>NC_064614.1:250252347-250561097 GCF_023898315.1 Schistocerca nitens | reverse complement strand
GTGGTTTATTGATGCCGCTCTCTAAATACATTGAAGTGGGCCTACACTATTTGAAAATATTTTGTTACTTCTAGCGGTACTACTACCAATGCCAATAATAAGTGTGCAAAAGTGATATTTTATAGTGTAATGAGTTCTGAGGGAGAGAGAAATTTAGTTAGGGTGAACCAGCTAAGGGGTTTGGGAAATGAGGATATCTCAGAATCCGTAGTAAATTAGAAGTAAGTCCAGTCAGAATATCCTAAAGCCAATTACATATTCTTGTACGAATACATAGAGATGTATCCTGTATTACTGTAGTTACGATGGCAATGCCACAAAATTTTCATATGTTACATGAATTTCAGTTTTCCGTGTAAAGGGAGAATAAAGTGATTTGGAATCTGTAGCATCGATGTTTAACGTTCCCGCCAAACGGAGTTTCAGGAAACAGACGAGAGGACTATCACCCTCAGACACAGTGGGCTGGGACAGAGCGAGGTGGCGCGGCTGTTCGCAAATTGGACTTGCCTTTGGGAGGACGGCGGTTCAAATCCGAATCCGGTCATCCAGATTTAGGTTTTCCGTGGTTTCCCTGAATCGCTCCAGAAAACTTCAGGGATGGTTTCTTTCAAAGAGCACGATCGATTATCTTTCCTCTCCCTTGAAACATTCCGAGCGTGGGTTCCGTCTCTAATGACCTCGATGTCGACGGGACGTTAAACCCTAAACTTCCTTCCTCAGTGGGTTGGAGGCTGGTGGCTGTAGCCCGTATAAGTTGCCACAGGTGGGTTGGTCACCAAGTGTCATAATGGGACTGGATGCGACAGAGACGCGCCCAAATCGTGTTTGGACGACTACTGAAGCACTCGTAATTTGCACGTATTGGAGAAAAAAAAATGGTTCAAATGGCTCTGAGCACTATGGGACTCAACATCTCAGGATATCAGTCCCCTAGATCTAAGAACTACTTAAATCTAACTAACCTAAGAACATCACACACATCCATGCCCGAGGCAGGATTCGAACCTGCGACCGTAGCGGTCGCGCGGTTCCACACTGAAGCGCCTAGAACCGCTCGGCCACCAGAGGCCGGCTATCGGAGAAAACGCAGCTTGTCATAACGAAACGATACCATTAGGGAAAAACTTTATTACCAATTGTGTGTGTGCGTGTGTGTGTGTGTGTGTATGTGTGTGTGTGTGTGTGTGTGTGTGTGTGTGTGTGTGTGGTCTTTTTAATCTGGGAAAAGAGTACGGCACTCAGCAACTATGAAAGTTAGTGTTAAATAAGCTGAATACCAAGAAGAAGAAGAACATAAGTTGACCAGTCAGGTCCATGGACGCGTCCATAGAATTCTTTGCAGAATGCCATAAGAGAGATCATCCTAGTGCGGCACTTCACTTCGAGATGCCAGATAAGGAGTTTGGCAAAATGGTTCAAATGGCTCTGAGCACTATGGGACTTAACATCTGAGGTCATCAGTCCCCTAGAACTTAGAATTACTTAAACCTAACTAACCTAAGGACATCACACACATCCATGCCCGAAGCAGGATTCGAACTTGCGACCGTAGCGGTCGCGCGGCTCCAGACTGAAGCGCCTAGAACCACTCGGCCACACCGGCCGGAGTTTGGCAGCTAGACTTCAAAGTAGACACAGGGATGCTAGTCTCGAAGGTACTAATGCCGCCACAGCTCGGAGGTCGCTCAAGGCTTTCCTTCTGAACGCAGTGACAGTCGTGTGAGTCACTGCGGCTAGCGCTGGAAATCCACACCTGCCGAGGCCAGAAGACACGCATCCGTCTGGGGTATTGACAGCCTACTCCCTCGAACGTTAGCGAACATCGTAAATGCGGCAATCGAACAAGCTAACTCTCCTGAACGAATTTTGCACCATTCGTTATGAATTACGGCACTTACCTCTGCCACCCGTGATGCTATCGCAAATAAAGCAAAGGAACTAATAAAAGGGATATGTAGAAGCACTTGTCCCCTATGAGTAAAATTTAACAAATGTATTACCTGATCGTAAATAGTATACCATCATAATCACAAGGTTGTACAAGAACAGTGTGTCTGTAACAACAATTTCAGTGTAAGTACGCAGGCGTTTTCGGTAAATTTCATGGGCGTAATCGTTTTGAATTATCAGCCCAGATTCAAAGCTATTTTGAGGGAAAGTTTCAACGAATTTCCTACACGTCACCTTCAAGCTTTACTGCGCGGTGATGAGGTTTGGTTCAAATGGTTCAAATGGCTCTGAGCACTATGGGACTCAACTGCTGAGGTCATTAGTTCCCTAGAACTTAGAACTAGTTAAACCTAACTAACCTAAGGACATCACAAACATCCATGCCCGAGGCAGGATTCGAACCTGCGACCGTAGCGGTCTTGCGGTTCCAGACTGCAGCGCCTTTAACCGCACGGCCACTTCGGCCGGCTGATGAGGTTTAGAAGAATTATGCTGTGCAGAGGCCTTGCTCATAGAACAGCTTCCTGCAAAAGATTTCTGATGGTTCTAACCCATATGCTTGATGCAGCATGGTTTGTAATTTGTGCCGCAGCCGCGATATGCTCAGCAGTGTGATGAGGATTTCCAGGCATGAGTATTACGCCACTGCCTTTCACAAGCAAGGCAGAATAACCTGTGCAGTTCATTGCCACGGCGTTCCAACGGTGATGCTCAGGCGATAGGTCACGCCCAGCTGCTTGGGGAAATCTTCAGAAGAGCGAGCCACGCCTTAGCAGGGCTACAGTGTCACCCAGCTGAGGATCAGTCAATTGCGCCGACTGTTCTCGGCGTCGCAGTCTTGTCGTGACTAAAATGTTTACTAACCTATCACAATACTCGAAACAAGAGATCAGTCTTTCATTGAGTCAAATACAGTGGTTGTGAACTCACCGTTGGGGAAGAGGGAGGGACTTCCAATAGAACGAATAGAAAACTGCGAACAGTCGGTCCGCGCAAAAAGTTTTCAGGGGGTCATATCTCGCGTTCTGTTGATCACAGAGATAAGGGATCAAATGTTTTGGATAGCCCGTGGCCTAGCTGCCCTACGTATACCTAAATAATTGGCAACCAGTGCTGTACAACAGCAATAAAGTCACGAGATGTTCAATTGACTCTTTTATTAGAACAAGTTACGCGTTTCGGGATTACAACCATCTTCGGACATCACAAACTTCAACTACTTCCTAACCAACCAGGCGTACAGCCTTGACAACTCAAAGAAAGTGTCGAATAACATATGACTGCGAAACAAGCAGTCTTGAAGCATAGCGTTGGCGTCTATTATCCCCTCATGAGAAGTATGATAGTGTATTTTATTGGAGCTGGTGTTGTTCTGTGAACGTACCGTTATGATAGGCTAGGTTTTTTGCTGAGTGGTTGGTTAGTTTTTTTCTAGTAGTGGCACTAAGCACAACTCAAACCATATGTCAATATAAAATAAATAATACGCTCTGCTTCAAGACTGCTTGTGTCGCAGTCATATGTTATTCGACACTTTCTTTGAGTTGTCAAGGCCGTACGCCTGGTTGGATAGGAAGGAGTTGAAGTTTGTGATGTCTGAAGATGGGTGTAACCCCGAAATGCGTAACTTGTTCTAATAAAAGAATCAATTGAAAATCTCATGACTTTATTGCGATTATACAGCACTGGTTGCCAATTATTAACATAAAAATGATCGCAGGCCTCAGACGGAATTTTACATCCTGTGTATCCTACGTATACCTACCGGAAGAGCGAGTGTACTGGGTCAAAGTTTCAACATTACGTTCTTCCTCCTGCCCAGGCAAATTAAGCAAATCGATCGGATCTTTTGTATTAAGTGTATCCTTGGTTGGACCTTAGGCAGCTTATAAAATCACGAATTGTTCGTGGGTGCTTTCTGAGAAAACGTTGAAAAACCGTGGTTTTTGGGCACGAAAAGTACCATCTGTGGCTATGGTCACCTCTATAATTTCTATTCATGTCATATCTTCGAAATTTTTACCGTGTATCCTAAGATGATATTCTCGGGGAACTTCGAAACTTTTTTCAGTATCGTTATCCGTTACCGAGATCCAGAGGGCGTACTTACGCTCGTAATTTCCGGTTTGAGGAGTAAATGCAGTTTTACCTGACGTATGAACGCGTTGCAAACGGTTCTAGGGTCATCGAAAGCGTTCTGAGATCACCAAACTATATTTTTAGTCACCATGTTTTCGAATGTGTGTGAAATCCTACGGGACTCAACTGCTAAGGTCATCAGTCCCTAAGCTTACACACTACTTAACCTAAAACATCCTAAGGACAAATACACACACCCATGCCCGAGGGAGGACTCGAACCTCCGCCGAGACCATCCGCACAGTCCATGACTGCAGCGCCTTAGACCTTGTTTTCACCAACGAAGTTTTATGACTCGCTGTTTCTGTATAATGTTCCCTTCACGCCTGAACTAATATAGTAAAAGTGGTTCTGTAGTGACAAAAAGTGGGCTAAAAATGGTCTTAACATGCCTGAAAATAACTTAAAATGACTGTCAAAAATTATTTATAACTCGAAAGACTGCAAAGTCAGTAAAATATTTCTAATAATATTTTTACTCTTTTATGATACAAATTATAAGCCGGGAGTTTGCAATGAATTGCAGTGGACGAGCAAAGTATCCAAAAAATGTAAAGTAATGATTTTGTATAACTTTACATTAAGCATACTTATTCGTTGTTTATATGTGTCGAAGTATTGAAATGTTCGAGGTATATAAATACTTGTCGAATGCGTTTTATACATGCAGCACCGCTGGCTGTAGCAGGGAAAAGAAGAGAACCAGTTGATAAACGCTTTATTGAAATTAATCTCCACTGAAACATCGACGAGGAAACATAATGTGTTCCTACATCTACATACATACTCCGCAATCCACCATACGGTGCGTGGCGGAGGGTACCTCGTACCACAACTAGCATCTTATCTCCCTGTTCCACTCCCAAAAAGAACGAGGGAAAAATGACTGCCTATATGCCTTTGTAAGAGCCCTAATCTCTCTTATCTTATCTTTGTGGTCTTTCCGCAAAATATAAGTTGGCGGCAGTAAAATTGTACTGCAGTCAGCCTTAAATGCTGGTTCTCAATATCTCCTCAGTAGCGAGTCACGAAAAGAACGCCTCCTTTCCTCTAGAGACACCCACCCGAGTTCCTGAAGCATTTTCGTAACACTCGAGTGATGGTCAAACCTACCAGTAACAAATCTAGCAGCCCGCCTCTGAATTGCTTCTATGTCCTCCCTCAATCCGACCTGATAGGGATCCCAAACGCTCGAGCAGTACTCAAGAATAGGTCGTATTAGTGTTTTATAAGCGGTCTCCTTTACAGATGAACCACATCTTCCCAAAATTCTACCAATGGACCAAAGACGACTATCCGCCTTCCCCACAACTGCCATTACATGCTTGTCCCACTTCATATCGCTCTGCAATGTTACGTCCAAATATTTAATCGACGTGACTGTGACAAGCGCTACACTACTAATGGAGTATTCAAACATTACGGGATTCTTTTTCCTATTCATCTGCATTAATTTACATTTATCTACATTTAGAGTTAGCTGCCATTCTTTACACCAATCACAAATCCTGTCCGAGTAATCTTGTATCCTCCTACAGTGACTCAACGACGACACCTTCCCGTACACCACAGCATCATCAGCAAACAGCCGCACATTGCTATCCACCCTATCCAAAAAATCATTTATGTATATAGAAAACAACAGCGGACCTACCACACCTCCCTGGGGCACTCCAGATGTCCTAGGTACACTGTCCTCCAGGTACAACACTCTCTCCTACTATATAAGCCCAATAAGTAAAATTATGTTACATGCAGCCGTTTCCGATGTTGGGATTTAATGGGCTGCAGTATACACTGAGGTCGAACTGGCCCGCCCGGATAGCCTAGAGCAGGCTCGTCCAAATTGTGCCCCTGGGGCGCTAGCGCCCGCGATCGCCCGCGGCCAGCGCCCCGGGCGAATTCCTATGTTGCTGCAGTGGCCAAGCCGTGCCGCTTAGCTGGCCGTGCGGACGGCCCGAACGCCAGCCGATAGACATATTTGTTCACCCGTTTTCCCTTCGGGCAGAGGACGTCTCACAAATGCTTCAACTAGAGCTGATTGACCTACAGTGCCATATCCGCCTGAAGGACCGCTTTCTTAAGTTTAAAACTTTGGATGACTTTTACAGCTGTCTTCCACGAGAGAAATGCCCTCTATTGCACAAGCACGCGGCCAAAGTTCTCTCAATGTTTGGTTTCACGTATATTTGTGAGCGCTTTTTCTCTCTTTCAAAGCTTGCTAAAACTAAGAACCGTTCATTCCTTGGCGATAAAAATTTGACCAATTCTTTGACGTTAGCAGTCCCACGGAATATTGTATCAAGCCTAGACAAAATCGTTTCCTCGAAAAAGAAAAACGTGTAAAACGTTAATTGTCTTCTTTAACAATGTTGACTGTAAGAATTAAAGAGCTTTCTAACCTTATTTCTATTTTAATAAGTTTTCAAACTTGGTCAGTTAAAATTATTACGTACAAAACAGCAAACTAAGGATCCGATTTCTAAATTCTGAAAAGGGATACAAAAAATTGTAGCACGAAGTATAACAAAAAAATACTTACTTGTAACTACTAACAGTAAGAATGAGACTCTACATCCCTTACATAAAATTAATTCTAAAATAGAATATTTTGTTTACGTTAGATCTGATCGCGGGACAGTCCACCGCAGAGCGGTGTTGTGCGGTCTCACTCGCTCCGCAGCTCCTATGGCGACACTAGCGACACACGGTCGCGGCGGGGCGCTGAACTACACTGCCTGGAGCCCTCGGGGCGCGGGCGCGCCCGCCTGGCGCAATTCTTGGATGAGCCTGGCCTAGAGCGTTAACGCGCCGCTTCGGGATTCGGAGAGACTCGCCGATCTCGGATGGAATCCGTCAGTGGGATTAACGTTGACGGTCTGCGTGCAGGCCAAACTGTGTATCGTTTTCAGGCGGTTTTCCACATACAACAAGGTAGATACCAAGCTGGTTCTCAAGGGGGTGTCAGGAAGGGCAACCGGCCATCCACTTTCACTAAGATTGCTTCAACTCAAATAACAATGGCTACCTCGTAGTGGAATGGGACGAGGCAAGGGTGAACAAGAAGAATAAGAAGCAGAAGAAGAATATATTTAGGACGAGCACAGTCGTACGAGCGTACTTTAGCGACGTCGGTTACGGAGATGAGTGCTCTGTGAGTGTACCTCTACGGAAGGAGAAGGGCATGAGAGGAGAGGGAAGCCAGTGGGCGGTGTGGGTGAGAGGGGTACGGCCGAGGCTTCGCGGGTTAAGTATGAGTAGGCTGGTGACTCGGCTGCTGGCAGCGCACGCCGGACGCCCCCACGTGTTTGTTGTCTGTTCAGAACAGAAGAGAGGCCGGCTTGAACGACGTCCAGGCGCGCGCCCTAAATACAGTGCGGCGCGGTCGGTCGTGCAGATGTCCACCGTGGGCGGTCGCCGCCAACACCACCCCGCGAAAGAGCCCGTCTGCCGTTGGCCGCTGTCCGCTTCTGCAGCATTTCCTGTTGCTATTTCCAGAAAAACCGGCTGGCGCAGCTAATGAACCACGAAAATTTATTTCACTGCGTTAACGAAAGCTGTAAAGACCGCACACTGCTGCAGTATTTACTGGCAGCGTACCGGTCACTGGAGCCCTTCATGGGACGGTAATGTTACTTAGAATTCATAAATTGCTGCAAATACGCCAGTAATTCTTATTAATCATACTCGACGACTTTCTGCTATAAAGCCTATGGAGACAGTTAATTTGAAAGAACATTACACTGGTACAGCCTCTCGTTTTTACTATGAAAACTACTGTCCTTGACCAAAGTTTCCATACTGCATGATGTGGTATTGTCTGTCGAGGGGGCGGCTGGTCTGAATTCTGTTTCTGCCTCTAATGACCTCGAAGTTGACAAGACATTCATTAGAAAAATTGCCTAACGGATTCGATTAACAATAACTTTTCCGATTTAAGCTGTTGAATCCATGATGTACTGAAATCCCGTTAGTGCTTCTTCTTTCACTAATCTTCCAACCTTTGCTTCTAAACCTGTTTTCGTTAGCAGATTTTTTTCGTCAAGCAAAAAAAATTTTTGCGTAAAACTCCCGATTAGTTACTTGTGCACTTATTTTACGAATTTGTATGTGTTTTTATGAAACAGAGAATGGGAAAGAAAGGAAAGGGCTGAGTGAGAGTTCCTGACATCTAGAGTCACAGGACATTGTGCTATAGTCTGTCTGTAAACTCAAGAGCGAGCAGCGCTTTTGGTAGGGGAAGCGACCTTTCCCGGAAGAACGCAGCCACCGACCTACAGGGGCACCCAGAATGTGTTGCCCGTTACCTGTCTAGCGGTGCAGATCAGCGTGCAGTGATATACGTCGTTTCTGTTCCTGGGATCTTAGTTGCCCGTGTCAGTTAACTTTCTATACTTACTAGTGTATTTCGATTCCGGAAGTGATGGATAATCGTCTAGCATTGCAAGAAAATGTGCAGAATACTAGGGAGAGGAGGTATTTGCGGAGTAACGAGCGTTAGATCGTCTCTAATGTTATTACAGCGTCTATTAAAGAGGCGGCCCAAAAAGAACTGTTGGCTATTACTAGCAGTCCTAACCAGACGGCTGCAATTTATGCAAACGTCAGCCTCGTCCAATAGGACGCATAAGGAACGAACGCGAAAATAAGCCGCATGGTTTAGTGGAATTGCCACGAAGGAAAACTAATAATCTTGGGAGGAAACCTATCGTTATAGACAGTTTCAAAATCACGCAAAACCTTTGATGCTAATAGAACACTAAATCTCTATGTCTGTAATCTGTTTTTATACAAAACAAGTAATCATTGATGCTACCAAAATACATGTAAACTTTTTGACAGCTGACAATATGCATAACATTGTACACATACGTTTGAGACATGTTTACAAAGAAAGTGACAAAAAAGTAGTGCAAATCGGACTAATACAGCACACAAAATTATAAATTTCTACTTACCTTTTAAAACTCTTCGTGTTGCAAGACCTTCAAAGAAAACTTGTACCTTTTAGTAGAAACACAAAGTAAGAACAAGCCTTAAATTCTACAGGCTGATTGCATTATATGGGGTTCGTTTTACGAATAGCAATAGAGGGACATACAATACATTCACGTAAACAGGCATTCGGTTCTATGTTTGTAGTATAATCCCGACTTCCATTCTTATCCTAAGATTATTTATTCTATAATATTGTGTTTCGGAAGAAGCTATAGTTTTTTGTATTCCTTATGGTCTTAATGCATTTGTCTAAAAATGAACGCAGCCGAGACGTATCTGTACACGGCGTCGCCACAGATTCAAAGCGCGCGCCGCGGCAGGGCCGGTACTACGTTGTGAAACAGCCTGTAGAAGCGCCTTGTGACGTAGCTGGGTAGGCAGAGAGGGGACTCGCTCGCTCGCTCTTCAGTTTACCGACAGACTATAATTCAACGGCGAAAGTTGAAAATTTGTGCCGAACCGGAATTCGAACTCGGATTTACCATTTCTCATGAGCGTTTGCCTTGTGTGTCTTTTTTTCCCTCATCATTTGGTCTGGACAGACGTCACTTGACCCCCATTTAAGTTCATCGTTGAACAACTCACTCAATTTTTTTATCACAGAGGGCAGACAGCCCCCTGACCGAACACGCTGAGATACCGTGCCGGCCCGTTCCATCTCTAGCAGTGGCTCCCAACCTTTGTTAGACCTTTACTCCTGAGTGCTATTAGACGTTAGCTAGTTCCCCCCCCCCCCCCCCCCCCCCACTGCCGTCTGTTGCCCCCTCCCCTACATTACCACCAACTTTTGCACCTAACTAATGTATAGAATGAAATACTATTCTTGAGACACTTTCATGTTCAAAATGATGAAAGGTGAATGATATATAGCTCGCCTGTGTGTGTGTGTGTGTGTGTGTGTGTGTGTGTGTGTGTGTATGTGTGTGTGTGTGTTAGAATGAATGACGAAGGAATTCGTGGTGCATCGTGTAATGAGCACGATATGTAATACATGACGTAGCAGATGTGCTTGATAATAGCTCACTGCCAAAATAAGCTAACAGCACGAGTTCAATAAAGCACAATACAACCTACAATGTATAATGTATCCTTTTATGAAACGAAATCAAATCATTTAGTTTTTATCCCTCAGAAAATTTCGTTTTATCCCTCAGGGGGCAGTTACCCCCAGCTTGGGAACTACTGAGCTATACGGACACAGTCCCTGACCGGCTCAAATTTCCAACTTATCGCACGCTGTAATGCAGATTTATTGATTACCGTAGGAGTTCGGACGGTATTAGTGCATCCGCATTGAAACAAACGTCAAGGAGCCGTCGCGTTCTTATAGAAATGTGTATATTTGAGTGGCATCTGTTCTGTCGGACGTGCCTTCTCCTTTCCTTTCACTTTCCTGGATATTCCCCACATTTCAATGGCAATCCATTAACCAAAATCACATTTTCATTGTCATGCAGACGATACAGATTCACAGCTGACACAGGAATGGCCGGCCGCTGTGGCCGAGCGGTTCTAGGCGCTTCAGTCCGGAACCGCACTGCTGCTACGGTCGCAGGTTCGAAACCTGCCTCGGGCATGGATGTGTGTGATGTCCTTAGGTTAGTTACGTTTAAGTAGTTCTAAGTCTAGGGGACTGATGACCTCAGATATTAAGTCCCATAGTGCTTAGAGCCATTTGAACCATTTGACACATCAGTCTAGTATCGTACGTAAGCAGCGGCGAAAACCTTTGCTATATTCAAACGATGAGTGCAATCACGTTTCGCTGCACTTAGTAGTTCATTACACAAATAACACTGTAATGGTTTCTTCTATAGCATTATGCGGTAAGCCTGAGATGGTCATGAACAAATTCACTGCAAATGTCCAAATTATTAATGTTAATAATAACTACTTTTTAAATGATAAAACAATTTTCCCGACGAGGTTGTGCAAGTTTTCAAATACTTCGAGTTTTGCTGTAGTATCTCTGGCTAGTTTCGATCGCAGAATCTCTTTTCAAGTGACACCCACATATGCACACACATACTCATGTTCATGTGTGTCAAACGCATTCCTAAAAGGCTGGAAAAGGAGCTGTCGTTCGGCTGGCACACGGGAATTCAGTGAAGTGAATTACCGAATGTAGCAGCTCAGGTAACGTGTACTCAAAATTTCCTAGTTCATATCGCCATTCCTCTTCAACGCGCGTTGCTGTTGATTTACAGTGTCAAGAGCCGGTAGTAAGAACGGTTGTTGGAATCAACTGATAATATGCTACGCTTGAGAAAATCAAGTACTCGCCCATTTCGAACCTCATTCCAGCCCCTGAAGTGAAATGAAGTACTTCTCGGTCGATTACCGACTGCGCACAATTTGATGACGCAACACTTCTTGCCCCGAAGGGAGAACCCTCCAATGTGCAGTGGTTGTGGCGCGCGGATTTCAGTACGTCACATTTTAAAAGTATGTGTTTTACATTCAGAACAGAGCCCAGAGACTAGTTTATCAGGTGATTTGTCATCTCTTTAAGCAAATGATGATAACAATGTGGTGCACCTTAAATTTGTGATATATTTTATTTGCTCCCTAATGTATTAGGGAGAAGGGTTCAAAGTGTCGTCACGATGGCTGACTCTTCCAGCGTTGTAAGTAATCAGCCAACCATACTTTTATTCTATAGATCAGTTAGAATCTTAACAATTACGAAGTTGAAAATTTTACATTCTGCAAGAGTGGGTATGCCAGAAACATCTAAGGTGAGTGAATATCGGACACACTGTGATTTTAAGTGAGCTTGTATTTTATACGTTTTTAATTTGACTTTTAACCACATTCATCTCAGATGAACTACATCGTAAAGAATATAAAAACACGTTCCTGTTCCCGTTTTTATACCGTTTAGAAGTAACTGTCACATGTATCGCATACCATAATAATCTTAAGCTGAGCACAACATATCATTTCCCTCGTTTCTGAATAAAGTCGACAGCCTTGGCGCAAAACTGCTGTTACCTATCAAGTGGTAGTTTACGGCAATGGAACCCAACGTAAAGAAGTTGAATAACTAACTAACTTACGTATTTTAACTAAACTGGAATCCGTTGGACGCTTGTGTGCCACAGTGACCGTTGTACATTCAAATTTAGAGGACAGCAGACACTCTCAAGAATCCGTAATTTACTTCAGATCTACATTTTGGCTATAGCCTGGTCATCATTGGTGCGTTACCAGACGAGTCATGTGCCAACATGTCAGAGCATAAACTTGTGACAAATAACACTAGCACATTCAGTTTAGTTTCTGTCATGTAAAGGCTCTGAGCACTATGGGACTTAACATCTATGGTCATCAGTCCCCTAGAACTTAGAACTACTTAAACGTAACTAACCTAAGGACATCACAGAACACCCAGTCATCACGAGGCTGTCATGTAAAGGCTCGTGACATTTGACACAAATTTATTCTCTGGCATGTTGGCACCTCTTGTGGTAGTGCACTGATAATGACTATGCAGACAACCTTGTAGATAGGGCAACGCCAACTATGAATAGTCATCTTGGGTATTAATAAGCCGGTTCCTTTAGTATTGGATTACCACATGTTTCAGATGCACTAAAAGCCACATCTTCAGTGAACATATAACTAACACATTACAGCTGAAAAGCTCGGAACCTTTGTACCCAAAACTCGTCCTTCAGAATACCGCTAAAAGGCGGTAAGTCATAGAATAATACAGCCGGATTCTAATACAGTGGACGGGTCCGCATCACCGGTCTGTTCGCAATCGTGAACAGGGGACACGGGCGCGTGCTGTGTCATAGCGGAAGGCATCTGATCAATGAAAATGTGTTTTCATTCATAAAACGGATATGCCAAATAACACCAAACTCCATTCCGGCACGGTGTTCATGTACGCAGTACACTATCTGCAAATGGCTCTGAGCACTATGGAACTTAACTTCTGAGGTCATCAGTCCCCTAGAACTTAGAACTACTTAAACCTAAGTAACCTAAGGACATCACACACACCCATGCCCGAGGCAGGATTCGAACCTGCGACCGTAGCGTTCGCGCGGTTCCAGACTGTAGCGCCTAGAAACGCTCGGCCACTCCGGCCGGCACACTACTGCAGTCAGCTAGAGAAGACAATGTTTCGTAGAGAACACCACGTATACGAATTGTACGTTGATAACTTGTAGCCGCGCGGGATTAGCCGAGCGGTCTCAGGCGCTGCAGTCCTGGACTGTGCGGCTGGTCCCGGCGGAGGTTCGAATCCTCCCTCTGGCATGGATGTGTGTGTTTGTCCTTAGGATAATTTAGGTTAAGTAGTGTGTAAGTTTAGGGACTGATGAGCTTAGCAGTTAAGTCCCATAAGACTTCACACACGTTTGAACATATATATATACATATATATATATATATATATATATATATATATTATAACTTGTAATGCACTATAAATCACTCCCTAGTATTTATATCGAATCACGCCAATGCACGCAATTTATATTAAGTATAATTGATTGCAAGCCACATCGGCGTCTTTAGAGCGAGGCGCTTCAAAGACGGCCCTACTGACTAGTCTGTCTGGTTATTTCGAGCGTTTAAATGTTTGTGAAGTATTCCGCACGACGAAAATACTACACAGTTTTGACTGTAATAATAAACTGTGTAACTGCTTATCTCCAATTTAAATGACAATATTTTGAAATAAATCTACGCGATAATTTGTAAGGTTGTTTTTCTTGGGTAGCTCTTAGATTCTAAATTAGTATAAGAGGAATGTCAGCACTTGTGCCAATTGGCCAGATGTGCTAAGCATCATGTTAAATGACCCTCATTTCATTGGAGTATGTCCAAAAGAAACTGTAACAGATGATCTACAGCAGGCGATGTCAACAACCTTCAAAAACTTCTTGTGTTATAGTCTCCAGTACAAAAGAAGGGAAAGGGATTCATTTTAATCTACCGTCGACATAGAGGTCGTTACAGAGAGAGCAGTAAATCGTTTGGGGAGTTAATTGTTTCACGACACCATTCGGACATTCGCCAACGAAAACACTGAAAATCTTAATCATGATGGCTACGTGGGGAATTTAACAACGACCCTTCCAAATACTAGACCACTGTTTCGGACAGTACGTAGTTATCAGTCTTTGGAACGAGGTGGGACTGTCGTGACGCGGTAAGTATTCGCTTGTCTCCGTAGCGAGGTCATTGCACTTAAGGCAACATGGAATCTTTGAGACACTAAGTCGAAGTGTAAAATGGGCAGGTGGTAGCTTTTGTGCGTGGAAAAGGAATGAGCAGTTCCTCGCGTCACAAGAAATACAACAGAATCAGCAGTGCAGTGCCAGGACAGAATCAGGCCACGCCAAAGTCGGACGCAGGCCAGTGGACAGTATGGTCAGCGACTTCGCAGCCACCTCTGTGTTGACAGACTACATGTGCCGATCCTGGGTGAGGAACATCCTTCCTCAGCAGTGAATGCTAGGCAACACTAAAGCCCTCCCGGAGACACAGGTAGAATTGGTTTCAGGAGTATGACCTCCACGCCCACCCTCTAATACCTCGAATAGCACCAAGAGGTCCGTGTGAGCGCCATGTCGACATCCGGCAGATGGATCACCATGAACAGTGTCATGTGCCCTCACTTCATGAGACACTGTGGATCGGTTGAAATTTAATACAGGCCAATGGTGCAAAGTCTGCAGATTAGGAACTTTACTCCACAACCATTCCTCTTCTTGTCGAACAAATGCTGGTTGTGAATATTTCGCCTGCCACGAGCGTTCGATCAGGCTACCTCCGAGTCGAGCGCTGTCGCATAGGCTCGCATTAGAGCCCTTGGCTACGGAGACGAGTGCAGTTAGGAGTGCATCGTTTATTTTGACTATGTATTCGTGCGAGAAGGGCAAATTTATCGATATCAAACACTCTACTAAGAAGGGGATATACACTAGCTGATCAAACGTATCCGGACCCATCTATGTAATGTGGAACTGACCAGTAGATGACGAGAAGCGGTTTTAGGCTGTTTTCCGTACTCATATAGCCTCTTCAATCACACACATGCATAATAAGCATAACAATTTCGTAACGGAGAGAGATACAGTTTGCAGGTAAATGAATACGACGTTTCTCCAGATTTACACGAAGACCATGTTTTGACGTCAGGAATCCACCTAGAAGGCACTTAAAACATCGAAACCTCGCCGATAAAAGCAAGGAGAGAACTACCTTTAACGTTAGGAGTATCTAGGCAGAGAGAAACTCTATACATCCGACAGCATCAATTTTAGAAAAGAGGAAGATCAATGTGTATTGAAATCTGAAGCTTGCCTCCGCTGTCGCCACAGATATAAAGGCAAAACGGTAAGTTCGCCTGTCCGCAACACTTGTCTCTCTGTATTGCTATAATCTGATTAGAAATGGGGAGAGTAACACTATAGTGAGAACATAGTCTACTTTTGGCAACTTGTTGGAACGTCAGCAATCTGGTTTATACAAGAATAAATAGGAACTTTCTAAATCACTATGTAGAAAATTGATACAATTTGCAGATAGACGAATTTTCTCCATGTTTACGTTAAGATGATTAAAAAAGAGCGATTTAGACAAATTATTTGTAGATTTATTAATTTTTAGTTACTCTTACACCAAACAAATAGTTAACGTTCCAACATTTTTCTAAAATTTCTTCCACTATTGCCTCGTCAGATATGAAGAACCTTTAAGAGAAAATTGCGAATTAGATTGTTATTGTTCATTCTTAATGTCCACTTCGTCCGTTATAACAAGTAATCCGTAAGGTATAATGCAGGGAAGCTCGTTTTACATACGATCCGTTCCTTTCCCTGTCCCACTCGCGGATGCAGAGACAGAAATATAACCGCTAGTATACCTCCATGTACGTTCTTGCTTTTTTATGGTTCTTACGTGAACCGTAACGTAGAGACAACAGCCGTTTTAACAGTCGATCTCGCAATCTTTCCTCCATATATTCTACACAGTTTTCAGAAAATCTTCTTGATACCATGGTATTAACTAATTCTACCGGTTAAACTTTTAGTGGCCTGTTTATGAACTGCTTCGGTCTCAAATCAAGTCCATACGGATCCCAACATTCTGAACAGTATACTAGTATAGGTGACCATTATCCTTACGTAATAAAGCTCTATCTGAATGAATGTTTACAGATGTTGATAAATTGAGCGGTCCTAACGAGCCTTATTTGGGAAATGTTTTATATTAAGCTTGAAGACTTCCAGAAGAAACTAGATTCGATGCGCAACAAGAGAGACGGTAGATTTCAAATTCACTTTCAGAGGACACATTACGCCCTTACTCCACAAGTCACAGCAGCAATGTCTCGTACAGGTATTTAGCCAGACACGTTTCTAAAATGGTATAGCTTAATATCAATGGGGAAAATAATTCCAATCCTTGTGTTCCATAATGGTTCGCCGGGACAAATAAGACAAATAACACGGTTATGATAGTGTTTAAATGTCCACCGAGATATGTATTTCCAGTACGTATGATACACTGTTGCATTTCTGACCCTTATCCAGAAAAAGTATTCGGGATGAGGATAATGAAAATCTTCAAGATTGCCAGACTAAGGCTCGCTGCGATTCTCCCTCTTCTTCAGAGACGTTGCTTTTTAATCACTTATGAAAAGGTAAAGATCTTATAGCTCGGATTCTAGCTGCAGCCGAAACACACAGATTTTCCACCTGGTTGTCTTCCGAATGCTGCAACACCAGATGTGTGTCGTAGAGAGTCACACAGAAGATAATCAGAATCTTATTATCATTGTTTCAGTTCTCTCACACAACACTGCTCAGTACGTTAGCAACTCACTCTTTTGCTCAGTAATGCTCTTTCTGTTTCGACTGGAGCATATTTATGGCCTAATTTATACTCAGGCTGGGACGTCGTCTATGAGCAGAATATGTGCTCTTAACTTAATTTCAGCGAAGCATGTGGAATATCGGATGATCCCTCCGAGGAATAGCCCGACATATTGGAAATGACAAAGCGCTGCGAATGCGCTGGGCCGGTAGCCCAAGAGAGAAGCACTTTCTCGATCTGGTTTCAGTTGACTCGTATACAAACTAATAGCAAGATCACGGCAACAGAGGAGCAACCATTGCTGCTTATATGGCATCCACAGCACTATTTACCACTCATGTTGCGCCCTAATGTCAAGTGGGACCATCCGATACCGTTTTCTGGAAGCTAGGCTGCAATCAAGGGGTCCACCCACCATGTTTCTTTCCTCGCATCATCAACCCGAGACGGCAGCCGTTACCCAAGTGGAAAACACAGCTGGAAGCACCATGTCTAAGATTATACGTAACGATGAAAGATTCTTCGTTGGAGTCAATGATGATCTACTATGAGTGCCGTGTCTATCAGCATGCGAACCATGTGAGTGGATCAGGAAGGCACGATCAGTCATAGAAACTGGAAATTTCTGGTAACTTCCTATGGGACCAAACTGATGAGGTCATCGGCCCCTACGCTTACACACTACGTAATCTAACTTGAACTAACTTACGCTAAGGACAACACACACATCCATGCCCGAGGGAGGACTCGAACCTCCGTCGGACAAGGAGAGGGGGGGGGGGGGAAGGGGGAGGGAAGCCGCGCGAACCGTGGCAGAACGCGCGGCGAACTGTCACAGTCTACCGTGGGTAATTACCTTTGATGTTTGTCGAGGGAATACTGAACTGTGTATAATTTACTCAGGGTGTCGTTCAGATCATTCTATTCCTGTAACATCCCGGAAATGTGCTCTCTAATTCATTTTTTGCCTAAGCTTAGCTGCCAAGTACAAAAAAAATTAAAGAAAACAAATGTTTAATATTAGAGCTTCCTATCCTCGTTCCATCAGTTTGTAACCATGGGTCAGTATCCTCTTCTGTAGTCCCAAAAGTTTTGCTGCTCTTTTGCTGAGCTAGTTGTCGCAGTGGTTGGAACATTGGACTTATATCCAGAACTAGCGGGATGCAAATCCCTGTCCAGCCAGTCTAGATTTTGCGTTTTCTCAGTTTACATAATTCACTTGTAGCGAAAGTAGGGATGGTTCCTTTGAAAAGGCCACAACTGATTTCTACCTTTTTTTTACTGTCCATGAGCTTGTGCTTGACATCAGACGACTTTCTCTGTACGTTAAACGCTGTACTTCCCTTCTTTACGCCGTCAAGTCAGGGCAAGAGCGCGTAAGTTAAACTTGTCAGAAATATTCACTCCAGTGGCATATTACGTCAAAGAGGGTAATATATGTCTCTGAATGTCAGTTCATCCAGATTGATGAGACAGAGACTATCTCACAGTTTTACTAGATGTAAGTCGTCTTTACAGTATCTTGTGTTGCAGGACCAGCTATAACACGAAACGAGACAGCAGATTTAGGGACGTCACGCAAAAGTTATGATAAATGTTAGGCCGCGCGGGGTAGCCGAGCGGTCTTGGGCGCCTTGTCACGTCCCGCGCGGCTCCCCCCGTCGGATGTTCGAGTCCTCCCTCGGGCATGGGTGTGTGTGTGTTGTCCTTAGCGTAAGTCAGTTTAAGTTAGATTACGTAGTGTGTAAGCTTAGGGACCTATGACCTCAGTTGTTTGGCCTCTTAAGACCTTACCACAAATTTCCAAAATAAATGCTAATAACAACGCTACTTTCTTGTTACACAATTTTTGCGCTTTGCAGTAAGAGGACTGTCTTAATGCTGTCGACATTTTTCTGTTCGCTATTGGGTCTAAAAAGCTTCGAATTTCAGATGCTGGCGCGGATTTTATCCAGCTTAAGACGTTCTCCCACACTTTCGTTTATCCATTTCTGTGTTGAAGTACAACACCGTCAAATTACTTTCATGCAGCTGTTTATGTCACATGAAAATACAGCACTGAGTGGTCGAAACCGTTCTCAAAACAGTTCTTTAAGTTAATTATCGGCCGCAATCACAAACAACTCTGCCGAGCGGTCTAGGGCGCTACAGTCATGGACTGTGCGGCTGATCCCGGCGGAGGTTCGAGTCCTCCATCGGGCATGGGTGTGTGTGTAGGTTAAGTAGTGTGTAAGCTTAGGGACTGATGACCTTAGCAGTTAAGTCCCATAAGATTTCACACACATTTTTGAACTAACAACTCTACTACCATAGAATGGTCACAACTTTTGTTTTTCCAAATGTCCAGTCAACCGTTTTTTATGGTATGAATTTATCTTGCCCATTTTCCTATGTCTGAAGTTACCTCCACATTTACATCTTCTAAATTTATTTCTCCTCTGAGGTTGCTGTTGTCTTTTCCCTCCGCTCCGACCTTCCTTGGCTGTACATAAGAAGAGGAAGGCTTGTTACAGAATTATAAGTCATTAAAGTAACTGAAAAAGTCTACTGAGACCGGTAGCCCAGAGGTTAGGAAACAATATGGTTGAAATTCCTCTTCGTCCATCCTACGATAGGCATATTTCGGTTCCCACAGATTAACTCAGGCGAATGCCGTTATGATACTTGTCCTACCGAGGTAGTACCCAGCCGATGATGATCAAACGTCGACGAGGCGTTAAATTTAAATCTTTCTTGGTTCAAAATAATTTATTATTCTGAACTCTTTCACTAAAAAAAGTTATTGGTTTATCCACAGCCTAATGTCGCTATTTCTTCTCATTGTTTCTTCGGTTACGATCCAGTGCGTCTTGGTGTTGCACTGAACAAGTAAAATCAGTGTTAGAGAAGGCGAGTAAAAGATTTGTAGAAGAGTTCTCGGAAAATGCAACGTATTTGTAAAGGAAGTTGCATACAGGGCTCTAGTGTGACCTATTCTAGGATACTGTTCCAGTGTTGAGAACCCTTAAGAAGTAGGCTGGATAGCGAACGAATTTAGAGATGGGCCGCTACGGTATTATCATGTCAATGCAGCCGATACGAAAGTGTTGCAAAAATACCAGTAGCGCTTGAGTGGAAATATTTTAGAGAATGATGTAGTTATAGCGAAACCACGTTGGGTAAATTAGGAGTACTTATAGAATGAAATTTTCACTCTGCGGTGGAGTGTGAGCTGATATGAAACTTCTGGCAGATTGAAACTGTGTGCCGGACCGAGACTCGAAATTGGGATCTTTGCCTCGGTAGGGCACTTGCATGCGATCTCGAATCTCGGTCCTGCATTCAGCTTTAATCTGCCAGGAAGTTTCATAGGAGAACATGCGTTCGAAGTAGACTGACTGACTAACGAACTAACACCACAGGCACTGACCGACCTCCATGTCGCCCCACGCCTATGGCGGCAATGAATGCGGTGTGGAGGGGCGTCGTGTCAGCACACCAGTTGTCTGTTTTCGTGAACTGGAGATGCTACTGCTCGGTCACGTAGCTCCTCATCTGGTCTCACGAGACTGACTGCATCGTGCTCCAGTCCTCCCATCAAGGAAAATCCCTGGCAGTACCGGGAATCGAAAACATGGCCTCCGCATGGCAGTCAGCGGTGGTGACCTCTTAGCTACGGAGGGCGGACATTCGAAGGAGGCTGTGCGGCCCTAATACTACCAAAATATTGCACAGGGGCATGAAAATAAGGTAAGAGAGGCTAGAAAACATACAAAGGCGTTTGGACAGTCATTTTCCCTCAGTGAATACGAGAATGGAATAGGGAAGATAATCGATAATATGGTTCGATGTATCGTCCACCACGCACTGTACAATGAATTGCGGAGTGTACGCATTGATGAGCCAAAACATTACGACCACATGCTTATAGCGTGCTGCTCCACCAATGGAACGCAGTACAGCAGCGAGTTTTAGGCTCCATTCAACGAGTCCTTTGTAGGTTTGCGGAGGTGTGCGGCACCAGATGGCTATGCACAGGTCATGTGGACGCGGATCTGGCGCCTGATAGCTTATCATATGCGTTCCATCGGGATTCGGATGAGGCCGAAACATCATTGTGAGTTCACTTTCACTCTCCTCAAACCATTGCAGCGTGATTCTGGCCTTGAAACGCGTATAGCTATGCTGTTGGAAAATGCCGTCGCTGTCGAGAAAGACATAAATTATGAATGTGTGCAGGTGGTCTGTAGTAATGTACACGTAGTCCAAAGAGGGCATGGTGCCTGCAATTACTACCACATGTCCCGTGGGACATAAATGGATGTCGCCCATAACACAATACTGGCCTGCATCGGCGGGGTGATGCGTGTTCAAAGCAATCATTCGCTCGTATGACGGATTAGCCGGACACGCTCATCGGGTTGTTGTAATTAGAAACACGATTCATTCGACTAGGCGACAAGTTTTAATGATCCACAGACCAAACTCGATAATTTCACTGATGCGAAGTCCTTTGGTCAACATAGTGCGCTGAATGGTGTGTTCCCAATAATATTACCTCATGATATTCACGCAAGTTCTCAACAGCAACAGTAATGATGCTGGTAGGTATTCATAGAATACTTATCATACTTAATTATTCTCTCATTCACAGTGGATTTTCCAGCACCGAGGACATCATACAAATATAACTGCTTAAAAAAATCTCAACACACTATTCCATCAACGAACTACATCGCCAGGCCACCCATTATATAACATTCCATACTTTGTCGAAGAATATACTGAAACACTCTCTTCCAGTGATCTTTATACTACCTGAAAGAAGATTCTTGATCTCAGACATGGATCTTTGACGTGCCTGCAGTTTCTTGTCTCCCCCGTAGTCCGCCTTCCAACTGGGCAAAATAAATTCTGCCGGTCTATACGTATAAGGAATTCTTTACTTATTTCTGGCTTTGAACTATATATTAATATGCGATGAATATGCTGATGTGGGAATAGAGTCGAAAAAGTATCTTCATTTTACGATCTCGTAATATTTCGTGACAGGCATGCTGTAATTAGGCAGGAAACTAAAAACGAGCATCACATTCAAACAGCTGGAGTTCTAGATCCACATCACTGCCCTCTTCCCAAGAAGTCTGTTATCTATTACGTTATGTTTGCACTTTGCTGTTACTCATTCGCCGAGATGCCTCGTCGTCGTGTGCATTGTGTGTTTCGTTGGCGTCCAACCATACTGACAGGAAAAAAAATGCAACACCAAGGAGTCTATGTCCGAGAGATGATGTCTATGCAAATTTCACATTAGCTGCATAAGAGTGGCGCTAATAGCGCCACTATGAGGAAATAAATCAGGTTTGCTTTAAGTACAGTTACCTTTGAGACTGGATGTGGCGAGTCAATGTTCGTGAAGAAAGCCTCTAAGGCGACAAAAAAGCTATTATCAATACTTTACTGAGCCTGAACGAGATCGTATGAAAGTCTACGAGAGGCTGGATTTCCTTCTGCAGTACAGCAGAAATACCCGGCAGGAATGTAGCCATCGCACATGATTGCTGCCAGCGGCGGTCACGAGAATATCCGGGGCTACGGTCGGTCACGTGGCACTACCGAGAGGGGAGAGCACCATTGTTTCGCGTATGGCTCTGGCGTATCGTACTGCGTCTACAGCAACAGTGTGAGCAGCAGTTGGCACCACAGTGACACGATAGTTACAAATCGGTTACTTCGAGTACAGCTCCGAGCCAGACGCCCTATAGCGTGCATTCCACTGACGTCAAACCACCGCCATTTGCGTCTTCAATGGTTTCAAGCGAGAGCTCATAGGAAGGCAGGGTGGAGGTTCAAAAATGGCTCTGAGCACTGTGGGACTTATCATCTGAGGTCATCAGTCCCCTAGAACTTAGAACTACTTAAACCTAACTAACCTAAGGACATCACACACATCCATGCAAGATTCGAACCTGCGACCGTAGTGGTCGCGCGGTTCCAGACTGAAGCGCCTAGAACCGCTCGGCCACTCCGGCCATTTCAGGGTGGAGGTCTGTTGTGTTTTCTGATGAACGCTGATTCTGACTCGGTGCCAGTGATGGCTGTGTGTTGATTAGAAGGAGGCTAGTTGCAGATCTGCAACCAACCTTCCAGCGTATTAAACACATTGGGCCTACAGCAGGAGTTATAGTCTGGGGTGCGATTTCGTATGACAGCAGGAGCACTCTCGTGGCTATCTCACGCATCCTGACTTGACATTGGAGCATCAGTCTGGTGGTTCTACCAGTTGATCTTCTATTCATGAACAGCATTTCAGGGGTGTTTTCCAACAGGATAACGATCGCCCACATACCGCTGTTGTAATCCAACTTGCTCTACAGCGTGTTGAATGTTGCCTTGGCCTGCTCGATCACCATAGCTGTCTTGTATCCAGCACTTGGTGGCACATCATCAGACGAAACCTCCAGCGTCATCCACAATCAACGTTAACCGTTCGTGTATTGAACGACCAAGTGCAACTGGCATGGAACTCCATCCCAGAAACGGACATCCGGCATTGCTACAACAGAATGAGATTTTCACTCCGCAGAGGAGTGTGCTCTGATTTGAAACTTCCTGGCAGATTAAAACTGTGTGCCGGACCGAGACTCGAACTCGGGACCTTTGCCTTGCGTGGGCAAGTGCTCTATCATCTGAACTACACAAGCACGACTCACGCCCCGTCCTCGCAGCTTTACTTCTGTCAGTACCTCGTCTCCTACCTTCCAAACTTTACAGAAGCTCTCCTGCGAGCCTTGCTGAACTAGCACTCCTGAAAGAAAGGATATTGTAAGTAAAGCTGTGACGACGGGGCGTGAGTCGTGCTTGGGTATGTCAGATGGTAGAGCACGTGCCCGCGAAAGGCAAAGGTCCCGAGTTCGAGTCTCGGTCCGGCACACAGTTTTAATCTGCCACGAAGTTTCACTGGTACAACACTATGCATGACCGCGGTTATTAATCAACGAGCATTTCACAATTTCAATGACTTCTCTTGCGGTTACATTAACTTGTGACCTTGCAATGTTAATCACTTAAATATGTTACCTAGACTCTACGTTAATTATTCTTTGGTGTTGCAATTCTATCCCTCAGTGTTTTTAAAAACTGTTTCATATGTGGAGACAATATATTACGAATGTTGATACCGCTAGGATTATTGATATACTACTTGGTCCATCAGTGTTTCGTGGAGGCTGTGATGATTTTGAATTGACTGATGTTGATTTTCAAGCAGGTCAAGGGTCTCCTGCTGTCGCTGTCGTTCGTGTTGATTCTGCATTACGTTCATCGGCTATTAGTCTGGAAAGTTTTCCACCTCTTGACTGGCATCAGCATTATACTGTCCTCAGATCTGCCACAGAGTGCCTCAAATCCTGCCTCACAAAGAGGGCAAGCGTCCGACCTCCACGTTCTGTGCTAGTACGTGGACGTCCAGCACCTTGTCACCTACTCGTGGTCTGACCCTCCTTCAACCACTTTCCGTAGAAATTTGCTTATGAAGAACCAACTAATATCGCCGTTTCCGAGATGCTCGTTCGCAGGCGAAAAGTCGTAACAGTCTGCTCGTTTCAAAGTCGCATACGTTTGTGGATTTCCCCTCTTGTGGCTCGTATCTTCGCTGGATGATTCCCCATTCGTCTCTGCTGCTGTTGTAGGCTAAAACTTCCTTACCCCGTCACGCGCCCTCAGCTACAAAACGTATACTACTGGCCATTAAAATTGCTACATCACGAAGATGACGTGCTACAGACGCGAAATTTAACCGGCAGGGAGAAGATGCTGTGATATGCAAATGATTAGCTTTTCAGAGCATTCACACAAGGTTGGCGCCGGTGGTGACTCCTACAACTTGCTGACATGAGGGAAGTTTCCAACCGATTTCTCATACACAAACAGCAGTTGACCGGCGTTGCCTGGTGAAACGTTGTTGTGATGCCTCGTCTAAGGAGGAGAAATGCGTACCTTCACGTTTCTAACTTTGATAAAGTTCGGATTGTAGCCTATCGCGATTGCGGATTATTTTATTGAGATATTGCTGCTCGCGTTGGTCGAGATCCAATGACTGTTAGCAGAATATGGAATCGGTGGGTTCAGGAGAGTAATACGGAACGCCGTGAGCCCAACGGCCTCGTATCACTAGCAGTCGAGATGACAGGCATCTTATCCACATGGCTGTAACGGATCGTGCAGCTTGGAGACCATGGCTGCGGTTAGCCTTGACGCTGCATCACAGACAGGAGCGCTCAACGATGAACCTGGGTGCACGAATAGCAAAACTTCATTTTTTCGGATGAATCCAGGTTCTGTTCACCGCATCATGATGGTCACATCCGTGTTTCGCGACATCGCGGTGAACGCACATTGGAAGCGTGTATTCGTCATCGCCATACTGGCGTTTCACCCGGCGTGATGGTATGGGGTGCCATTGGTTACACGTCTCGGTCACCTCTTGTTCGTACTGACGGCACTTTGAACAGTGGACGTTACATTTCAGATGTGTTACGACCAGTGGCTCTACCCTTCATTCGATCCCTGAGAAACCCTACATTTCAGCAGGGTAATGCACGACCGCATGTTGCAGATCCTGTACGGGCCTCTCTGGATGCAGAAAATGTTCGACTGCTGCCCTGGCCAGCAAATTCTCCAGATCTCTCACTAACTGAAAACGTCTGGTCAATGGTCGCCGATCAACTGGCTCGTTACAATACGCCAGTCACTAATCTTAATGAAATGTGGTATGGTGTTGAAGCTGCATTGCCAGCTGTACCTGTACACGCCATCCAAGCTCTGTTTGACTCAATGCCCAGGCGTATCAAGCCCGTTATTACGGCCAGAGGTGGTTGTTCTGGGTACTGATTTCTCAGGATCTATGCACCCAAATTGCGTGAAAATGTAATCACATGTCAGTTCTAGTATAACATATTTGTCCAATGAATACCCGTTTATCATCTGCATTTCTTCTTTGTGTAGCAATTTTATTGGCCCGTAGTGTACCTTTCAATCTTCCACTG
Source organism: Schistocerca nitens (assembly GCF_023898315.1). NCBI lineage: Eukaryota > Metazoa > Arthropoda > Insecta > Orthoptera > Acrididae > Schistocerca > Schistocerca nitens. The sequence continues at coordinate 250,535,142 of NC_064614.1, read as the reverse complement.
GGCTGCGATCCTAATGTTTTGTATCATCTATACATACAATTTCCAGGTCTTGTTTTGCAACTAACCAGCTCCTTCAAGGTTGTCGCGATGCGATAATGTAGAATTTTTTGCTAGGCAGTAGCACTCAATATTTTCTGATTGTTGTCTAATGATTCGTGCTTTTATTTCCGTCATTTACTTTTCGTAATTTACAGTTGGAAAATTATTAAAGTTACTTTCTCAAGAAGACGAGAGCATATCGAGAGTTCTTCGAGATGTCTTGTAACCGTCGCGGAGAAGTACCATCGTTCGTTGAACGTATTCTCGAGTCTGGCTGCTTCGCATGGGCATTGAACTGCGCGCGGCAACAAGAGAAGAGCCCCTCGCGAACCGCCCCGGAGGTATTTAAAGCCGGAGCGCGAATTCTTGGCATGGCGCGGCGCGCGCCGCGCACACAAAAGCAGTCAGCTGTCGTTTACCAGGGACAGCCGTGAGAAGTTGTGCGCGGCGTGGCGCCACCGAAACTCCGGCACCGAGTTCACACTCTCACGTCCAGCCCGACACGCGTCGCTGGAGACAAACTGAGGGCGCCAGTGGTGGCGCCGGTGATTTAAACGGCCGGGTCCGTCTCTTCATAAATAGCTCACTTTTCAAATGGATCTCTTTACGGAGCCTCGGAGCTTTGCCAGGGTGACTTGTAGTGTTTCTCCTGTTTTGTTTTGGGCCTATTTTCTATTCCAGGAACAGGGTTGTTAATTGCCTCAGCTTAGTCCTACTCCAGAGGAATTAAACGGCCAGTGTCTTGTCCTCGTCCAGCTCTCCAGCTCGCTGTGAGAGTCCGTCAGTCATATAGTGAGGTATCACCTTATCCATTTAAATTTACTTAATTATCCCTGAGGTCATCATACAATGGAAGGTACGTGGCAGACCAGTCTTAATTATTTCCCTTCCTATTTCATTCTTGGATAGTGTGTGGGGAGGAAGACCGTGCTTTCAATCCTGAAGAGCAACGAACTTCTGTAACGGTACCAACGTGATCCTTAAACGATGAAGATTTTCAGCATAGAAATACATTCTATGGCTCTGTTTTCGATACCATTTGTTGCGATGCACATAACGACTTGGTTGTGCTTTCTTTCGTTAGTCCTACTCCAGAGGCAGTCTTTGACGCTCTTCTGTGGAAAAAAAAAAAAACAAAGCTGAGACCTACAAATATTATGCAGTTCTTCTTTGAACATTTAGTATCTATTCAGTCAATTGTATTTGGTGAAAATCCCAGTGTGATCAAGTTTAAGTCTCCAGAGAGATCTATTTTATTCCTTTTTCACAGATGACCTACTACCTCAGATTTCGTCCGCTGACTTAAGAGTCTAAAGCTTCCTTTCCCCACTAACAATACTTGCGAAGTGCTTCCACCTTATATTTCTTCGACCTGTCACTGCGAAGTATATTACTTGTGTGACTGACTTCCGTGGTTTATCACGAGTTCTGCAGTGTATCACAACCAGATCTTTTAATTTACTTATTGATGTTCAGGTGCGAATCTTTGTTATAAACATTAACATTCTGTACGTCTTCTTAGAGTACCACCGGGCGAGGTGGCGCAGTAGTTAACTTACTGAGGACGACGATTCAGATCACCTTCCGGCAATCCAGATTTGGGTTTTCTGTGACTTCCCTACATCGCTCCACACAAAAGTCGGGGTGGTTCCTTTGAAAAGGACGCGGCCGATTTCCTTTCGTAATGCAAGCTTGTGCTCCGTCTCTAATGATCACGCTGTCGACGGGATATTAAACTCTAGTCTTCCTTTTTCCTTCTTATTGCAGAATCTAGGAATTTTTACGTATAACATTGTCCGAGGGTTACTGACCTTATAAACTACATCATTTCTTTGTATGATGGCTAGGAAATCATCTATTCTTCCTCATTCTACACCAGACGCTGAATTTGCTACGACCTGCGTCCTCGTCCATGAAAATTTGCCCAATTCTATCTACTGCTAACTTTTCAGTTCAATATTAGTTTTAAAGCAGTAGTGACACCTCGAAACATGGGGTAGTATTGTTTTCCCACTATGCGGAGGCACCTAACGGATCACCCACAGTCACAAATTACAGCTATCCCTTACGTGGGTGTGACGAAGAGGTTAGTTTCCCGTGAAAACTGAGTTCTGCCAGTACGACAGTTGTAGCAACTTCATAAAAAATTTAATTTGAGATGTTGGACGATTGGATCCATCAGCATATCTTATCTTAAGTGCCTCATAACTCATCATGCATCAAAATTTACACTGAGTGTGGATCTGTCAATAAGACCATCTCGTCGATAACAGCTAGTTCTTCCTAGTTGTTATCTAGCACAAAGAAAATTGATGTCAGTTATTGGGAGGAGAAAGATTTAGCACGATGGAACTTAGACCTAAGAGGTGATCGAGTACGGATGGCATGTCCTGTGCCACACATATTCTGCGGATACAATACGTGAAGGAATTACGTGATTTTATAGATATTTTGTTACAGATTTGAGAAAATACTCGTTCGCGATGCAGGTCCTACAGTTATCCTCTCGTCATTGTGGTTATACGAAGACAGAAATACCATATTACAGTCCTAATGACTCCATCAGTGACAAAAAGTTGCGGCAGTTGCATGATTAGAATATTAGGAAAGTAAAAGAAGGAGAGATGTTCCGTTGAAATTGATGTCATTCGAATTAGTAGTGAAGTTTTGGAAGAAGAAATAGGCATTGGACAATGAATCTTATCGGCATTCATCCAAATAATTTGAATCAGGAGGTCGAATAGGGATCTTAAGGTAGCTCTTCGTGAATACGACTGATAGTTCTTATCGCTGTGCTTCCCCACTTGCTGTACGCCATTATTATTAAGAGCTGGAACGACTCTGTAACACAGCTTCCGCAACATTTTATATGAGAACTTGTCGATCTTAGAAAGTGAAGTCTAGTAACTAGTTACTGCATCCTGGCTTCAGGGATATCTTATGTCTCTTAGTTACTTAAGAAACTCTAGTCTGAATTTCTGATCGCTTCGTATTAATATTTAATCATCTTCATGAGTGACTGTAGTAGGTAGTTTACGATTGCCTTGAAAGCATCTATCACGGCTGCCTCAATTCCTCCCAGTACACGTCAACTGAGGTACAAGGTTCACCAAAGGAGTACTATTGGGGGAGAAAAATGAAAAGTAATCTTCCTAGTAGGATGACATTTCAGAAAAAAACTTGTAAAGACGCTTAAGAATAAAAGTGTCACGTAGGTTCTCGCTCTGGTTTCAATTAGGTCTACAAGCAAATATTTATAGAGTGCCCTTGAATTTTTTATTGACGAAGGTCACACATGCTTTTCTGCAAGCAGAAGGGAAAGGCGTTTCTAGTGTTCCAACAGGATTGCTGATATCTAACATCAGTGTGGCCAGAAGTAAATAATTGTTCTGGAGACAGGTTCTAGCAGAAGCCTGAACAGCTTATCATATAAGAATACTGCCTCCAAATCATAAGGATACTCGATAGTGTACTGTCCTCGCACAATGTTTTAAATGTTTCGGGGGTAGGTCGACTGAAAATCCCGACTTCTCGCATACTCTGGTCGATTAACTCCCGCACGTGCTTCATGAAATATTGTCATGTGAATGAAATCGGAAATTTAGTCCATCCGCGGCCAAAGAGTACTATCACTCAGCTGCGCTGTCTTCTGGAACAAGAACTGTTGCAAAATTGTACGGGAGAGTTGAAACGTACAGGGTTGTCAATAGCCGAAGACAGCAACCTCAGCATCTGACTACAGCGTATTCGTTGTTCGGATAACGTGTCGAGAGATCCCTCCACAACAGCGGAGTAATGTTGTATCGGCGCGTTAATACAGACGACGCAGGCGTTACGAGGCGGTGGAAAGAGACGTGTGTTAGGCGCGGCTGGAGCTAGCGCGCGGCGTGGCCGCCACGTGGACTCACCGGAAGGGGTGCAGCAGGTCCTGTCGCGGCCGCGGTCGCTGCAGGTGTTGCTGTCTGCCGGCGGCGCCGCGACGCCGCGCGACGCAGCCGCCGACCGCCGCCCGGAAGCCGGCGGAAGCTGTCGAGCGCGCCCGAACTGTCGCCGCCCTCCGCTGTCGCTGTCACCAGCGACGTGAGGCTAGGCTGACGACTGCTCACTTCTCTCGGCATGACATCCAGTGGACGTAAGCTAGGGATTGGGAAGTTCTTTTGCTTAGAGGCGTACCATTGCAGCACAAAGTACACGGAACAAGAATGCATCAATAGAATTATCTTGGACACATCTGTCAGGTTGTTCCCTATTTCTAGCTCAATGATGTACATAGCCTTTATTCCGAGCGACAATATTCGGAACGAAACATACACTACTGGCCATTAAAACTGCTACACAAAGAAGAAATGCAGATGATAAACGGGTATTCATTGGACAAATATGTTACACTAGAACTGACATGTGATTACATTTTCACGCAATTTGGGTGCATAGATCCTGAGAAATCAGTACCCAGAACAACCACCTCTGGCCGTAATAACGGGCTTGATACGTCTGGGCATTGAGTCAAACAGAGCTTGGATGGCGTGTACAGGTACAGCTGCCAATGCAGCTTCAACACCATACCATAGTTCATCAAGAGTAGTGACTGGCGTATTGTGACGAGCCAGTTGCTCGGCGACCATTGACCAGACGTTTTCAGTTGGTGAGAGATCTGGAGAATTTGCTGGCCAGGGCAGCAGTCGAACATTTTCTGCATTCAGAAAGGCCCGTACAGGACCTGCATGATGCGGTCGTGCATTATCCTGCTGAAATGTAGGGTTTCTCAGGGATCGAATGAAGGGTAGAGCCACGGGTCGTAACACATCTGAAATGTAACGTCCACTGTTCAAAGTGCAGTCAATGCGAACAAGAGGTGACCGAGACCTGTAACCAATGGCACCCCATACCATCACGCCGGGTGAAACGCCAGTATGGCGATGACGAATACACGCTTCCAATGCGCGTTCACCGCGATGTCGCCAAACACGGATGCGACCATCATGATACTGTAAACAGAACCTGGATTCATCCGAAAAAATGACGTTTTGCCATTCGTGCACCCAGGTTCGTCGTTGGGTACACCATCGCATGCGCTCCTGTCTGTGATGCAGCGTCAAGGGTAACCGCAGCCATGGTCTCCGAGCTGGTAGTCCATGCTGCTGCAAACGTCATCGAACTGTTCGTGCAGATGGTTGTTGTCTTGCACACGTCCCCATCTGTTGACTCAGGGATCGAGACGTGGCTGCACGATCCGTTACAGCCATGTGGATAAGATGCCTGTCAATCGGCTGCCAGTGATACGAGGCCGTTGGGATCCAGCACGGCGTTCCGTATTACCCTCCTGAACCCACCGATTCCATATTCTGCTAACAGTCATTGGATCTCGACCGACGCGAGCACCAATGTCGCGATACGATAGACCGCAATCGCTATAGGCTACAATCCGATCTTTATGAAAGTCGGAAACGTGATGGTACGCATTTCTCCTCCTTACACGAGGCATCACATCAACGTTTCACCAGGCAACGCCGGTCAACTGATGTTAGTGTATGAGAAATGGGTTGGAAAGTTTCCTCATGTCAGCATTTTGTAGGTGTCGCCTTGGCGCCAACCTTGTGTGAATGCTCTGAAAAGCTAATCATTTGCATATCACAGCATCTTCTTCCTGTCGGTTTAATTTCGCGTCTGTAGCACGTCATCTTCGTCGTGTAGCAATTTTAATGGCCAGTAGTGTATGTCGACCTGTCTTATTCTGCTTGTTTTGACCACCGCTTTTATAGGTTGTTGTTGGAGGCTTCAGTCTGAAGTCTTGTTTGATGCAGCTCCCCGTACTAGTCTATCCTCTGACAGCGTCTTCATCTCTCCATAACTATTGCAACTTACATTTATTTGACGCTTACTTGATTTAAGCCTTGGTCTCCTTCTACAGTCTTGACCCCCACAATTCCTTCCACTACCAAACTGACAGTTCCCTGATATCTCAAGATGTTTCCTATCAACATATCCCTTCTTTCATTCAAGTTGTGTCATAAACTTCTATCTTCTATAATTCTATTCAGTACATCTCATTCGTCACACGATCCACCCTTCTAATGTTCAGCATTCTTCTACACCATCACATTTCAAAAACTTCTATTCTCGGCGTGAAATGTATACTGTCATAATAACAATAATAATAATAACCCACGAGAGCTACTATTTTTAATTGTATTTGCCCATTCCGATTTCGAACGATCCCTCTTTCTCAAGCTGTACCTAGATACAATCAAGCTGTTCCAGCATATACAGTGGTGCGCAAATTTTAAGGACAGACGTAGGGCAAAAAGAGACAAAGAAACTGGTACACCGGCCAAATTTCAGGATGATAGGTTTTATAAGTCCTGAGAAAAAGTACATTACACACTGAAGAGCGAAAGAAATTGATACACCTACCTAATATCGTGTAGGGCCCCCGCGAGCATGCAAAAGTGCCGCAACACGACGTGGCATGGACCCGACTAATGTCTGAAGTAGTGCTGGAGGAAATTATTGTCTTGAACTGAACATCATAATATCAAACTTTACAACAAATATATATATTATTTACAATGTCAATTCTGTCATTGTCATCATACAGTCTAAGACCCTTGACCGACAAGAACCACATGCGCATGAACTTCTAAGTCAGTTAGCCTAAATCCACTGGATAACTCGTCTTTGGAACTGTACACAGCGTTATCAATTGCTTCACTAGTTTTATTCTTCGATGAACTCAGTGGGTTTGTCGAAAATTGTTCTTGATACTTAGGAGCAGCATCTGTAAAACTTATTTAAATTCCTGTACCTTTTACACGTGAAATTCGATATTTCCTCATTTCTTTGAATATGTGCCCTCTGTTACGACCCGTTTCAGGCAAAAACAGGTTGATAAATGCAGCTCTAAAAACTGAAATAAATTTGTAGCACGTACTATTGAAAAAAACGACGTTGTACACAAAGGAACAAGCAAAGACAATCTTTCTCATAGCCTTCTAGACTCATCTGTAGTTCATTTAGATTATGTGAACGGAAAATTAAAGCACAAAAAGTTTCTAGCGTAGAGAAGGTGTGGATCACAGCATGGAAAGAGGGAATGTGGCAGGTGCAGATGCCCAAACAAACAAACTTTTTGAAACATGTTTCTAGCCAGAATTCGTTTAGGGAACGTGGCGATGCTATTCTTAACGAAGCAATCTAATAAATTACGCAATAAAAAATACGAATTTTTTTCTCACTTTTGCCCTACATCTGCCATTAAGGACGAAAATAGCTTTCGCATAATGTGCCACTGCCAAATAAAATAGCTCGATGAAACTTGGAGCATACAGAGACATAACTGCCACAGTATGATACAGAAGGTAATGTAAAAGAAACACCCAATGAAACGAACAGAAATGGGACCTTAATTCAACGACAATAGTTACACTGAAGTCATTGCATTCATGATGATCCTCCGGACATTAAAAAGGCGGAATATAGATCTTAATAGGTTGTGTAATGACCTAGGATAAAAGTGCAACGTGCTCCCATGCTGGCCACAAGGTTATTAAGAAGTTCTTGCGGCAGGGCGTTCCATTCCTGCACCAGCGCGGTTGACATCTACTGAAAGGTCGCTGGTGTATGTCGATGTGCCGCAATACGTCTCATCAACGCATCCCACGTGTTCACGATGGGACTTAAATGGGGCCGGGGGGGGGGGGGGGGTGCCGGGCGGGTCAGTTCATTCCCGGAGCATCCTCTCGTTCCAAAAGCTACTCCACCTGTGTTCTTCGATGTGATCCGGTATTGTCATTCATGAAAATGAAATCAGGAACAAATGCACCCCTGAAAAGATGCACATGGGGCAGAAGTGCAGTGTCAAAACAACGTCGACTCTTGAGTGTACCGTGTTTAAAGATTTGGAGACCAATGCGCCCGTGCAACATTATGCCTCCCCATGCCATAACACCTGGACCACCAAAACTATCGTGTTCGACAGTGTTCCTGGATGCATTACCTGTTCCCATATCTCGGCACGTAATGCATCCAGGAACATTGTTGAACATGATTTATTGTTGGTCCAGGTATTATGGTATAGGGAAGCATAATGTTACAGGGGCGTACTGATCTCCAAATCTTTGAACACGGTACATTCACTCGTCAACACATCGAAAAACGCAGACGGAGGAGCTCTTGGAATGAGAAGTTATTCGGTGAATGAACTGGCCTACCCTTTCCCATGACATAAATCCGATCGAGCACGTGTTTGACACATTGGGGAGACGTATTATAGCACGTATAAATGTTAATTAGTTAGTTGGTGGCGTGTTCCATTGATCAATCGCACGCTACGGTAGCCGTTATGATGTGGAACGTGTCAAGTGCACAAGAAATGATACACATATGAAACAAGCTTTTTTAATGTGTATATATATATATATATATATATTACAATACAGAGTTAAAGATTAATATTTCTATTATTTACCCCATTCCCTTAAATGGCACAAAATGCATATACTATATTTATAGATTTATTTATTCCTATTCAAGAATTCATCTATGGTATAGAAGGAGTTGTCAAGGAGATATAATTTCAATTTATTTTTGAAGCTATTACTGCTGTCTGTCAGACATTTTATTTCATCTGGTAATTTGTCGAAAATTTTTATCGCAGAATATTTTACCGCTATCTGTGCCAAAGATAGGTTGAGTAAAGGATAGTGTAAGTCTTTCTCTCTTCTGGTATTATAATCATGAATGTCACTGTTGTTTTTAACCTGGTCCATGTTGTTGAGAACAAATTTTATTAGTGAATAAAGGTACTGTGAGGCTGTTGTAAGAATTTCCAATCTTTTAAAAAGATGCCTTCAAGATGTGCGACTACGAACCCCACACATTATTCTAACCACGTTCTTTTGAGCAGTGAATACTTTTTGTCTAAATGTTGAGTTAGCCCAAAATATTGTTCCGTATGACATCAGAGCGTGAAAGTATGCAAAGTATGTTAGCTTACTAATTTCTATATGCTAAAAATTGGCTATTATTCTGATTGCCAAAGTTGCTGAACCTAGTCGCTTTAGAAGATCCAAAATATGAATTTTCCAATTAAGATTCTCATCTATATGTACACCCAAAAGCTTAGTATGGTCTACCCTGTCTACTGACTTCTGTTGATGTTTTATCATTTTCAACTGTCTTTTACTGGATTAATAATGACGCTTGTATCATCAACAAACAGTTCAGCTTCCTGTTTCAGATTGGAAGGGAGGTCGTTCACATATATCAAGTACAGAAGGGGACCCATGATTGAACCCTGTGGAACACCTAATGTAATTTCACTCCAGTTAGATGAAGTGGCAAACTTATTTAAATCACTTGACCCACATAAGGAAACTTTTCGCTTCCTGTTCTGTAGGTATGACTAAAAGCACTCGTATGCTACTCGATTTTTTTTGTAATTTCTGTAACATAATGTCATGGTTCCTCAATCAAATACTTTGGACAAGTCACAGAAAATTCCTATTGATGACATTTTACTATTTAAAGACTCTATTATGTGGACAGCGAAATTGTTAAATGTACCAACGACCATCCAACAGTTTTCAACCGCGCTGGTGGAAGAATGGAACGCCGGCCGGAGTGGCCGTGCGGTTCTAGGCGCTACAGTCTGGAACCGCGAGACCGCTACGGTCGCAGGTTCGAATCCTGCCTCGGGCATGGATGTGTGTGATGTCCTTAGGGTAGTTAGGTTTAAGTAGTTCTAAGTTCTAGGGGACTGATGACCTCAGAAGTTAAGTCCCGTAGTACTCAGAGCCATTTGAACCATTTTTGAAGAATGGAACGCCCTGCCACAAAAACTGCTTACCAACATTGTGGCCACCTTGAGATCAAGTTGCAGGGCACGCATTACCGGTCCTGGTGATCTCACATCCTATTAAGAGGCACACCGTGCCTTTTTTATTGTCCACGGGATCATCATAAATTGCAGTGATTTCAGTGCAATTATTATCTTTGAATAAAGATGTCATTTCTGCCTGTCTCATTACGTATTTCTTTCAGTAACCTTAGTACCACACACTAGCTGTTCTTTCTATGTACGGTCCAAGTTTCATCGAGCTGTTTTACTTGGCAGTGACGTTCCATGCAATAGTTACTTTTGTCGTTAAGTTTTCCACACCAACTATATCTATTAATGTATACATACAAATGTAGAATTTCGTGTTTTATGTATAATTTTTACTTACATTATAAGATCTTAAATTACATTTTCTCTTATGAGTTACTTTTGTTTCGTCATATTCGTACATGACTACTGTAATATCGATTTCTATGTCAGAGATAGGGTTCATTATTCGATTTATGTCGCTGATGGAAATCGATTTTCACCGTATGTAAAATTTAGGATCATCTTTTGTTACGAAATACCTAAGATCGATAGCTAATTTGTAAATATTCTCGGTATACTTTTTATTTCTAAATGATCGTCCATAAGTCTGCAATACAGACAAATACTTTCAGAAAACACTCCCTAAAACTCAAACTGATGTTAGATTTTAACAAATTTCTCTTTTTCAGAAATGCTTTTGGCGACGTTGCAAGCGTGCATTTTATATCCTCCGTAGTTCGACCATCAGCAGTTATTTTGCTGCCGAAATCGCAAAACGCATCTTCTACGTTTAGAAGGTTATTTCCTAATCTAATTTCCATTTCCTCAGTTCATCTTATAATCTCTTTTCGTACACTATGAATTCTGTTCAACTGCTCGTCCAAAAAAAAAAAAAAAAAAAAAAAATCCCCCCGGAAAACCTATTTTTACCACCACAAAGTATGTTATTGGAATCCTAAATAAACATCTGAAAACGTAGTGTTAATGTTCCACCTAGCCGAGTCTCTCCTCAAACAACTGAATTAAAAATTGAAATTAGAAAGGATCCTAGCTTGTAAGCGTCAATTAAGAATCTTCATTTAAAACTTTGCATTGTTCCAAAGGAAAAATACATGTTGAAAGCACACGTTTATCTTCAATTAGGTCACACTTCTTAAAATGCAAAGACTGTATGAAAGTGAACAGTTGATATATTCTAAATTACGGGCACTAACACAGTGCCGCATGCATTACACAATCTTCAGAATATAAAGCAGTAAATAAATGTAATTCTAGGTTGACGGAATCAATAGCCGCCAGGCGCATTCAGAAACAAAGCAACAACTCATTTTTTTATAATATGGTATTAATTTTCATTCTTTAAAAATAACTGCTGGCTGTGGAGGTTGCATCATGGCATTCCGTGTCTATTCTGCATGGCCGTCATCTTATCCACATCCTTTTCTCCGGGTACTCAGTTGCCTGGAATACAATGGTGAGTAATGCCTTAGATGTACATTGCCAGCCAGTGCTATGAAATATATTTAAATTCAAAGATTCATAAAATGAGTTATCTCGCTTGTTCGCCTTTTTATATCACTCAGTAAAGGATACTTTTAAAGGGATCCGTATGTCAATCGGTAAAAATGGGACCCTTATAGGATAGCGTTGTGGTCCGTCAGTCAGTCTGTTTGTTTGTCAAACTATTAAACACCTGTTTTCTCAGGAACAGGTGGACAAATCTAGTTGAAACTTTTGTCACATGATTAGGTCTGCGGTCTCTTGGCGGTGTAAGAAATTTAAAGTCAATGTAATCAAAAGATACGGCCATTAATGTGAAACATTTTTATACTCACAAACTCACTAATCAAAACATATAGAGTAATTCCCGTTGACCTATAATCATGAAATTAACGCAGGAGGAAGGTTTCACAGAAACAAGTGAGGGAAAAAATCAGATTATTAATAATCTGCAATTATATCACACGAAAAAAAAACATTTTTTTGTCTTTTGTTATCCGACTGTCTGTCTGTCCGTCTGTCTGTTAAGACTCCTTTTTTTGCATATCTTGCCAGTATCGACATCGACAACAGGCGAAAATCTTCGAAGTTCTCGATCCCCGGGATGGGTGAACTATCTATATACACAAATAAGTTCGTACGGAATCCTCGGTGGGCGAAAATGTCAAGAACCTGGTTTACAGGAGTGGGAATGTTCCTCAGACCAGGATTCCTCTTCAAGAAAAACACAATTTCTGCTTGTTAATATTTCCACACGCTATTCGTTGGGTACCACTAATTTCTTTTCCGAAAAGATAAGTAATATTGGACAAACAAAAACATACAGTTGAGATTATGGTCATCAGTTTTACTAATAAATTTTATAAAGCTTATACAGTGTAACCCAAAAGTTCGTTAACATTTGAAAATTCAGTACTTCACGGAATAATGTAGGTAGGTAAGTAAAAACTGACACAGATGCTTGAAATGACATGGGGTTTTGTTGAAACCAAAAGAAGTACACAAAATGACCAACAGATGACGCTTCATGTGATACAAAAGCAGTAATAAGCATAACATCTGATTTTTAGCAAAGGCGATGTTCTTCATAACATATGCTCAACATGTCGGCCGTCATTCATCACCAATACCAGTAGTCGATGGACTATGGTGTGAAAAGTACTGTACAATATATCAGTGGCTAAGGTAAGATATTGCCGTCGGATGTTTCTTTTAGCATACCTAAAGAGCTGGGACAATAGTAGATTGACCACTGCCAGGCACTTAAGTGTGAATTACAGAGCAACCATGCAGATATAGATGTAGTTGCAGACAACCAGTAACCACGTGACTGAGTTCTTGGGACCTGGGAGGCCAAGCGTGACGGAAGTGGCGGCTCAGCACGCGATCCTCGACAAACGATGTGTGCAAGAGATCTCTCACACGTGTGGCAATATCGGGTGAAGCGCGATCCTCATATGAGTCATACCTTCCAGCATGTGTTTATCAGTCAGACTAGCGATGATGCTATTCTGTAACATATGGGCGTACCTCGCACCTGTCACGCTGCCAGTTTGAAAAGCAGCATCCCACATTTCCTCGACGAAAAAGGGTCCGATCACGACTGATATGGAAAATCCACACCACACCGTGACTTTCTCATCAAGCAACGGGATTTCCACGACATTTTTATGGTTTTCGGTAGCTCAAATTCTGATTGAGGGTGTTGACAAACCGTCGGAATGTGGAATGGACTTCGTCGGTCCACAACACTTTCCACAACCAACCTTCATCTTCCCCCATTTCTGGAAATGCCCACACCGCAAGTGCTCTCCGCGTAACGAAATCGGTGGCTAGTAGTTCATGATGGCACTGGATTTTTAGTATGCCTTAGTACTGTCCAAACAGTAGTCCGTGGAATGCCTGTGCGACATGTGACTTCACGAGTGCTGATTTCACCATACAGAGATGAACCCGCTGTCTCCATTTCGCTCTGAAGTGTCCAAGTAGCAGTAGGACTTGTGTCTGATGCCCACTATGGACCGATCCTCTAAACAACCTGTGGCTTCAGACTTGGTGGTCATTTTCTTCATAGTGACACTTGTTACAGGAGTTCTACCCATTCGAGTACCCTTCTTATGGCGACAGGATCGTAAATCTGCGGTAACGGACTCTAGATTCCTATAGTAATGCTTTACTAACAGTCTCTTTTCCGGTAAAAACAACATATCGCGATTGCTGGCTCCCTCTCTTCCTAAAGCTCATTTCATTCATGATTCTCAGGCGGAATCATTGATGCGTTGCTATCCAGCGCCGTTAGTTGGCATGTTTTTACACTCATTTTTGATTTCAATAAAACCGTATGTCATTGCAGACATGTGTGTCAAGTTTTACCTCTCCACCTGCATTATTTCGTGAATTAGTGCATTTTCAAATGTTAATGGCTTTCTGGGTCCCCTGTATCTTAGCAAAACATTTGAAGAAGTAAATGAAATTAAAACAGCACTTTGGCAGAAGAAATACTCACAAAATTTAGAAAAATATGTTCAAGTTCCAGTAACTCCATTGTAAGCCTATGTTGTTCCGTTTCACAGGAGGTAAGGCAAACAAAAAATATAACACCATTATTAGGTGCAGATGACAAATTTTTTGAAATATCACCTGTAACAGAGCAAGCGGAAAGCAAAATTAGCAACCAAACGTCCTGCTAAATTCCATGACTTGTAAAAAAAATGTCAGTGGTACTCATGACCCCTCCTTTATGTATTTATTTCTCTGGTGTAACGTACGTTTTGCTGTAAAACAGAAGTTGAAAAGAGGGCCAAAAAAACCTAAATGTGTGTGGGAAATAGTGAACAAGAAGCAATTTATTTTGCTGAAAGGAGAACCTTAAATATATACTGCCTGACAAAGAAAGTGAAGTGCCCAGAAGTGGAGGAGAAAACGAAATGATGTTACTTCCGTAGTTACAAAATCGAGTGATATTTACGAAGAGCTAGGCAGTATGAACCGACTTGTAGTATGACGTCATACTTCCTGTGGCCTGGATTCATGCGCTGATTCGGTCGGGAGGGGCGTTACAAAACCATTGTACCCTCTCCATAGGCAAAGTGGCCCACATGTGTTGTAACTGGTTCTTGATATCCTGGGTATAGCTGGGACGGAGTACAAGTCCAAGCTGATCCCACACACGTTCTACAGGGAACATATCTGGGAACCTTGCTGGCCACGTGAGTACGTTAACACAACACAGTCGGTTTGTAAAGATCCATGCCATGTGTGGACGACCGTAGTCTCGTTGAAAAACTGTTGCATGAGGATGCAGAATGTCTGTGACGTACTGCTGTGCCGTCAGAGGCCCCTCAGTCACCACCAGCGGCGTTCCGAAGTCATATCCGATGGCTCAACCTACCATGACGCCAGGAGTAGCCTAATAACACTGTGCCTCTCCAAAGTATTGGAAGAATGATATTTCTCCTCTGGTCGTAAAGGTTCTAACTGACGGCATAGTATAGAACCGTGATTCATCGCTGAACTCAATGCGACGCCATTCTTCAGTAGTCCATGCTTCCCAGTCATGGCGAAACTCCAAACCCATTCGCTTGTGTTGTGGTTTTAACGGCGGTCTACGCGTGGGGCGATAATTTGCTCGCCCAGCTGGCTGATTTTAAACCAGTTGTGCGGAAGGATACAGAGTGTTGCACGGAGCCCATTACTTGTTCTCGGATGACGCGCGCAGATGGGAAGGAGTTACGATGCGCTTGGTGCACAATACAGGGACCTCTATGTTCTAACATAGTCGACCAGAATCTTTACGATGAGTTTGCAAACTCTCAGGTTCTCATGCAGTCCAATACTGGGCCACTGTCACATCCGAATACCTCACAAATCTGGATTTGCACGATTAGAACAGCCGGCTAAATGGAAACCCACAATGACACCTCTTTCAAGCCCTGTCAGGTGCTGATAACACTGCCTCACACGAGTACGCGGCATTTCCACGTCTTTCGCAGTGATTACACAACATCTGACGCTGTTCATTCCCTTTATATTCCCTGCTAGTCCTGGTAACAACACTAAAAACAAGCTACACTAATACACTCTAGTGGCCAGTCTATCTGTCACAGAGAATTGCAGCTCTAATCATTTACATGCCCGCCAATGATGTGCACATGCGCAAAGTTGCACTGACATACAACAATGTCTTCCGGGTGCTTCACTTTCTTTTGTCAGAGAGTGTATTTTTATGAACATTGAAATTGAAGAGATGCAGGGGAAACCATAATTAAAAGATCATTACTTATAGTATTTTACTATAAATCACTACTTACAGCATGTACACTCCTGGAAATGGAAAAAAGAACACATTGACACCGGTGTGTCAGACCCACCATACTTGCTCCGGACACTGCGAGAGGGCTGTACAAGCAATGATCACACGCACGGCACAGCGGACACACCAGGAACCGCGGTGCTGGCCGTCGAATGGCGCTAGCTGCGCAGCATTTGTGCACCGCCGCCGTCAGTGTCAGCCAGTTTGCCGTGGCATACGGAGCTCCGTCGCAGTCTTTAACACTGGTAGCATGCCGCGACAGCGTGGACGTGAACCGTATGTGCAGTTGACGGACTTTGAGCGAGGGCGTATAGTGGGCATGCGGGAGGCCGGGTGGACGTACCGCCGAATTGCTCAACACGTGGGGCGTGAGGTCTCCACAGTACATCGATGTTGTCGCCAGTGGTCGGCGGTAGGTGCACGTGCCCGTCGACCTGGGACCGGACCGCAGCGACGCACGGATGCACGCCAAGACCGTAGGATCCTACGCAGTGCCGTAGGGGACCGCACCGCCACTTCCCAGCAAATTAGGGACACTGTTGCTCCTGGGGTATCGGCGAGGACCATTCGCAACCGTCTCCATGAAGCTGGGCTACGGTCCCGCACACCGTTAGGCCGTCTTCCGCTCACGCCCCAACATCGTGCAGCCCGCCTCCAGTGGTGTCGCGACAGGCGTGAATGGAGGGACGAATGGAGACGTGTCGTCTTCAGCGATGAGAGTCGCTTCTGCCTTGGTGCCAATGATGGTCGTATGCGTGTTTGGCGCCGTGCAGGTGAGCGCCACAATCAGGACTGCATACGACCGAGGCACACAGGGCCAACACCCGGCATCATGGTGTGGGGAGCGATCTCCTACACTGGCCGTACACCACTGGTGATCGTCGAGGGGACACTGAATAGTGCACGGTACATCCAAACCGTCATCGAACCCATCGTTCTACCATTCCTAGACTGGCAAGGGAACTTGCTGTTCCAACAGGACAATGCACGTCCGCATGTATCCCGTGCCACCCAACGTGCTCTAGAAGGTGTAAGTCAACTACCCTGGCCAGCAAGATCTCCGGATCTGTCCCCCATTGAGCATGTTTGGGACTGGATGAAGCGTCGTCTCACGCGGTCTGCACGTCCAGCACGAACGCTGGTCCAACTGAGGCGCCAGGTGGAAATGGCATGGCAAGCCGTTCCACAGGACTACATCCAGCATCTCTACGATCGTCTCCATGGGAGAATAGCAGCCTGCATTGCTGCGAAAGGTGGATATACACTGTACTAGTGCCGACATTGTGCATGCTCTGTTGCCTGTGTCTATGTGCCTGTGGTTCTGTCAGTGTGATCATGTGATGTATCTGACCCCAGGAATGTGTCAGTAAAGTTTCCCCTTCCTGGGACAATGAATTCACGGTGTTCTTATTTCAATTTCCAGGAGTGTATTTATGAGTACCTTCTTAAATGTCAGTGGTTTTCGCAGTTCGTGTAGATAGATGTTGTGGTATTCATTTGAGGTAATGTAGCATTTTTTAAGAAGATAAAAGCATTTAAAACGTGAAGAGACAACAAATTCCTTGTTTTGTTTTTCATTTTCGGACCGTTCGTTTCTCTTTTTAACATAACACACGAAGGAGAAAGATCAGGTGACCTTGATGGGCACTTCAAAACTATCAAAAGCGATCCAACACCCCAATACTCTCAATCAAAGTGCCGTACCACTGGTGGTTAGGATTGTGCAGCGGCTCCATCCCGTTGCAGAAGCATTTCAGTTCTTAGTGCCAAAAGAACCATGTCCATATACTCTAACAACTGTTTCTGTAAAAAAAAAAAATCCAGATACCAGTTAATCGTTATGATGATTTGCTACTCAATCACTTCTTCATCAGTAACAGTACACCGCCCGTTAACTGAGGAACGACTATGCAAATAGCTGTCCACAGTACGATTGGCGTTGTGACGCATAATTGTGCTAGTAATATGCCGATTCTGCCCATTCAGGAAAAAAAAGACTCATCACGAAGAAATTATCCGAATGGGACGGAAATCAGTAGATGGGATGTACAAGTACAGGCAGACAAATGATTACAATTTTGGAAAAATTAGATGATTTATTCAAGAGAAAGAACTTCACAAATTGAGCAAGTCAATAACGCGATGGGTCCAAAAACTGGCTCTGAGCACTATGGGACTAACTTCTAAGATCATTGGTCCCCTAGAACTTAGAACTACTTAAACCTAACTAACCTAAGGACATCACACACATCCATGCCCGAGGCAGGATTCGAACCTGCGACCGTAGCCGTCGCGCTGTTCCAGACTGAAGCGCCTAGAACCGCTCGGCCACTCCGGCCGGCTCCTTGACGTAGTGTTTGGCCATGATTCACCCGGACCTATCAACATCGTCGAATAGTGGCGTCGCTCCTATTCAAATGTTGAGCGGTTCGCCGATTACTCCAACCGGCTTCTCTGAGCCCAACTACACGTCCTCTCTCAGATGCTGATATCTGCGATATTGTTGATGCGCCTGTCAGCGAGGCGTAGTTACTGTCAAACTAAGTACACAGAATGAAACTCGCAAAACCTTTATGCCCTGGTATCGGTATGACCCCTGTTTGCTATCCTTGCCAGCTACGCGATGAAATTGCGCTGCAGCGTCACACATTCATTCATCGGTTGCCAAAGTTTACAGTTTTGCATTTTCCTTGGATACCTGCATGAATATCAATTTGTGACCAATTTGCACCTCTAGGGGCGTCGATTTTTTTTTAATAAAAGAGAGAGAGAGTACTACGACGAATTTGAAACGTCTGTATCTCGGAAACCGTTGACAATACAGTGAGGGCATACTTGATGTTTTCCCTTTATACTGTCAAAATCTTAACGTATGCCCGGTTCCTCGTGTAGAACTCCGTATACAGGAAGCTGCAGGTAACATGGACCTCATTAATATTCTATAAACGGTTTAAGATATCGGAGGGATGTTTCCAACACGCAGTTTTAGGCAAAACGGCTGGTCTGTCTTTTGCTGCGTGCTTCATATTCGTACAGCTACGGCTATCAAGACAATGAAATAAATATATTGAATGGAATGATGTATATAAAAAAAGTGCTTGAAAGAAGAATAGTGACAGTAGTTTCTCAGAAACTGACAGAGAGTTTTCAACAAGGTGACTCAGTGTTGAATGATCTTCGGCCTGCTTTGTGCACACAATCTTAATCCTCACACGAAGCACATTCTTACCACTAATTTTTACGAAACATTTTGCTTCGTACAGTTGACAAGAGTTATGTATACCAGAAAATGGAAAAAGAGCAATCATTATGTAGGATTTGTCACTATGGAAGCATCATAAGAAATTAAAATACGTTAGAGTCATTATTGAAGTGAAAAGACGCACGGAGTGGCCTACTCTTAAATTAAGGGCTGCATGTTTTCCATTTTATATCTGGGGTAGTTTTGTGCATACCTTCTATACTTGTGCGAATCTCTTATTAGGGCCGCCATCAAAATATGTTACTTTTCTTTAGAGTGATGTGTGGAATATAGAATACTGCAAGCATAACAATTTTTATTGTGAAACATTCCAAGGGACGAAATAGGGGAAGTGTTTATTTAAAATATAAAGAATAATCTATACAGGAAAATGACTTTCTTTAAGACAATAACTCAATCTGTTATTGCTAAATATTCCATACTGTCACTAGGTCTAACGTTGTAGCGAAAAATGTAAGCGTACTATGGATTTCGTGTAAACTACGTGCATTTAGACTTTTTTCTCGTCGCCGAGAGCGCTATCACAGGATAGCGAGGGAGAATGGACAGCGTTTTGTTTTCCAACAGAACAGGGCCTCATCATACCGGCTCGTGAAGGTTCAGGGCTACCTAAAAGGATCAGTGTGATGTATCTGCATTGGGGAGGCTCAAAAGTTAGGGGAAGATCAAAAGATAGGGAAGGAAACATCTCGCCAGGTAATAAAAGTCTGAGCGCGCCCTCAGAGTCTTAGTGTGCCTGAAGGAAGAGACTGGGCAGTTATTGTCGTTATTGGTGACTGGAAACAGAATACAGCAGACCATAATGCGCCAACCGGAAAATTAAAAGCCCAGCTGCGAAATTTATGACCCGAAGGAAACGATTTCAGCGAAGTGACTTTTTTTGGTGGGCACTGTCAGAGGAGAATGTTTCATAACCACACGTGTAGTGGGAAGGCGGAGGTCACCTGGCACGGTGGCTGTCTTATTAATTCGATTGCCGGAAATACATGCATAATCCGGCAACTCAATTTCAAGATAAATTCTACGCAAGGTTTCTTAAAGCTCTAACAGAAACATACCAATACAATAATCTGGATAGTCCAGGGTCAAACAAATCCATGAATAATCCATAGAACAGAATAGCTGAAATGCAGCATACAGCCAGATCATGAAAGTAAGGTGTAAGTGAAGTAGAGGCTTTAGCACAGTACAATTCGAAGTGTCTTGCAGCCATCCAGTGACCAGGCTTATCTTCGGCTTGATGTTAGTGGCTAGGCCCAAGTGAAGATCCGCTGGCGCCTCATACTGGCAGCTGGCAGAGTCGTTGATAGCGGACGCCACTGGCTATCGACCTGGCTGTCGGATAACAGATATGCAGCATTCTACCCCCCCCCCCCCCCTCCAATCAGCGTATAGCGCCGGAATTGTCCCTGTCGGTATCACACTGTACTGATAAGGGGTAGGCGTGGGTGGGCAAGATGGCTAAAGGGTCACAGTCCATCTCGACATCTGGTATTGTTGTGTCCTCTGCTTACAGTGGGCCCGCGGTGCTCATGACAGAGTCGGCAAGAGCTGGCGTTCGAATTTCTGGGTCCGTGCTGGAAGCCAGTGATGCTAGAGGTGCAAAAGGGTCTCATTACATGAGGACTAGCTCTGATGGCGCCGAATCTGGGAATGTAGATTAGGGAATCATTTGAAGTAGTATCGAGCCTCAGAGGCCGTGGAAACACCTGAAAGTGGGCGGAGCTGGTTGGCATGTCATACCAGCATGGTGCAATTGGCGTCCATTGTGAACATTTGTCGTCCACCAGATGGCTCTGGTGACACCTGGTATCATCCTGCGACACTCCTGAAGCTGTGAGCCAAACCCTCTGTGCCCAGCGATGGTTGCGCATGAATGGGCAAGTAGTAGGGCTCAAAAGGCCCCAGTTTCACTGGAGTGCGCCCCTTTATCATATGGTTCTGTAGGAGGCCAGGAACGGATCAGGAAGTTGGCCTTGGTTGTGGCTGACAGAACCTTCTCCATCTGCATCTCAAATTTGTGGATAGACCAGTCGGCTTCAGCATTCGAGATTGGATGGAACGGCGCCATTGTCAGGAGCGTTATGTCATTCCAGCGCAGAAATCCTGAAAGATTATGGATGATAACTGAGGGCCACTGACCGAAATGATTGGTTCTGAAGCCCTTACTATGATCGACCAATATTTGCTGTGGTATTTGACATGAGGTAACTTGGAAAAAGAATCTATGATGATGAGCCAGGTCTCCCTGAGGAAAGAGCTAGCAGGTTCCACGTGGACATGCTCACATGGGCACTGCAGCACTGGCCAGGCCTGGAACCATTGCAGGGCTGCTGACTGGGTTGACGCAAAGGTCTCACAGGAGTAGGCCCTCATCTTGATGTCCTGCAAGATGCCAATAGTCGTGCCGCCTTGCGAGAGCCTTCGCCTTCATGCATGTCATCCCCCATTGGTGAACGTGCTGCAGGTTCAATACATGCCAATACAGTGATGGTGGGACGAACACCCAGCAATTGCTGTCGTCCGATCAGCATCAGTATTCTCTGTACCATCTGGATCTTGTGTTTTAGAGAAAATATTTGCTAAGTTCTGGTAGGGAATAGAGAGAGAGGCGCTCTGTCCAACTTGGGCGAATGTATTTCGTAACTTGTTTGAGAATAATGTCCTCAGCTGCACAATGTTTTCTGTGAGTCAAATGCAGAATCACCCTCTTAAGTAGTCCGGCAGGTCACTGAAGTTAGCATGTTGGGCTGTCGGGTGATACTGAACTGAACAATTGTAACTGCTGGGGGAGATGACCTAGTGTTGTAGTCATTACGCTGCTTTTCTGGACGTCGTTCTTAGGACCGAAGAAGGAAATTAATAGTTTGTCTTGTATGAGTTGTTCATACTCATTACAACGTTTGTGAGAAAGAACGACCCCAATATGTTGGTGGCTAGGATGAGACGTTTCCATGGGCTATAGATCGCCACTTGGGAGAAGTCTTCTGACACTGTTATGATCATTCATATTTTACACCTTTCTTTCTTAGAGTATTAGTGAGTCTGGCGATCTGGGCGGCATTTGATATAAACTTTTCGAGATAAATTATTTTGCCGAGAAGTGACTAAAGAACATTTAAGTTCGCAGGAATGTGGATTTTTTCAATGGCTGGCATGTGTTGCTGAGTCGGTTGAAGTCCTTTATGACTCAATATTTGGTCTAAGTACTCAGTTTACTCCTGAAAGAATTTGCAGCTTTGTAGGTTGTTTTATAGTGCATTTTTGTAGTGTCCGGAACAGTAGACGTAAGTTCGACACATGTTGCTCTCCTGAAGCGCCACTTCGTTAACAAATGGTCCAGATAATTGACTGTGCACGGAATGTTTTGAGTCTTGTGTTCCAAAACCCGTTGGAAAATTACTGGTGCACTAGTAATTCCTAAGCTCAGTCCATAGTATCTGTACAACCCAAATGGAGTGTTGATGACCACGAATTGGTGGGACTGTTCATCTAGTGGCAATTGAAAATAAGCATCAGATTCATCAATTTTAGAGAAGTAATGTCCACCTATAGTCTTGAGATGAGCGCTTTTGGTCCTGGAATGGAGTAGACATCAATCCATGACTGTACATTTGTAGTTGATTTAAAGCCACCAAGAAAGCGTAGGCAGCCATTTGGTTTTCATAACATCTCTACATCTACATCTGCATATGAAGGGCTTATTTCAATAGTGGCACAAGTCCATTACCTCCACTTCTCTGCCTATAATGCTTCTGAAATTAATGATCCAAACAAACAGAAAGAAAGGTTCATCTCTAGCAGGAAGCTATATGCTTGAATATTTCTAGTATCTCAACTGCAGATTTTTCAGCGCTCATTTAACTTTAGGACTCTGTATCTTAGAATGAACAAAAATGGACTTGTACCACTACTAAAATAAGCCCTTGACGTGGCTGTGTCACACAGAACATTACTGACGGTGTATCTGAACATTAGGGGTTTGTTTGTCCTACTCATTCGCATTAACTTACATTTTTCTACATTTATAACCAGTTGCCAATCATAGTACCAACAAGAAATATTGTCTAAGTCATTTTGTATCCTCCTACAGCCACTCAACTTCGACACCATCCCGTATACCACAACATCATCAGCAAACAACCGCAGATTGGTGCCCGCCCTGTCGACCAGATCGTTTATCTAGACAGGAGGTAATAGCGATCCTATCGCACTTCCCTGGGGCACTCCTGACGATACCCTTATTTCTGAGGAATACTCACCGTTGAAGAAATCTTACTGGGTTCTCTTACTTCAAAAGTCTCCGAGCCACTCACATATCTGGGAACCTGTTCCGTACGCTCGTACCTTCGTTAACAGTCTGCAGTGGGGCACCGTGTCAAATACTTGTCGGAAATCTAGAAATATGGACTCTGCCTGTTGCTCTTCGTCCATAGTTCGCAGTATATCATGTGAGAAAAGGATGAGTTGAGTCTCACATGAGCGGTGATTTCTAAAACCGCGCTGATTCTTGGATATAAGCTTTTCCGTCTCTAGGGAATTTAATGTATTCAATCTGAAAATACGTTCTAGAATTCTGCAGGTAACTGATGTTAAGAATATTAATCTGTAATTTTGTGCGTCCGTTCTTTTGCCCTTCTGAGCTTTTTGCCAATCACTTGGGACTTTACATTGGGTGAGAGATTTTCTATAAATGCAAGCTAACAAGGGGAGGCCGCCAATTGTGAAATTCAGATTCGATTCATACTGCGCATAATAAAAGCTCATGGCCAGAGGTGTAATGTGACAAAGCACCAAGATGCACTTTTCAGCCGTTGTCGAGAAAATCGACAGTTAAAAGAAACCGTTGCGGTGCAATACTCTCTACGATTAGTAATTTTCTACAGCGTCGTGGTGCAGCGGTAAGTGCTGGAGTTCGTAATCCGAAGGTCGCCGGATCGAATCTCGCGCCATTCAAACTTTTTTTTATTTAGTATTTGTTTTTTGTAATTCAAATGTGTGTATACACACACACACACACACACACACACATATATATATATATATATATATATATATATATATATATATATATATATATATATAATTCCGGGCAATCAGTTGCAACAATTATGCATATAATAAGTTGTTGAAAGTCGTTAGTGTGGAAAAACTGGCGAGTTCGAACATCATTATGTTTTCCGCAAACAAAGTTGTATTTCACAAATGTTATTAATTTTCTTCATAATGTTAACCACGTATAGTTAACGGAGAACGTAGAAACGATATTCCGAAACGAATACGTATAGCGTAAGTCAAACGTTCGAATTAGAATAGAGACCCCACGAACACAAACTTGCTGTGGCAGGTATGAAATATAAACTCCGTTACTCGCTCGTTACACTTGAAGGACAGATGTTGAATGGGCCGAAACGAGCCGCCGCATAACAGCGTAGTTGCGTGCTAACTTCGAAAGAAGGTAGATGCGGTCCCTAGCGCAACTTATAACATCGTCGAAAATCAGTGCGGACGGGAGAGCTTTCGTACACCCTGTTAAACAAACGGAAAAATGGAGGCGGTACGATTGGAGAGCGATCCGCCTTCACCAACATGCATAAGCAATTCATTAATATTCAATTACAAAAAAATAATAATAAAAAAAATTGCATGACGCGAGATTCGATCCGGCGACCTTCGGATTACGAACTCCAGCGCTTACCGCTGCGCCACGACGCTGTAGAAAATCATTAATCGTAGAGAGTATTTCACAGCTACGGTTTCTTTTAACTGTCGATTTTCTCGACAACGGCTGAGAAGTGCATCTTGGTGCTTTGCCACATTACACCTCTGGCCATGAGCTTTTATTATGCGCAGTATGAATCGAATCTGAATTTCACAATTGGCGGCCTCCCCTTGTAAGTAAGGGGCCAATGCCGTAGACTACTCTTTGTAAAGCCAATTTGGGAGTACATCTGGACCTGGCGATTTATTTATTTTCAACTCATTCAGTTGATAAAATCTTCTCGGGTTGACAGACGAGTCAATGCGTTGTTCTCCAGCAACGTTTCAGCAAGTTTCTTACTTGCCATCTTTAGGCGAAGTGTCGGGTTCACTCTCTCTCACCTTTTACTTTCCCCTCCTTTGGGAAGTATATAGAGAGAGGAGTTTGTAGCCTGTTGGCTTTGACACCACAATGTGTGTTGTGAATGTGTGATTGCCTTTGACTGTGTTTGCTGTCTGTGTGTTGTGTTGGTGTTCTGGCGGTGTCTAGTACTTGCCTGAGGTTGGCGAGATGTTTGGTATTTTAAGGATTAAGGAATAGTGTTAGGATCTGGAGATTTTTGGGATTTTTCTATTCAACTTAGTCGTCGAAGATTGTCATTGGGCGTTTGTGCTTATCGCTGGACATGACATACCGACCAAGGAGTGGATGAGGTTATTTCCAGATCTGGAAGAGCTCTCACAGAAAGCCCTTGCCAGATCCTGGAATCTTTCTTTGACGTGTGGGATTTCGGCAGCGGCGTGCAGATCGTCTGTCAGGAATCCCATGGGTAGGTGCAGTGCTCTCCTGAGGGCGCGGTTCTGCAGCCTTTAGAGTTTGTCCAGGTGCTGCTTTGCTGCGTATCCCCAGAGAGGGCATGCATACTCCATTACTGGCTGTATGAGGGCCTGATAGACGTTTAGTCCTACAGAGCAGGGAAGGGAGCTGGTTGTTGAGGACTGGGTGTAGGATGGATATTATGGCGCAGACCTTCCTGTGGATCTCGTCTATGTCTCGAGTCCAAGGTTACGGCGAGATACTTGGCGGATCTGGCCAGGGGAGTCAGGATCCATGTAGGTGCAGGTGAAGGGGGGGGGGGGGGGGACGTTGATGGGGTCCACGTCTCCCGAGTCTCCGGGTGATCAGCATAACCTGTGTCTTCTCAGGATTGATGGTGATGCGCTACCGACGGACCCAGGTTTCTGTGTTATCTAAAACCCTTTGTAGCCTACAAATGACCAGGTCCTTATTCGCATTATGAGTGTAAAAGGCGGTGTCGTCAGCGTACTGTGCGGTGTGCACCAGGGGGGCCGTTGGATTGTCCGCAGTGTACAGACTGTACAAAACGGGCCCCAGGACCAATCCCTGTGGCACCCCAGCACGAATACGCCTTTTGGTGGAGGTGGCTGTTTCTATCTTGACAGAGAAGGTTCTATTCATGAGATAGCTTTGGATTAACCTGACTATGCTCCCGGGGAACCCCTGTGTGTATAACTTGTATAGTAGCCCTTTATGCCACACTGAGTCGAAGGCTTTGGCTACATCAAGTAGCACTATCCCGCAGTAGACTCTGTGGATCTGTTGTGGGGCGGAGTGCTGCTGTCGGAATCCGAATTGGAAATCGGTAAAAGTCGCTCGTTGGTGATGTGGTCTCGTATGGGAATAAGCAGGAGGCGCTCATAGATCTTGCTGATAGTAGTTGGCAGGAGGCTAATCGGCCTGTAGTGCTGCGGGAGTAAAGGGCCTTTCCTTGGTTTGTGTATCGCGACCACTTCCACGTGTTTCCAGTATGCTGGGAACTCGCAGGTACGAGTAATCTCATTGAAGACGTTCGCGAGGTGTTCGATAGCCGAGGGCGGGAGGTTTTTAACTAGCTGGTTGGCTGACACTGTCGTGTCCTGGAGTCTTTTTTGTAGGGAGGGACCTAATTACTTTTGCCACGTCTTTGGGGGCGAAAAGTGAGGGTTCGTCCTCTGGGTCCTCCTCAGCATTGAGGAAGACAGCCAGTTGACGACGAACTACCTCTTCATGTTCGTCATCCTGGAGTTCTGCCGCTTGAAACTGCTTCTCGGAGGTATCGGCGAGGGCGTTGGCCTTTTCAGCATGGCTGTAGGCCAGATCCCTCTCACCATGTGGTGGCGGCAGCCTAGCGCGTCTCTTGGTAAATTGTTTGGTTGCTTGCCATAGTATGTGATCGTCTACTTCTAGGGCTGTGAGGCGGTTTTGCCATTGCTGGTTTCTGTGCTCACTGAGCGCTACCTTTAGCTCTCTCTGTAGACGACTGAGCAGCCTCCTGGTGGCCTGATTTCTGGTGATCTTCCACTCTTTTGCCACTCTGTTCCTGTGACGGATTTGGGCTAGTAGATGTTCTGGTAGTTGTACTTGTGGGGGCGGGCCATCCCTTTGTGGGGGAGTGGTATCGTCTGCTGCCTGCAAGATGGTTCCTGTTAGGTCTTGTAGCGCTTGTTCTACTGTTTCGGAAGTAGGCGGCGGTGCGCGAGCGATATCAGAGGCGACTGTTTCTCGGTATCGCTCCCAGTCTGTATGTTTGTAGGATGTCTGGTAACGTGGGAGTGCTACCCATTCTCCAACATCGACCTCTAGAATCACTGGGTTGTGATCAGAGGACATTCTGTTAATTGTCCTTGCGGCCATAAACCCCACAACCCTCCTAGTGAGGTCTATGTCTAACACGTCGGGCCTACCTCCATTTTTTGGAAAATGTGTGGGCTCGACCAGACCCCATGTTTTGTAGTGGTGGTCGCACACTAGTCGTTGCAGTTTGACGCCTGCTCTGGAGGTTACTCTAGAGTTCCAATCAGGGTGTTTGGCATTGAAGTCGCCCCCTATTATGAGTTTGCTTTCAATTTGCCCTAGAGCAGCTATATCTCCCTCATCTATCTCGTCTTGTGGGGGTCGGTAGATTGCAACGATTGTTAGGTGTCTGGTGGCAGTGGTTACTTCCACGGTCACTGCTCGATTTTATTGGTAGCTGGTATGAATACCTGGTGGTGGGGGAATCCCTCTTTTTATGTATATGGCCACTCCTCCACCTTGGGTTGGCCTATCTTTACAGTAGCTAACATAGTTGGGAACTGTCGCTTTTATTCCCGGTTTCAGGTGGGTTTCCCCCATCATGCATATGTCGATGGAGAACTCCTTCATGAGTTCTCTGAACTCGACCTCTTGATTGACAATGCCGTCTGCGTTAAAGACGCACATTGTCAGGCCTTGGATGTTTGGTCATCTATCCATGATGTGGTTTTGTAACTACTAAGGAAGTCGCAGAGGGGAGCGACTGCTGGACTGTTGCCTGAAGGGCAACGAGGATCAGAGTGTTCTGCTTCTGGGCCAGCCTGAATTCCTTCATCATTTCCATGACGAGGTTCATGGTCTGGACCATAATGCTTAACAATTGATCTGAGAGGGTGGAGTGAGTGTGGGGTTCCCCAGAGCTTCCTCTGTCTTGGTGGACCTGGTCGTTGTTGTGTTTTTCTTGGTGTTGTTCTTGCGTGTGTGTCTGGTGTTGTGGTGACAGGGATTGCGTCGATTTCTCGGCGTTTTCGTGGCTCTTTGGTGGAGAGACCACTTCTGCACATGTTGCCCTTGGAGTGTCAGGCCTTGGTTTTACCCAAGTTTTGTCTGTGTGTGTTGTCCTGTTTTGTCTCTCTGTGTGGTTTGATGGGGTGGCAGTGTCTTGTTTTCGTGTGTGGGGGGCGTCCATCGCAGCCTTTGCCTTCTGTGTGTGTTTTTTGTGGGCCTCGCACCCTTGGTACCCTGTCATGTGGTTTTTCCCACACAGCACGCACCTTATCTGCAGGTCCATGTGTTTTGTTGTGCAAGTCCTGGTGTCGTTGGGTTCGGCGCATTTTCATTTTCTACAGCGCATGGGCTTCTGGCAGTGGGCAGCAATGTGATCCAGTCCCTAACACCTGAAGCACTGCACCACCTTGTTTTTGCGACGGAGCGGCTCCGTGGTGACAGGGACTGCCAGAACAACTTTTATTTCACGCCTGTTCTGCGGTATGTCGGGTAGAGTGACTTGGAATAACGGCCGCTTACTCTCTGCCCTATTTTTGCCTATCGGCGGTTTTGGCTCTGAGCACTATGGGACTTAACATCTGTGGTCATCAGTCCCCTAAAACTTAGAACTACTTAAACCTAACTAACCTAAGGACATCACACACATCCATGCCCGAGGCAGGATTCGAACCTGCGACCGTAGCAGTCGCGCGGTTCCGGACTGAGCGCCTAGAACCGCTAGACCACCGCGGCCGGCCCCTCGACGGTTTTGACAACAAATCCCTGGGCAGTCACGTCTGTCTTGACTGCCTGTCCCATTGACACTGTCTTCTCTCTATTTCATCGTCATTGCCTCTCTGTTCAACAAAAAAAACCGCGAATATGTTCGTCTGTCAAAATTTTTATGAGGAGGGCAGCGTGAGGATTGAGGCAGCTGGATTCCCACCTTTCTGTCACAGTATTTTAAAAATTAATATTTTCTTCTTTTTTGTTCTCCGACAGGAGCATCTTTCCGCTGGTTCTCTTCTTTACCATGCTACAGCAGGAAGTGCTGCTTATATGACGTGCATTCTAGAGGTCAGTAAAAATTTGACAGTTTATTTACATACTTAGACACATTTACAGACTTTGACACTTATAAACAACAAATAAGTACCTATAATATGAGATTAACACAAAATCGTTTGTTTTATATTTTTTTCTGGATACTTTGCTCATCGATCATCGAAAACGCCCGGCTTATGATTCGTTTCTTAAAAGAGTAAAAATTTTGTTAGAAATTTTTTTTTAATTTCTGGTCTTTGCAATTTTCATAATTTTTAATAATTATTTTCAGTTGTTTTCAGGCATATTAAGAACCTTTTTACCAATTTTTTATCACTTCAGTGCCACTGTGGACATATTTGTAAAGACCTGAAGAGTCCATTAAACAGAGACAGTGCGTCGTAAGGTTTTATTGGCAAAAAAAAAAAAAAAAAAAAATGCTGACTAAAAACACTGTTTGGTGATCTCAGAACCCTTGCGATACCCTAGAGTCCTTGCCATGTTTCACTGCATCCGTTAATAACACATTTACGCCTCAGACTGGATATCACGTGCACGTTTTACGTGCGTAAGTACGGTAATTTTGAACCGCTGGATCTCGGCAACGGATAATGATAGCGAAAACGGTTTCAAGATTCCCCGAAAACATCATCTTAAGAACATATTGGAAAATTTTCGACGATTTGCTAAGAACAGAAACTATAGAAGTGACCATCCCCGCGTTTGGTACTTTTGGTAACAAAAAATCACAGTTTTTTCGCGTACATCTTGATAACGGATACAGATACGGAAAAATTCCATTTCTAGATGAATCTCTAAACAATGAACAATTAAAATTTGAGCCATATGCTACAGTTAGTTATTTAGATAATATAAGCCCAAGGTGCAAAATCAGCTAAAAGCCGCTTTTTGCGGTGTTCTGCATCACCACTGTCATTTTGAATCTCTGGATTTCCCACAATTGGTACTTTCCGTACCCAAAAATCGTTGTTTTTCGAGGTTTTTTCAGGTACCCCCCATGAAAAATTGTGCTTTTATAAGCCTCCTAGGGCCTACCCTAGTCACACCTAACGCAAAAGAACCAACCGATTTGCTCAATCTACCTGGGCCGGAGAAAGTGTTTAAGTTCAAATTTTGAGACTTAATTTAAGGATAGCTACAGTATATCTGTTCTTCCTATAGTTATACAAATGGGCGTTGGGTCAAGTGCTCTTTGTGATCAATAGAGCTCGAGATATAACCCCATGAAAAATTGCATTTTCGCGCGCGGCTTTTTGGAACATATTACAGCTTATCTACTATAATGATCGAAGCAGACTGCTACGGCCTGGCACTTGGTACGAGCATCTTCGATATGGCGAAACTGATCGGGTGTTCAAATGCTGTTTGTTGCCATGACCCACAAGCATCTATGTTAAGTGGTTGAAGGGCAGGACAGTGAAACTACAAGGTGACAAGGTGTCAAGGTGTCGGATGTCCCCACCTCATCACAGAATGTGGAGGCCTTATGCTTGACTAGACTGTAAAGGAGGAGAGACAGTGATCTGTGGGAGATTCGGTGACAGTGAATAAAAAATGTAATGAAGGAAGATTAGGGTTTAATGTCCTGTCAACATCGTAGATAATAAAAAGAGACTTAAATGTCTCAGGGAAACATTTCATTATATTACAACTTATTATGATTGTAACTTATTGCGATCGTAACTTATTGTTCGATTGTAGCTTATTATGTTAAAGTTTTAATTTCTTCAATTTCTTTGAATAGGGAAATGGTGTTCTGTGATGTGAAACTACAACACTATTAAACCTTGGCTGAAATTAACAATACGCGGGATATAAAAGTATTTACGATGAATCTTTATTCCATTTGACCTACTAGGTCAGTGAATGGATTTACGCCACGCACAGACAATGTTTTCTTCCCACTGCTAACGCACACGCTAGATCGCTAGAGCATTCGCGGAATCTCCCAGTTTGTAATTTCTTTCTCTGTTGACAAACTTTACATCTTTCATCTTTCATCGACGTTGCTGTAATTGACAAGACACATTATGACAACTTACATTAGTTCTACTTGAATGCTGTTGGTGTGAACTGCTTTCGTTTCATTTTTCACTTTGGGCTCATTTCGCGTGCATCTCAAGTTTGTGTAAAATCTTCATTGTACGTATGTCCAGTGCTAGTGAAAATACATCCTACAGCAAAATGGTTCAAATGGCTCTGAGCACTATGCGACTTAACTTCTGAGGTCATCAGTCGCCTAGAACTTAGAACTAATTAAACCTAACTAACCTCAAGACATCACACACATCCATGCCCGAGGCAGGATTCGAACCTGCGACCGTAGCGGTCGCTCGGCTCCAGACTGTAGCGCGTAGAACCGCACGGCCACTCTAGCCGGCTTGTAATATCTCCTTGACATCAATTCACTGGAGGAAGCCGCAAGATCTGATAAGCAATATAGTTAATCATTCAAAGCATCAGCATTCAAGAGATGCTATTTACGGAAAACAATGAAATGCTAACTCAGTTCTTAATGAGGATTTGATTTCTGGTCCAGAGTCTGAAACAGACCACCACTTTGTTCGGTATGGTTGACTAATGCGTTGTTTCAGGGAACGTTACAGTGCGCATCTGTTACAATAAGTGCACAGAGCTTACTAATGTGCCTGCACCTGTTAGCCGCTTTTCACAGTGACTGGTCTGTTTTCGCAAAACTTGTTGAGGCGCGCGAGATACAAAACCGCTTTCGAACTGCGTTTCAGATTCACCCTGTTTATCGTCAACAGCGCATCTAGACACGTAGGAAATGTAAAGGTCTTGATTAAGATTTAGTCTTTAAAGTTATATAATAGTTTAACTGCGAGTGGACGAACTTGTAAATTACATATATTGTCGAATGCCTCGTCTTTCTCTATGTATTTTCAGCCCAGACTTCTTTTGTGTCTTGTGATAAGCTGAGGCGTAGAGAGGCATTTCCTTGGTATTTCAGCAGGAAAAAAACTAACAGTGGTTAAGGAAGACCAGATGTATAACCTCAAGCAATCATTTTCCATAGTAAAGAGGAGGGGAGCTTCAAGTAAACAGACATGATGTTTATGAGCAGCAGAGAAACTTAAAACAGAAACGAGTGTCCTGTTGCAATGTGATAGCCACGAGAGGAGCACCAGTTAGTGGTTTTGTTAGGAAAGGTGTACCATTTTATGGCGTATTCATGAGGGGCTCAGAGAAGTGGTAGAAGATGTAAGACCTTCTGTTAAAAAAAAAAAATATTCCATTCCATCGAGGGTGGAGTTACAGGAACCATATTACGCATAATATTAGTCATAGGTTGCAAAGTGTTCTTTATTAACTCAAGAACGACGTTTGTCGCCTGGGTACGACATTCATCAGGTTATATGAAAATATAAATCTCTCCTCTACCCTACCATATTTTTACATTTTAGTTAAAGCAACAAAATTTAATTTATAATTCAACTTCAAATTACAGTTATTTAAAAAAATAATTTTTTTGTCAAATGTTGCTGACAAAAACAAAAACTACAAAAAGACGACAAACGAAAACTGTAATATGTACAACCTGACGTAAAAATCAGGTAATAGGTCTTTAAACTTGCAATAAATAAATAAATAAATATCTGGAAATATAAGGAGAGGAAGATTACAATTAACTCGGCGTGGTCGTATCCTGGACTATTAGAGCAGGAAAGGGAGAACCAGAAAACAGTCCGAATGAAACGGCATAGCAGTACGTAAGATAACTTACTAAAAAAAACTCTAAAGTTAATGCAAGGAGCATACAAAATAAAATAATCTGAAAAACAAACCATTAGAAACAGACTGGAGAAAAACACGGGGTATTGGGAGCAGTAGAGAACGTAAGGAGAAAACGGGAGAACTGAGTTATCTCATGAGCGTCGGTGACAACAGACGTAGCAGCGCAGAACGAGACCAGGCGCACAAACTGTAAATATGGCCCCAGAGCAAAACGGCGCAGGAGGCCCGTCCGCATTCACACAGAGGCTCGCATATGAATGATAAGAGCACGAGCAAACTACTGGACTGGCAGCAACGACAGGCAGTAGGGCACGCTGTAAAGAGGAGGGGGGAGGGGGACTGCAGTGCAATAACAGCAAAAAATCGAAAAATACACTGAAAGACAAAAGAAAAACGACGTACCAAAGATTGGTTTCCTTCGCTGTCCGTACCGTCTCCAGACACATCTTGCTGATACTCGGAGCTCAGTTCGAAGTGGGATTCATCACTGAAGACAATTCTGCTACGGTCAATGAGATTCCAGGCCGAAGACGTGTCTAGAGACGGTGCACTTAGCGGTGGGGTACCTACCTGACTGTCGCCCGCCATAACAACCTGAAAACCACTAATTATGGTCTTAGGTGCCATTTCTTTTCATAGCAGGACACTTTGGTTGTCATTCGCGGCACCCTTACATTACAGAGGTACGTCGACGATATTCTACTCCCTGTTTTGTTGCCCTTCGTGGCAAGCCATCCTGGGCTTACCGTTCAGCAAGACAGAGCCCGGCCACACACGGTGAGGGTTTCTACTGCTTGTCTTCTTGTTTGCCAGGTCCTACCTTGGCCAGCAACGTCACCGGATCTCACCCAGTTGAGAGCATTACGGGCAGGCCACTCATACACTCTAGGTATTTTGACGATTTAACAGGCCAATTGGACGGATTTTGCCACGATGTCCCTCAGGAGGACATCCAACAACTCTGTTAATGAATGCTAAGCTGAATAACAGCTTGCATAAGGACCGGAGTTGTTCTCTTTAACAAATCATCCAATTTTTCTGAAGTTGTAATCATTCTTTTGTACATTTACATTACATCTACCCATTTCCCTCTCATTCGTATAATTCTTTCGTGGCACGTCGTTTTTCTTTTGTCTTTCAGTGAATTTTCCGATTTTTTGCTATTATTGCACTGCACCTCCCCTCCCCCTCCCCCGCCTCTTTACAGCGTCCCCTACCGCTTTTCATTGCTGCTAGCCCTGTAGTTTGCTTGTACTCTTATCATTCATATGCATGCTCTGTGTAAATGCGGACGGGCCTCTGGCGTTTTGCTCTGGGGCCATATTTACAATTTGTGCGTCTGGTCTCGTTCGGCGCAGCTATGTCTGTTGTCGCCAACGCTCATGAGGTAACTCATTCTCCCGTTTTCTCCTAATGTTCTCTAATGCTCCCTGTTCCGGTTTTTTTCTGCAGCCTGTTTCTGATAGTTTGTCTTTCCCTTTATTCCATTTGGTATCGTATCTAGAACTTTTGCATGCTTCTTGGCAGTATCTTCATAGTTTTTTTTTTACGTGAGTTAGCCCATATACTGCTATGCAATTTCATTCGGCCTGTTTTCTGGTTCTCACTTCACTGTGATAGTAGTCCAGGATAGGACCACGCTGACTTAATTGTAATGTCCCCCTCTCTTATATTTCCAGATAAGCTGATGACGCCCTACTCGAGGGAATTGCGTCGTTCTTGAAATAATAAACAACACTGTGCAACCTACGATTGTTTTGTTCAAATAAGTTTCACTATAGGACTTAGTAGTTGTTGTGCTCAGAGCTGGAAAGTCGGTTTACAGGGAAGGGACTTTATCATTAAAGACCTGACGAAGATGGCACCTAAAGCTCGTGACACCAACGTGTGCTTTTTAAAGTTGTTCCAGCGATACTCAACGGTGCTGTAAATGGAGCTCATTCCACGACGGCTGACATGGTGTACTTTGAGCTTATGCTGGTCCAAACAACTAGTGGTAGGCTAGTTTAAGTGTTTCTAAGTGTGTGCGAAACTTGCACAATAGGAAATACAAAATTGAAACGATTAGAAACCTTTGTAAACGAAGTGTTAGAAGAGACTGTTGAAAATCAGATGGACTGATGGAAAAGTCCATTTGTGTACTCCAATTCAAAGTGTCCAGCGGTCACTATTTTTCGCCGACCAGAGTTGTCGCCATCGTCAGATGCTCTGACAAACTGACTCCCTGCATATAGTCGGCTACTTCTTTCTAAGCTACTAGCCTAGTTAGTGAGTGGTGTGAGATTTTACCCTGCGGTAATGCCTACTATTCTTATGTTAATGTTGCTGTTTATTTGGGTTAGCGTGTTTGTATGTGTTCTCTTGTTGTCATTATAGCCCACTGTCATCTTGGGTGCGGCTACTGCACTCCAATAGCTCCTCAGGCAGCGTAAAGTGGTTAGTATTTTCATATCTCAGCCCAGGCGACGTATTAGTATGTCGCCGGATTTACTCGCCTTCTCATGTAATTTCTTCACACGTTCCAGGAATCTGCGGAGCACTTGTTGTTCCTTCGCTTCTTCGTGTAAGTAGTGGGCGGGAAAGTTTCGCGGTACGTGGAATATCCTCCTCAGTATTTCATTTTGTTGGCGTTGTAGCTTTTCCAGGTTTGTTTTAGCTACTGTGCCCCTAAAAGTGCAGGTATAGGCCAGGATGGGCCTGATGTATGTTCTGTATACTTGGCAGTATACATTCTACAGGTGGAGTTGAATGTTCATTGCTCAGTAGGTATAACACATCCAGGGCTAGCATTGGAGATCAGGTGTAACCCCTGTCTGCGACCATTGTAGAGGCGGACTAATTCCGGTGGTCGTCTCTTCGTTACTAGGAGCGCTTGGCTTTTTGCAGCATTGAACCCAGTGCGTCAGTCTGCCGTCGGTTGTTCGAAATCTGTACTGGCGTCTTTGAAGTCTTCTCTGTATCTCTTGGGGCTATCGCCTTCTGATGATCAGCGCTGTGTCGTCGGCGAAAATGTACTTGCTGACCCTTGGGGATGTAGGAAACTCAGCTGTATAAGTGTTGTAGAGTACAGGGCCCACAAGATCCTTGTGGCAGTGCAGCACGCATTTCTTTATCAATAGAGTCGCTACTGCCGACCCTTACGATGAATGTTCGACCAGTGAAGTGGTCGCCTGTCAGTTGTATGTGTTATCCTGAAGAGTTTGTAGATGAGTCCTCTGGGTCTAACATTGTCGAAGGTCCGAGATTCGTCAAACAGGACAGTGTCGCAGTTTCCTCTTGTTAACGACCAGACTGGCTTTTTCTACAACTCATACCACTTGTTGTGTGGTAAAGAGTTCTTCTCTGACACCGAACTGTTCTTTCGGTAGCATAGCTTCTCTGTACACTGGAAGGTGAAATGTCTTGGTCAAAAGTCGTTCAAAGACTTTATTTAATACCGGAAGCAAGCTGATCTGTTCATAGGTCTTCTGGTCTTTCCTGTTTTTGACGGGATTAGCTGTCGCCCTCGTGACACAAAGCGAAATGATCATACCACGCCGCCATAGGAATCGTGAACTGGGTATGACTTACCTCAATATGGAAGGTGGAACGTTAACCGGAAATCTGATGTTTTGCCTCCAAAGTGACATATTAGTACATTAGCAATCACACCTATCTTCTTGATTTTCTTGTGTGTTTTGCTCTTACATTATATTTGCGAACACCTAAGTTGCAAGTGATGTGATGTTACATACTCGCTGCAGGTTGCGTAGTGTACATTGTTTCTGCACTACGGAGTACGCCCGGTACACCTCATGCAGGAAAAGAACATTGGTGATACGCTAAGAATACAATATTAAGAACGAAAACACACACGTCACTGATGTAATATTCTACAAAATTTAATATTTATTTCTCAAACCAATTTTTGGCCTTACGCTATCATCATGCACAAAGATAAACATGTGGAGCAGTGAAATTTTTGTAGGATCAAAGACTTTAAATTATTGCAGCTTCGGAGTATCTCAGTTACCAAGGACGAAAAATTCCAGCGTTTGATTTAGGAATAAAAAAAGAGGAATTATTTCAGTGAAAATGATATGTAAGATTATTTAACCAAGATAAAATATGTGATTCGTTACCAAATGAACTGTATAACAAATTACAATTGTTCTTAGAAGAAAATAAACTGAACAATAAACTTTGGGGACATCTTCCGAGCGTGTGGTTGAACAAAATAATTTTGTCTTTAATAGATCCTAAATTACAAACAGATAAATTATGCTAGTGAGAGTAAGCAGGTAAGTGAAGCAACTGTGATTATACAAAGCAAAAATTATTTAAGAGTATAAAAGAAATTACGGAAACTGTAATAAAGGAAAAATTGGGGTGTATCAGTAAGAAGGGTAATTTACAGCATGGCCTGGATGTGATTACGAGCAGTACCTGCAGTTAGAAGTGGCGTGTAAGGGAACTGTGTTGTTCATTCAGTACTAAGCTTGGATAGAAAAACATATCTTTATTAATTTCCATTATTTCGAGGTAGTTCATCTTCCTTCCTTTATAGATGTGATATAATTCTTCATGTTTCACTTGTAGCTATAGCCATCTTTAAGCAGATGATCTGCAAAAGTAGTCTCCTCCTCGAAGTTTCCAACTTCTGGGGTATTTCTTCAAGCGGATGCACATTGCCCTGAGAGACTGATCTATATAAAATTTGCCACAATTACAAATTATTTTTTACATTAGATTCTTTTCCAAAGCTGAAATGTTGCCTTTAACATTGATCAAAAGTTGTCAGATAGTGTTGCGCACATAAAATGGTGTTTTAAAGTTACTGGATTTAAGCTTTCTGGCTACTTTCAGGAGACTTTTCCTGAATTTGGGATTGTGCACCATTGATTTAGTTCTTGAGGTTGTGGGTCGAGAGCAGTGTAGAGAAGAGAGAACACTTGTTGTTACTGCTTTTATGCATTATGGAGTTCACCAAGAGTGGAGCGTAGCCATTATTTGATGCTATTTATCTGATAGCATTTGATACAATTTAGAAGTTGTCTTCGCTTATGGGGATGGCTACTGAAGAATTGTTGTAATTTGTTATATAGTTCATTAGTTAAGGTGTCACAGAATTTATCTTATTGTTAGTTAAATAGTCTTACATCGTATTTTCGTTGAAATAATTCCTCTCGTTTTATTCCTAAATCTAACATTAACAATTTTCATCTTTGCAAACGGAGGTACTCTGATGTTCAGTAGCTTAAAATCTTTGATCGTACAAAAATGTCACAGTGTCACATATTTATCTTCGTACTTAATGATGGCGTAACAGCCGAAAACCAGTTTGTGGAGCAAACAATAAATATTGTAAAATATTGCGCCATGTCGTGTGTGTTTTCATTCATATGGGTAATGTATAAAATGTTCTACCAACAACCGACGGAACAATTAATCAATGCAAGCATATAATTCTTAAGCGTAAATTTTGTCAGCACACTAGCACAACTTAGAATGACAGCCTACACTAGAACACGATTCATATTGAGGCCGTATGTGAGCTGAGAAGAGTGATATGTGAAGTATTGGATTACTGGCTGCAATTTCACTGCAAGAGCTACAAACCCTGACAAAATCATGTCGAAAAGAGTTTTTGATGTTATTAGAAAGAACGGAGGTTGGAAAAAGTACCAACAACGTAATAACACAAAAGGACAACGAGTGCCTTTACGCCATTTTCCATCTAGGAAATGCGACCGCCTCTTTTTGTTTTTCGTATTATGAAAGAAACTTTGTAATTACGTCATGGTTATTTATATCTTACATGTACCTACTACTTTCATAGTAAATTCGATGCATATATGCTTCAGACATTGTACTAAGACTTTCATAGAACCTGCCTTTATAATGATTTTCATTACCACACTGCGCCACCTCGCTCGGTATTTTTCCATTGCCGTATAATTGCAGTTAGTTATAGCACAAATGAGAATTTGTTCTGGCGGACGCATATTTTTAAAAAAATATTAAGTTCGGGCTTCATAACTTTTATGTCCACTTTACGTCAGCACGCATTGAAATCACACCTTACGATATTTCTTCTTCCGACCTGACTTCTTCAGCAACATGTTCTACATCTACGTACACACTCCACTCCATAAGCCACCACATGGTGCATGGAGGAGAGTACCTTGTACCACTAGTAGTGATTCCATTTCCTGTTCCACTCCAAAATGGAGCGAGGAGGTTAACGACTGTCTATATGTTCCCGTACGAGTCCTATTTATGTTTTCTTCGCGGTCCTTGCTCGAAATGCACTTTGACGGCGCTAGAATCGTTCTGCAGTCGATTTAAAATGCCATTCTCTAAATTTCCTCAACAGTGTTTTGCGAAAAGAACGTCATCCCTCCAAGGATTCCCATTTAAGCTCACACAGCATCTCCATGACACTCTTCTGTTGATCGAACCTACCGGTAACAAGTCTAGCAGCCGGCCTCTGATTTGATTCGATGTCTTCCTTTAATCCGACCTCTCGGGGATCCCAAACACATGGGCAATACTCTAGAATGGAGCGCACTAATGTTCTATACGCGGTCTACTTTTTAGTTGAGCTACACTTTCCAGTAATTCTTCCAATAAACCAAAGTGGAGCATTCACCTTCCCTACTGTCGACCTTATGCTCGTTCCACTTCATATCGCTTTGCGACGTTAAGCCTAGATATTTCATCGACGTCACTGTGTCAAATGATACACACTAATACCGCATTAAATACTACATGTTTTTTCATGTTATTTCCCTACTGAATTGCATTAACTTACATTTTTCAACATTTAGAGAAAGCTACTATTCGTCACACCAAATATAAAGTCTGTCTAAATCACCCTTGCTCTCCTACAACCACTCAATAAAGACGATTTTCCGTAAACTATAGCGTCACCAGCAAGCAATCAAGATTCTTTCTGAGGATTCACACCACCGAGTTTTTTTACTACACAAGATGAATCACTTAAAACTTGCGCCGCAGATATTGCGGAAATGGAAAGTGCTATTGATGTTCGATTTTGACAAAATGGATTGGTAGTCAGGGGCTCGTATTGTTAGCCAATAAACAGATTGTAATAACACTTAGAAAGTACATTTGTTTGCGCAATCACACACTTTTCAAATGGAACAATGCCTAATGTCACTAACAAACTAAAAGTAGGTAAAATCAAAATGTCAATGGTGTTTGTTGCAGGAGTCTAGAGCGAGTTGTTTACGAGATATAGTATGGTGCAAAGTTTCCACACTGACACTTGTTTGTGCTATTCAACATGAGCAGTTGCTACGTACGATGTTGTTATGTTTGCTCAGAGTGTGCTTGTGTTATATTTGAGTGCAGTGCGACTTGCTAGTGAGTTAGTGTGTGACAGTCCAAGCAACAGGTGTGTGTGGACGATGGGATTGATCAATGCCGAAAAACCCGACTTTCTTTGGGTGTATGGAGAGTGTAGGAACAATGCAGTTCGTTCTTGTACGGTGTATGTGGCAAGATATCCCAATAGATGTCAACCATCTAGCGATTATTTACCAACCTCTTCAACCAGTTACCTGAAAGTAATAGTGTTCAAAAATGGTTCAAATGGCTCTGAGCACTATGGGACTCAACTTCTCAGGTCATTAGTCCCCTAGAACTTAGAACTAGTTAAACCTAACTAACCTAAGGACATCACACACATCCATGCCCGAGGCAGGATTCGAACCTGCGACCGTAGCGGTCTCGCGGTTCCAGATTGCAGCGAATAGAACCGCACGGCCACTTCGGCCGGCAAAGTAATAGTGTAACACCTGGACAACGTAACAGAAGGAAACAAGCGACGACAGAAGAGGGGCAAATTAACATTCTTGCTGCTGTTGCAGTTGATACGCACGTAAGCTGGAATGGCATGAGTCAAGCAAGTGTCCAATGCATTGTCCATCGACATAGGTTCCATCCCTACCTCTTCATCGAAAGCTGCATGGAAACGATTACGAGAATCTTGTTAACTTCTGTACATCGGCATTAAGACAGGATACACCAGATGTGTCATGTATCTTGTTTAATGTCGATGCCACGTTTACCAATCACTCTCAGATAAACCGCTGAAACATGCAATATTGGTCTGCTGATAGTCCCCCTTGGCTTCGTCAGGTGGAACGTCAGCGTCCATGGAGTGCAAAGGTGTGGTGTGCGATAGTGAATCATCAGCCCATTGGCCCGTTTTTCGTAGACGGGACACTGAACGCGCACAAGTATCGCAACCTTCTAACAGACCATCTTCTACGGATGCTACAAGAAGACCCTCTGCAAACTAGGAGAAACCTGTGGTACCAACGGGATAGGTATCCAGCCCGTAAAGCACGAAGTACAATGTCTTCACGAATTGTTTCCAAATCGTTGGATGAAAGCAGAGGACCTGTATCTTGGCCGGCCCGTTCCCCGTATTTGACGACTGTAGACTTTTTTCCGTGGTGAAAGTTGAAAGACGCTGTCTACAAGGACATACCAATTATACCTGATGAAATGCAACGACTTATTATTGCAGCCTGCTCTGACATCTCCGCTGAAATGCTAGCACGTGTACAGCGGTTGTTCCATACCAGTGTGGAAGTTCGTATTGCCGCTGCTGGTGGTCGTTTTGAACACAACATGTTACAGTTAATTGTGTCGCTACTGGTCAGAGTCAATATAACTAGTGTATGCGGTTGTGTTGTTCTTTAGTGTGTGCTACCACAGGTATTGTACTTCAAGTGCAGGTGTGGAAACTTTTCAAAATACGATATCTCGTAAACGACTCGCAGTAGAACGTTGCAACAAACACCACTGACATTCTAATTTATCCCACATTTAGTTTGTTAATGTCAATAGGCATTATTCCATTTAAAAAGTTTATGTTTACACAAAAAATACTCTCTCTAAGTATTAATACAATATGTTGATTGGCTAACAATATGAGCCCCTGACTACCACCAGCCCATTCTGTGAAAACCGTACATCAATAGCACTTTTCATTTCCGCAATATTTGCGGTACAAGTTTTGGGTGATTCGCCTTTACATTATTTTTGCTACTAAGTTCTTCGCTCATCTCCGAATGATACAGTGCCTTTCTAGAGCTGGTTACGGAGTAGGAATATTTCTTAATAGTCTTGTAATACTTTGAGAATTAAATTTTCTGACAGATTAGAGCACAGATCTTTTCTCCGTAATCTACGACCTTCCCAACTGCGCTATTTAGACGCACTAGCCTTCGTGAATTTCCAAAAAGAACTGTATATCTCGAGGCAATTGCGTTTAGCAAATACCGCTCCAAACACAATTCTAAATCAGTGTGCTTGTTTTCCTAGAAGCTTTAGCGAATCTAAAAATATACTTGTAAGACAACATGGTACAAGCCTCCAATTCTCGCT
Organism: Schistocerca nitens; assembly: GCF_023898315.1. Classification (NCBI taxonomy): domain Eukaryota; kingdom Metazoa; phylum Arthropoda; class Insecta; order Orthoptera; family Acrididae; genus Schistocerca; species Schistocerca nitens. The sequence continues at coordinate 250,492,676 of NC_064614.1, read as the reverse complement.
CCTAGTAGAATAAACACAGTCGTCCAATAGCTACGAACAGTTGTAACATTTTATCTTCGATAGCCTGTTTACTTTCGCTGACGCATATATCACTGGTTTCTAGGGTGCCGCGTGCAGTCGCGCAAACAAGATTACTTTTCTTAATACTGGAGCACGCATATCATTATCTTTGGTGTCCTTGTGTTAATCAGAACAGTATCTACTGTATCTAAGCCCAAGCGACTAAGTCTTACAAATAAACTCTTCTGTTGCTGTAAGATTCCTTAGGTCCGGAATGAGAAAAATGAAAGTGAGGGGGGAAGCAATTTACCGTCAACGACTAGGTTAATGGAGATAGAACGCACGTTTGTACCGGACAAGGACAGGGAAGAAAATCGGGTCTGGCCGTTCAAATGGAATCATCCCGGCGTTCTGCGTAAGCGATTTAAGGTAACTATAGAAAACTAAAATCGAGAGTCGCAGGTGCGGATTTGAACCTGACTTCTCCGAAATACGAGCCCAGTGACTTGACCACCATGCGTCGCCTTTCGGTAAGAAGAACAGAAGGATGAAGAAATTCAAAGGTATGGCATAAAGTCTGATGTATTACAACGTGTACACACTATCTGAAAAATAAGAAATTCAGAAGCATAAGAAAAATTTTGAAATCATCTTGGTACTGTTCGAAAGGAAAGGCTATGTGCTAATAACATGTTTCAGTCCTTCGCCCATTTCCATTATCAACTAGACAAACACACAACATTGCAGCCAACTGAACTGAACTGTTAAGCATAAAACGTGCCTCTCGTACACCCTCAGGCGACAAAAGTCGTAGGATACCTCCTAATATTGTTTGTGGACCTCCTTTTCCCCAGCGTAGAGCAACAACTCGACGTGGGATGGACTCAACAAGTCGTTAGAAGTCCGCTGCAGAAACACGGAGCCACGCTGCCTCTATAGCAGACCATAGTTGTGAAAATGTTACCGGTGCAGGATTTTCTGCACGAACCGCCCTCTCGATAATGTCCCATAAATGTTCGACTGGATTATGTCGGATGATCCAGGTGACCAAACTACTCGCTCGAAATGTCCAGAATGTCCTTCAAACCAATCGCGAACAACTGCGGCACGGGGAGAGGGGGAGCGGTTAATTTCGTAGACGGATACCAAGAGATGAATACAGTAAGCAGATTCAAAAGGATGTAGTACGTTGCAGTAGTTACTCGGAGATGAAGAGGCTTGCACATGATAGAGCTGCGTCAAACCAGTCTTTGGACTGAAGGCCACAACAACAAACAAGTGAGGAACTGAGGAAAAGTTAGATCATTAGCTTATTAAAAAAGCACATCCTCGGTACAAAATGAAAGTATATTGTTTTCACTTACGTTGTTCCAAAACCTTTAGCATTTCTCGTTTCACCAGCTATCGATGGCCCCTAAAAATTACATTTTTTTCATCGAAAAAGTCGGTAGTTAGTGGATTAACAAGGTAGATAATAAAGTTTTGCAAAATAACCAAGTAGTAAAAAAACTCTTTTCTTTGTGTGCTATCATTTGCCGATATTTCGTTTCGATATCTCAATCTGTATATGAAATATGAGGTATGTTGTGGATAATTCATTCTGGACTCCTCGCTATCGCAAACTTCAAATTTCGCACAGCGTGTTAGTTCCGTGTAAATATCATAATAACTACGGCCATTAACGAAATGATGGGCACACCATCATGAACCTGACGCATAAAGCTATAAGTGTCACAAAAATGATTTTTTTACCTAATAGTTTCTGTAAAATCGTTTGAGAAAGATTGCACGGCGTGCGCGTCGATTCTGTCATCGCCGACCAGCCAAAAGGCAGCAAACACTTGGCCTCCGCTTCCAAACAAACGAATGAACGCCCCCTGAGCTTAGGGCGAAAACTGGTCACTGAGCATCGGCCACCCTATCCTGCGCGAACTTGTACCAATCAGCCGCTGCGGTATAAATTTTGACACGCAAGTAACACGGATTCGTGAATTTGCTTTACAGAGACGATCATTTTCAAATGCGATACATATTTGTAGCAAGGAATATGAAATTAAATTAAGGCTGTTATAATACAGCCCACTGAGAAGAAGTAAAATGGCATTCAAAACAGTTGACCAGTATCTGTTATCGAGCCTCATATTGAATAATGCATCTAAATGTAAGTACAATTGCTGTTATCAAGCAATTTAATCATCCGTTCACACAGACAACACTGCAACTCTTCGTCAGGCAATTACAATGTCACAACTTTGGGGCCGCTGAGGATGGCAGTAATCTGAAATAGAGAAAAGTCGACACGAAGTGTTCCGAATACTGTCGACTTTTAACGATTAGTACTTGGTAGCCGGCGGCCAACTTATCGGGTCCTTACTATAGCTAGACTATTGGGGGCTCATAACGTACTAATTCATGTGCATTACCAATAATTAATAGTAAGGTCAACACATATGCGGCAGGTGCTGCCCCATAATATCAATATATTGGCTCTTTAGCAAAAAAAAAAGTTGACGACCACTGGTTTAAGGTATAAGATTACTTCTTCGCGAAAGAATTCCACACATATCAATGAATTATCTGTCGACGTGGAAAAATTGTACGGAACACTTCTTCGGTTGATTTCTAAGTATGATTTCTGTGGAAGAAATTTCATGATTCTATGTCAATGGGAGGTAGCCTACACGTTTTGATGAGTGATTTTGCTAGTACCAAAATATGTGACACAAATTGCCGTATCTTTTGATTGCATTGACTTAGAAGCTTCAATTTCTTACATCGCCAGGGGATTGTTGACGGTTGAAAAACACCAATTTTTTTGTCTGTAATATAATTACAAATTATCATTTTTAGAATTTTTCCTTTACTTGTACAGCTTCTCTAATTGTACTACCTCCTTCCCAAATTTCAAGGTTCTAGTTCAACGGCAAGTACCCTACAGGTTTTGAGATGAGTGAGTTGCGAGTATCAAAATGTATGCCATAAATGGCCGTATCTTTTGATTGCGCTGACAGAGAAGCTTCAGTTTTTTATACCGTCAAAGGACATAAATTTTAACTCGATAAGCCTACCCGTTCCTGAGAAAAAGGGTTCTTAATGGACAGACAGGCACATAATAAAGCGATTCTATAAGGGTTCCGTCGTTTTTACCGATTAAGGTAGGGAACGATAAAAAAGAAAAAAAAACTTTGCCTTCATCCTACTCTGTATTTTCAGCTTGTTGATCTGCTTCCTTCTTAGGCCTGGGGAGGAAAGTGAAGAGATGGAGATGGAATTAAAAACCATAGGCCTCTTGTGGCCATGACGCGAAACAATAGCCGTTATTGTCTGATCTATACCGTAATTGGGTTCCCAGAGGCTGAGGAAAGGAAAACTTTCACAGAAAATCAGAGACAGTCTCTGCAACAGAGTGGACACAATTTTCTCTTTTGCTGGAAACACCCGATGACTTATGATACATGAAACAAGTCAACCTTTTATAAATTTGCACACAGCGGCACCTTCCACTTGTTAAATGTGTTACTTCTTTATGTTTGGTGTAGGTGATCAATGCATTTACACTGGTGTGCAAAACTTAAGGGCAAAAGTAATTTTTTCCAGGGCGCATTACGCATTCCCACCACTCGCCATATCAGGGTATGTGCATAGTTGAACATGATCGTTTTGGTGGTCCAGGTGTTACGATTTGGGGGAGGCGTGGGCGTACTGGCCTTCAAATCTTTGAACGCGTTGCACTCATCAGTGAACGATATTCTGACACTGTATTCCTCCCCCAAACCCGTCTTTTCAGGGGTGCATTCGGCCCTAACTTCCTTTTCGTGGATGACAAAGCGCAACCGCATCGAACAACGCTAGTGGAGGAGCTCTTAGGCCTGCCTGTCCCCGACTTAAATCCCCTCGAGCGCGTGTGACATGCGTTGGAGGACGTATTGCAGCACGCCCTCATGCACCAATGACCTTCCAGCAGTTGTCAACAGCGCTGGTGAAAGAAGGCACGCTCTACAACAAGAAGTCCTTACCAATCTTGCGGCCAGCACGGGAGCACTTTGAAGAGCACAATATTGCCGTCCTTGGCGGTCACACACCTTTTTAAGACCTATGTTCCACTTTTTGCAATGTCCAGAGGACCGTAATGAATCGGGATGACTAAGATAGTTATTGCCTTCGAACAGTGTGTCATTTCTATTCGTCTCGTTGTGTATTTCTACCAGTTACCTTCTGGCCTATAATGTAGCAGTTCTCTCTGAGTGTGGTCCAAGTTTAATCGAGCTACACTACTGGCCATTAAAATTCCTACACCACGAAGATGACGTGCTACAGACGCGAAATTTAACCGACAGGAAGAAGATGCTGTGATATACAAATGATCAGCTTTTCAGAGCATTCACACAAGGTTGGCGCCGGTGGCGACACCTACAACGTGCTGACATGAGGAACGTTTCCAACCGATTTCTCATACACAAACAGCAGTTGACCGCCTTTGCCTGGTGAAACGTTGTTGTGATGCCTCGTGTAAGGAGGAGAAATGCGTACCATCACGTTCCCGACTTTGATAAAGGTCGGATTGTAGCCTATCGCGATTGCGGTTTATCGTATCGTGCGACATTGCTGCTCGCGTTGGTCGAGATCCAATGACTGTTAGCAGAATATGGAATCGGTGAGTTCAGGAGGGTAATACGGAACGCCGTGCTGGATCCCAACGGCCTCGTATCACTAGCAGTCGAGATGACAGGCATCTTATCTGCAGGGCTGTAACGGATCGTGCAGCCACGTCTCGATCCCTGAGTCAACAGATCGGGACGTTTTCAAGACAACAGCCATCTGCACGAACAGTTCGACGACTTTTGCAGCAGCATGGACTACCAGCTCGGAGACCATGGCTGTGGTTACCCTTGACGCTGCATCACAGACAGGAGCGCCTGCGATGGTGTACTCAACGACGAACCTGGGTGCACGAATGGCAAAACGTCATTTTTTCGGATGAATCCAGGTCCTGTTTACAGCATCATGATGGTCGCTTCCGTGTTTGGCGACATCGCGGTGAACGCACATTGGAAGCGTGTATTCGTCATCGCCATACTGGCGTATCACCCGGCTTGATGGTATGGGGTGCCATTGGTTACACGTCTCGGTCACCTCTTGTTCGCATTGATGGCACTTTGAACAGTGGACGTTACATTTCAGATGTGTTACGACCCGTGGCTCTATCCTTCATTCGATCCCTGCGAAACCCAACATTTCAGCAGGATAACGTACGACCGCATGTTGCAGGTCCTGTACGGGCCTTTCTGGATACAGAAAATGTTCGACTGCTGCCCTGGCCAGCACATTTTCCAGATCTCTCACCAATTGAAAACGTCTGGTCAATGGTGGCCGAGCAACTGGCTCGTCACAATACACCAGTCACTACTCTTGACGAATTGTGGTATTGTGTTGAAGCTGCATGGGCAGCTGTACCGGTACACGCCATCCAAGCTCTGTTTGACTCAATGCCCAGGCGTATGAAGGCCGTTATAACGGCCAGAGGTTGTTGTTCTGGGTACTGATTTCTCAGGATCTATGCACCCGAATTGCGTGAGAATGTAATCACATGTCAGTTCTAGTATAATATATTTGTCCAATGAATACCCGTTTACCATCTGCATTTCTTCTTGGTGTAGCAATTTTAATGGCCAGTAGTGTGTATTACTTGGCTGTGACACGCCTTGTGAATGTTACTTTCGCTCTTAAGTTTTGACCACTAATATAGGCATAATATAATATCGTGTCTGTGCTGTTGCTAAGGTTAAAAGAGAAATTAGAGCCGGTAAAATTCATACCGGCATTTAAGTTACAGATGACAGTCCTGCAGCATCTCATACTCCTATTCCATGCGTCGCAGCGGAGCGATTTCGTATTTAACCCGACACACTGGCGCACAGTCTGGCAGTTAGTAGTACCTGTACACTACCACCTCTTCTTCTTTTGCCATCGAAATTCTGATAATGAAAATTTCTTCCACCACCATTACTCTGACCATCCACTTGAAGATCGAACACCACATATCACATGTGACTTAGAACACAAGCATCAGACTGCATATCTAAAGTTTCGAATTTTTACACCTGCTTGGGCCAACGGTAACTTTCGCTTCTTTCCGTAGTTACTATATGTATAAGTATGAGGCCGCACTGTGTTTCTGATCCCGCATTTAACTTCGCATGGTTTGAACAAAATACAGAGAGTTTGAAAAAGAACTCCCTAATTTGAATGTGTCCTAGAATCTGTATTTGATGTCAACTTGCAATAACCACTCACATTCAGCAGGTGACAGCACTAGCAGTGGAGGGTATATAAAACATTTCAGGGGGACGCAGAAAACAGTGCACTCATTGTCGCAATGCAGAAACAGAGTGATTTATCTGATGTCCAAACGAGCATAATCGTTGGTTTTGGGGCAAACAGTGTGAGCATTTCCGAAACGGCTAAATTTGTAAACCGTTTGTATGTCGCTGTGATTAAAGTGTACCGTGAATGGAAAAATGGTGCTATTCAACACCGGCGCCGAGGCAACTGTGGGCCATAGGTGACAGGGGTGTACAACAGCTGCAGAGATCGGTATGGGCGAATAGACGTGCAACTGTTGAGCAACTGACCACTGTAATGGTACTTGAATTACGTAACCATTACGGCACCTCACCTCAACCTCTCGATACCAGCAATATTCTACTGCGTTTCTGTAAAATAGTTAACATATTTCTGTGACAACATTGAGATTTGATTTCATTAATGTAGAGGTACGTTGATACATCGATATGTGTATATTGCAATGATATTATTCTTATGTGTATTTTTTTTTGTCACTATGATCTTTGACGTACTTGTAACTCTGATTTTTGGGCGCGCAAGCGGTTATTGGAGAGTCAAGTCTTGGTCGTCATGTTGAAAAGACGCAAATTGTAGTCAGTTTATGAAATGTGAATTTTAACAGTGAGGGAGATATTTTCAAGTATGTTTTATATTCTGAAGTGATGTTGCAACAAAAGTAATAAAAAAGAAGTGTAACTTAAATTCGGAGTGCCGATTACTTTTTTACATCACCATTGTCATAACTTGCAAAAGTTTAATCTTCAAGAATGGTTTGTGAAGCGCATCTATAAAACTTTTGGTTATCGCAGAATAACACCTAGGCCTCTTTGCATCCGAGATTGGAATTATCACTACCTAGATTTTCGACGATTGAGCTATGAGTTGACAACGAGACCAGAGTGGGAAACACGAAAAGATGAGTGCCTAGTTTATCCATTATTTCAAGAAATGACTTTAATAACTGTGACCTAATAACACGTGCCACATAATACAACTTTGTTGTTGCCCGAAAACGCAATATTTAGTAGCGTGAGCAACACTAAAATCATAATTAATTTTTGACCTTTGTTGTGGTAGGGTTGTTAGACCACCCAGATGAACCAAGGCACTACCAACAGTGTCTCCTCAATGACAGTTCAGCGAACGTTGCTATGCATGGGCCTTCACAGCAGGCGCCTGGTTCTCACACCCATGCCGACTGCTGTTCATCGGTGATGAAAGCTGGAATTTGCACACCAATACCGCTACTGGAAGTCCACTGAATGGTGACAGGTGGGCTTTTCACATGAATTGCATTTTATGCTACATCAGAAAGTTGGCCATTGGCGTGTATGTCATGAAATGTCTGAAAGCAAACACCCTGCAACAATCGCCGGAAGGATCCAGGCCGGAGGAGGGAGCTTTAAGGTCTGGGGAATATTTCGTGGCATTCCCTGGGTGATCTCATCATTCCGGAAGGCACAATGGATCAACACAAATATGCATCTATTCTTGGGGACCACGTCCACCACTACATGCAGTTTGTTTTTCCTCGGCAAAATGGCATCTACCAGTAGAATAATGCAACGTGTCACACAGCTCACTGTGTATGTGCGTTGTATAAGGAGCACCAGGGTGAGTTTATCGTACTCAACTGACCACACAACTCCCCAGCGTTTAACCCAATCGAAAACCTGTGGGATCACCTTCACTGGGCTGTTCGCACCATGGATACTCAATCGAGAAGCCTAGTGCAGCTGGCCACGCTGCTGGAGTCATCACAGCTACACATCCCTGTCGCTACCTCCCAGAACCTCACTGACACTCTTCCTTCAAGTCTTGCAGCGGTCTGTGGTGCAAAACGCCGTTGTTCATCCTTCTGACTGTGGTCACATTAATTTAACTGGGCACTGTAGAAGTTTTAGCAGATTCCGAAGAGGACATGAATTATACGTTAAAATTAGTTGCTTTGGAGAATCACTAACTGAAAATAAACACAAACAAGACTAAAATAATGGTGATGGCTGTATCGAAGAGACAAGTGAGGGCGAACATGGAGATTGCAAATACAATGCTAGTGCTTATGATTTTTCCTACTTCGGAAGGACAGTAACGGTTGATAACTGAAGTAGACTACAACGGATATTAAAAGAACTGCAATGACCAAACAACCCTTCAGAAATAAGAATAATTTATAAACAAACAACCGCTTTCATACTGAAACAAGAAAAATATTCACCGACACATTTATTTGGAGCGTTTTAAGCTATAGATGTGAAGTTTGGACTCTCGGGAAACGGTACAAAATTAGAAGCTAAAGAGATATGGGCATGGATAAGAGTCACGAAAACATCCTGAACCGAAATAAAATCCAGTGAACAAATACTGAAAGAAACTAAAGAGATAATGGTAGGTCCTATTGATTAATACAATACAGAGAAAAAACTAAATTAACTGGACACCTAATTCGACATCACGGTTTCATTAAAATTATCTTCGAAAATAAACTTCTAGGGACAAAATCGATAGGAGGACACAGAAACCATTACAAAGTGTTATCAGTGGAATGAACTGCAACCAGATAGTACAGATGGTAATGAAATGGATATTAAGATCAGCTTTCACTTTTACAACTGAATTCCTTGTATCAGACTTTTAACCATCTTTATGCCCTCCTGTCTCTATAAATAAGTTTATTTTGTATTTAAGTAATACAGGGTGTTTCAAAAATGACCGGTATATTTGAAACGGCAATAAAAACTAAACGAGCAGCGATAGAAATACACCGTTTGTTGCAATATGCTTGGGACAACAGTACATTTTCAGGCGGACAAACTTTCGAAATTACAGTAGTTACAATTTTCAACAAAAGATGGCGCTGCAAGTGATGTGAAAGATATAGAAGACAACGCAGTCTGTGGGTGCGCCATTCTGTACGTCGTCTTTCTGCTGTAAGCGTGTGCTGTTCACAACGTGCAAGTGTGCTGTAGACAACATGGTTTATTCCTTAGAACAGAGGATTTTTCTGGTGTTGGAATTCCACCGCCTAGAACACAGTGTTGTTGCAACAAGACGAAGTTTTCAACGGAGGTTTAATGTAACCAAAGGACCGAAAAGCGATACAATAAAGGATCTGTTTGAAAAATTTCAACGGACTGGGAACGTGACGGATGAACGTGCTGGAAAGGTAGGGCGACCGCGTACGGCAACCACAGAGGGCAACGCGCAGCTAGTGCTGCAGGTGATCCAACAGCGGCCTCGGGTTTCCGTTCGCCGTGTTGCAGCTGCGGTCCAATTGACGCCAACGTCCACGTATCGTCTCATGCGCCAGAGTTTACACTTCTATCCATACAAAATTCAAACGCGGCAACCCCTCAGCGCCGCTACCATTGCTGCACGAGAGACATTTGCTAACGATATAGTGCACAGGATTGATGACGGCGATATGCATGTGGGCAGCATTTGGTTTACTGACGAAGCTTATTTTTACCTGGACGGCTTCGTCAATAAACAGAACTGGCGCATATGGGGAACCGAAAAGCCCCATGTTGCAGTCCCATCGTCCCTGCATCCTCAAAAAGTACTGGTCTGGGCCGCCATTTCTTCCAAAGGAATCATTGGCCCATTTTTCAGATCCGAAACGATTCACGCTATCTGGACATTCTTCGTGAATTTGTGGCGGTACAAACTGCCTTAGACGACACTGCGAACACCTCGTGGTTTATGCAAGATGGTGCCCGGCCACATCGCACGGCCGACGTCTTTAATTTCCTGAATGAATATTTCGATGATCGTGTGATTGCTTTGGGCTATCCGAAACATACAGGAGGCGGCGTGGATTGGCCTCCCTATTCGCCAGACATGAACCCCTGTGACTTCTTTCTGTGGGGACACTTGAAAGACCAGGTGTACCGCCAGAATCCAGAAACAATTGAACAGCTGAAGCAGTACATCTCATCTGCATGTGAAGCCATTCCGCCAGACACGTTGTCAAAGGTTTCGGGTAATTTTATTCAGAGATACGCCATATTATTGCTACGCATGGTGGATATGTGGAAAATATCGTACTATAGAGTTTCCCAGACCGCAGCGCCATCTGTTGTTGAAAATTGTAACTACTGTAATTTCGAAAGTTTGTCTGCCTGAAAATGTACTGTTGTCCCAAGCATATTGCAACAAATGGTGTATTTCTATCGCTGCTCGTTTAGTTTTTATTGCCGTTTCAAATATACCGGTCATTTTTGAAACACCCTGTATGTTTAGCAAACGAACTTTCCCCTTGAATTCTACACAATAGATATTCTTAGCACATCGAGACTATTGTCAATGGATAGAAATACGGGTAAATTTCTACAATGTGACTTTCATCACTTATTTGACCAGTGGGAATAACTTCAGTTTCCCTCTTCGTAAGTTGTTGAATACAATATAACAATGCAGCGACCATAGATATACTTAAGAGCATATGGAGATGAAACAAATGACGATGACGTCATTTAAAACAAGAGAAAACAAACTCCAGAAACGAGACGTTTGCACCAAGGTGGTTATACCCTTTTCTGCAACCCATGCAGGTCTCCCTGCATTCTCTGGTCAGATAAATGTAACACCTTACCACCCCCTTTTAAGGCCAACCACCCACCGGTGAACACCACTTTTTGTTATTGTCTGGCGAGTAGCATAAACTCACTACGTTTACATGCGATATATCTTCCGAAAGACGAAAACCGAATTTCGAAAACTGTTTTTCGCTGTTATGTTTACACACGGCTGAAGCGGATTTGCTAGCCAGTTCAATATGGCCCCTGGAAAACATGCACAATTTTGATTTAGCCAGCACAATCGCTATTTCTCTTCAATTAGACGATATGTAAACAGCTTTAGTCTAATATTTCTACTTATCTTTAACTGTACAAAAAGCCACTCCGTCTATATTAGCCGAAAATTTTATAAACAAGACGAAACCTGACAGCGCAAGACGTTTCAAAACCGGCTGTGTTTACATGGGAGCGAAAATCGCTTGCGGAATTGGAAAACAGGCAACTAGCAACAGGTTTCCAGAATCGATTTTGAAGTGTTTACATGACCACCCAGAAGCGGTATTGCAAAATCGGTTTATGAAATCCGCTTTTGGGAGCCCGATGTAAATGGGGTGACTGTAGTGCAAAACTTTACGACCCGTCTTCGCTAGCATGCGGCAGCGCATGCGCAAACACACACAGCAGTTGGCCTGGGCGCGGTTTACGGTCCAGTTAATTCGGGATGGCGGGCAGCGACCGTCGCCTTCGCCACGCGGCGTTGCGAGACCCGCCGGGCTTGCCAACTGTCTGCTCGCTACTACAAATAGCCGCTCCCAGACCGTCCGAAATATAATGCGCGCACTCCCCTAGCCGTGAAATAAAGACGGCCGTTGTCTACATTGTGTCCACGAGCTTTCCGTCTTTGCGTTTTCACAGATGACTCATACACACACATGATCAAACTCCTCTTTCTCCTGTTCAGTTTTATGACATGATGCCTCATTTGTCCAAGGTTATGGAGTTCAGAAAGTTCTCGAGAGACAATAACAATAATTATTTTCGGTACAGTTACTTACAAGTTAAAGGAATTGTTTTTCACTGAATGGATTATAAAACTCAACAATAGGATCACAATACCTCCCCACACATCTTACTTTTTTTTTGTAACTTGATATTTTCACTATTATTATACATTTTGTTTAAAATAACTTTCTGACTGAGTTTTTTGAGGGTCAAGTGATAGGGGCCAACCGTCACCAAGCCAACTGTGAATACTTTCACAAGCAGGGCTGGTTGCATACTGACAACACAGACCATCTGGCACAACCTGTCAATCACAGAATTATTTTATTCGAGTTGTAAGCAGTAACATGAGTTGATATTTCTACAGTCAGTCCACTTTTGTGATTTACCGGTACTGTTTTCTGTTAAGATTTTCTCTTCCTTTCTTTCTTGGGGACTTTGTCCCACTTCAACGCAGTGTCGGCAGTTTTACTATTGATTTGGCAGTGTTAGTGGCAGAGGGTGGCCGGATGCCCTTCCTGCCGCCATCCTGAACCCCCTGCCCCCCCCCCCTGCCCCCCCCCCTCCGCCCGCCCAGGAGTGATTTATTGTACTCCAGCTGTGTGCATCTAGTGTAAGCCATGGAATAGTGCGAAAGTTTTCAAATATCTGCAAGCCGTGTAACTAAGGCAGAACATGGGGACCAGCCCAGTATTCACCTAGCGGGGTGTGGAAACCCCCCTAAAAACCACATCCAGGCAGGCCAACATACCGGCCCTTGTCAGTAATCTGCTGGGCAGATTCAATCTGGGACCGGCACGCCTACCCGAGTCCAGGAAGCAGCGCATTAGTGCTCTCGGCTACCCTGGTAGGTCTGTTGGGTTTTATCTTGAACTAATTTGTGACATATCAATTTCGCTTTTCCTGAGATGTTTGACCTACATTTGATTTTTATTTCATACTACCTACTCTGCAATAGTGATATCAACATTCTTGTCTTATAGTGACCTCTAAAACCAGAGCTAAACTATCATACCAGTGTGGCAGAGAGCCAGTTCCTCACTCTTCAATTTTTGCAAAGGACAGAATACTTCACACTCATAAGAAACTGAATTAGAGACAGTCTATCAAGTAGCGTCCTCTCTCACCTTGATGGCATTGGCAAAGTGCATTGGCATAGAAATTGTGTCCTCAATAGAATCAAAATCAAATGATTTTGAATCCACATAATCAATCATTTTCATGTCTATGGAATATTTCGCAAACATTCTGACACAGCTCAATCTGCTGAAAGTGCAGGTTTTCAACATATAAATATGTCACAACATGTGCAATGACTCACCAGTCCAGACAGCCTTTTCCCATGTCCTGAGCATCCAGTGGCAGTATTCATGTTCCTATGCTAATCTCTGTGCCATGTGATGTGTGTTGAACTGGCTCCTCTAGCCCATGAGGAGATGATTCTGAATGCCAACAGTCAACGCATTGCCTCACAGAAACTTGGTATTCCAGTCACCATGGTTTTGAAAGTGGCCATTCTTCAACTACAATTACTGTCTATATTCAGTTGCTCATGAAATTACATACTGTCTAACCACATTTTCCTGTTTGATAGTAAGACAACTGTGTAATAACTGAAGCTATCACAACATGTACAATGATTCCTTATTGGTGACATGGTATGCACCAGCAAGAAGTGTTCAGTTTCCTGATACTTTGTGTAAGCACTTCAATTTTTCCATGAATTCAATGTGAAAACACTTGTTAATGAATATTGAGAGTACTGGTACTGTTTCAATTTATAGTTAAAAACTGTGGCAATTTCTACAATTCAAGATGGCTGGATTGGCTGCATCACACACAGAATGCGTCAGTGTTCCCTCTCGGTGAATATTTTGGACTTTTGGGCAGAGACAGAAGTTGAACATGGTATCTGAACTTAACTCGAAATCTCGCAGTGTGTTAACATTACATTGAATGAAGATATCAGTTGCTAATAACAGAAACACAAGAAAAGCCTATGTACAGATTCTACGTAAATCTCTACACGATGTTCCACATTGCTATAGAGGAAAAAAATATCGACTGGGGGAAAAATTTATGTATTTGCAAATGTTTGTACAGTAGTATGGGGGAGTGTGATGGATGACTTGGTAATTATCCTGATTGGTGGCATGTGAGCCAGGGCAGGGGGGCAAAGGGGGGGGGGTGGGGGGTGGAAAGGCGTAAAGGTCATTTTTTAAGTATTTTCTTGAACAACTAGAAAACTGCAGCTTGTAATGAAAATTTTTCCCAGTACAAAAGTGAACTACACTAATTTTCTTACAAAAAGGTCCCATTCATTTTTTTCTCTATGACTAACAATTTCTGAGTAGCAGGGAATGGAAAAATTACAGATGATTAAAAATAATCTTTTAATGGTATAAAACTGACACCTGTTGTTAAATGAACTGGGTTGAGAACAAATATTAAATGTTTGTACCATGTCTAGGTGCAGTAGAACCGAATTAAGTGATAAACTGTGTTCTGGGGGTTCAACGGATTGGGATGATGGGAGTCAAAGCTACAAGCATGAGGGAAAGTTAGTAGCTAAATAGTGGTCATGCACTTTCCTCCTTAATAAGGCGGCAAAATGAAGAGCGAGCAGGCAATTCCCCGATGTCTCTACTGCACTAAATGACAAAAAGCAACAACAGGTTATTTCACAAAGTCATTCCAGTCCTCCCACCAGTTGCATTATGAATCACTTGAGATGTGGTGCGCATACACTCCCAGTTAGGAGATGTTTATTTCCCACAAAGTATATTAACACTACTCTGAATACAGATATGAGTTGCCAATAACACAAATGCAAGAAAAGCATATCAACACATTCTACTTAAATCTCTGTTCAATGTTCTACACCGCTACAGGAGAAATTGGTTTTTTGTCATCCTGTGAGTCACTTGTAGCATTCTTCTGGGAGAGGCGACTTCCTGCACAATGAGCACTGCTCATTTTTCATCTTACAGGCAGGCTATACCTCCTCAGCATTTTCTGCCCAGTTCTCTTACTTAGGTAGACAAAATAACTCCATTGAGCTCACGTTTGTATAGTGGAGTTATTTTCACTTTTTTTAAGGGAGCACTTACTTGCAGTTGTGATATGAGCTTTTATGTAAAATATATTCCTATAAACAATGGGTGAGTAAGCTATGTAGTGTTGGTGGGAAAGGGACTGGATTGATGCTGTCAGTCATTGACAGTATATTCTAAAGCTGTAAAATTGTGTTGTAGTCACTTGGTGGTGAATCAATGAATGACCAGAAAGTTACTACACCTAACTCAACATTAATTATGTTACTGGTAGACTGCATAAATCTCTTCCATTCAAAAATTACTGGCGCTTTATATCTGCAAGGTGAGTGTCAATATGTCTGATGGAATAGGACTGACGATGTTTCAATCTAGGAGAGTAATCTGCTGTAATTCACTGCTTGACTTGTGTTAAAATATCTTAAATTCCATAACATCTAGGTGGCCTACTTCTTTTACAGAGTGAGCCAACTATTGCCTCTGGCCCTCTTCAGATGTTTGAAGAGTTGAGGGGCTAGTGATGCATTTAACACCCTTAATCTGCAAAAAGTATTCCTGTAGTGGAGACAATGAAGTTGTTATTACCAAGCACATATTGACAGCATACTACATTTGGTGCAGGCTCTTCAGCATGGTGGACTACGACAGCTTCAGTTGTTGAGCTTTTTTACATAACACGTCGTTTAACAACTGCAAGTAAATACTCACGTAATAAACAGAAAATAACTCCACTATATAAACACGGACTCAGTGTAATAGTTTTGTCTACTTACATGATAAAACTGGACAAGAAATGCTCTGGAGGTACAGTCTGTCTGTAAACTGAAAAACAAGCAGCACTCATAATAAGGGGAAGTTGTCTTTTCCAGAAAAACCCTACAATGGCCATAGAGGATGAATAAGAATCAATTTCCCTCTAGCACTGTAGAATAGTGTGTATGTAAATTATGTCAGAAGGTGTTTCTTCTGTTACTATTATTAGCTGTTCATACCTGTATTCCACATAGTGTTAATACACTTTGTGTGTAAATAATCCCCCTCCCAATGTCTGCATACTCCATCACCAGTGATTATTAATGTGAAGCAAAAGGGCTGGTATAACTTTGTGAAACATCCTGTAGCTGCTTTTTGTGACTTTGTGTGACAGAGAGAATGGGGAATTGCCTGCTCACTCTTCATTTTGCAGATCTATGAACAAGGAATTACATGACCACAATCCGGTGACCTACCCTCCTTCATGCTTTTAATGTCCACCGCAGCCTTTCTGCCTGTTACGCCCTCAGAACACAGTTTATCCCTTAATACAGTTCTATTGCACTTAGATGTGGTACAAACATTTATCATTTGTTCTTACCTCTGGTTGTTTATATATATGTTGATATTAATCAGAAAAGCAAGTGTAAAATAGTAAATAGCAGTTTAACAACTGTTAGCTACTAATATAATTCCTAGCTGTTTCTTGATGTTGTTGATGTATTCATTAACTTGTTGCACGTCCGTTAAGGTTTTACTCCACGACTGGATCTACGAAACATAATAAATGAATGTCTACATTTGCCTGTACATGTGTCAAGTAACATTTTTCTGGAAGTTGAGTTACTTCGACACAACCATATACACAGAATAAGCTTTATGACTTACTGGGTCAGAAACTAATTTTTATTGTTCCATGTCCTAATGTTTCCTTACTCTCTGCAACTATAATTAACAACATTGCAGTAACAATGACATACAATCAAGTAATTTGGTGCAGATCCCTATTTGCAATAATGTGTGAGTTCCAAAATGCTATGAACACCCTGTGTTATATTGTCCCAAAAACTCAGGCAACTATTAGTGCAGTGTAATACTGGATAGTCATATGCTATGAAAAGATGTCATGTATACAAAGAAATCAATGAGTTCATACACTTTGAAACTTACAGAATAAAAGATAAGGCTCCATGACATTAAAATTCTGCTGCATTTAGTATATGTTAAACATGCACAAGTGATGGTAAAATTGCTGGTGCACAACAGTGTGTTACACATTCATGATTTCTTCCAGAATGAGGATTTTAAAGGTTTTCCACTATGTGAAAGAAATATCTTTCACTATTCAGAATGAAAGAGCACTTATTAAAGAAGCTGACAAAGTTTCTGAATAGGAAACTGGGCAATACTACAGTTCCAGCTAAGATCCTGCAGCAGGAGCTGACTAAACAAGTAAATCAGAATGAATGAAGTCATCACCAACCATTGCTGACATCCAGCCTGCTACAGCCTGTTGTCTCTTCTAGGTTGTGGTATGTTTCTGTTGGAGAAGTGCTGGCCAGTAGACTCATTAATACTGTCCCGAATCAGACCCTCATCCTCAGATGCTCATCAACTTTCTCTGTACATTACCGTATTGTGGCATGTACTTGATGCCCAACAACACCATCATCTTCATCAGCTTTTAGCTTCGAGGTGAACACCACTGCAGTGCCAGTCATGTACCAAGGACTTTTGTCTCCAACAGCAGCAGGAAACCACCTGGGCTAGGAACTGTATGCAGAAGACTTGGTGCCTTTGCACCACTAGTTGAGTATCTTCTGTTGGCAACCACCTCCCTGGTGCTCTGCTTGTTTGAGCCTGAGCTAAGGGCTATCCAGTCTCTTCACCTGTTCCTGAGGGCCTTTATCATAACTGATCATTACCCAGTGTGGCCATATGCCTTCAACTTCAGCCATGTTTCATGTTACAGTTTAAACATCGTCCTTCCTGGTGTTGTTTGAGGTGACCACGAGTTAACTGACTGCCACAAGCTGTACCTAGCACACTTCGGCAGCAGTTTGATTGATGCTATTGCATGTTGTGCTCCAAGCAAGCAGTTGTGGATCTTGATGCCTGGTATTTTAATGAAGGAAATAACAGGGCAAAATCCCTATTTCAAAAATTGAAGTAAAAAGTACAATAAGAAATATATTTTAAATGTACATATTTTGTAATATGTAGAACTAAAACAAATGTTTATAGTACTGGAGACTGAACAGAGGTGAAGCGTAAGGCATGTTTATGGGCTACTGGCATGACGGGTCAACAAAAGGAAAGTTTTCTCACAGCAGGGCATCTGAGTCCTAAGAAGGATGACTTGACGGGAAGCATATAAAAAACGAGAAAGGCAAAATATAGGTCAAGACTACAGCTGGAAGCTTGCGCAGCATGTCAGGCTCACTTTCAAAGACAGGCAATATCCTCATGATGAGGTCCATAATAGCTGAGCGAGGACCAGAGATGGAGAGATTATGAAAACATTATGATAGCAATAGGAAATATGAATGTTTAACACAAATTGTAATAGCAATAAGAAATATGAATAATTAACACAAACTTTGTTATATTCCACATTTAACATAACATGACTTGTAACAAATTAAATTCTTATTTTACATGGTGTAATACTGAATTAATTCATTTGATGGGGACTGGAACCACACTCCAGATGACTCCCTGTATGTCAAGAGACTTCCTTTAAGTACAACAGACTGCAATGACAAAATATGGAAGATTAATTATGTTTTGTAAATTGTGTTTTAAGTATGTGAGATTGGTTGTGGGGTAAGGATGAGAAAGCATCAAGAATGAAGAGTGGTAATATAACAGATGCCACACGGATGGCACTTGTGGTGAAAAAATTGGGTTTGCAGTAGCATACTTCAGCTGCTGTCTGCACTTGGTACATTTTTATCATGTCATATCTGTCAATTACCTGTTATAAATCTTGCTGATTAATGGCCACCTTTAGAAACTGTTCTGGTGGTCCAGCTACTTCATCCCACTGCTGTGTACGAACCTCCTTTTCTTCTGGACTTCAATCCTTGTAGAGTGATGCTGAAATGTTCGATCATGATGACTACTTTGAGTAACTAAATAAAATCTGATCTTTCATTCGCACTTCTCTGTATTTAAAGTCTTCAAGTGTCACAATGACAGCTGCAATGATTGTAACTCTAAATAGTTTAACCAAACATTAAAACATTCTTATACATATCTGACTTAGGCTGTACATCGAAGTTCTTTTTAATATAAAACTGATTCATTTGTTTTGGGTCCACATTGAAATTGTCAGTGGCCCTCTTACTCTGAGCCACCCATCAAACCATCTACATGGAGAGCCAAAGCATACATATAGCCTCATATAGCAAGTGAATGCTGTGCATCATACGACTGCTCACCCTTGTTGTTATGGTGCACACATCCTCTGTACCAACACAGACTAGGGCACACAGTACCTGCTCCTTTCCTATACACTACTTTACAAATATCTGCTATTACAAACATCTTTAGCAAGTATGAATACCAACAGTGGACCGCGGTATTTGATAAAATGCCCTGTAACACTACATGCAGTGTTGACAATAACCATTTATGAGAGATAACCTACATATTCTTACAATAAGTAACAACATTATTTTGTGTTGTAATATTATTGAAGTCCATTAACCTTAATCAATGTTTTTCTTAAATGTGGAAACATGTCATGATTTTCAATGAAGGAATCAGCAAAGGGGTTTTCGCCCATTAATTTTTAAGAATTTTATTGCCTTAATCGGGCAGGTAGGTTAGAAAATTTAAAAAGGGAAATCGATAGGTTAAAGTTAGATATAGTGGGAATAAGTGAAGTTCGGTGGCAGGAGGAACAAGACTTTTGGTCAGGTGAATACAGGGTTATAAATACAAAATCAAATAGGGGTAATGCAGGAGTAGGTTTAATAATGAATAAAAAAATAGGAGTGTGGGTTAGCTACTACAAACAGCATAGTGAACGCATTATTGTGGCCAAGATAGATACAAAGCCCACACCTACTACAGTAGTACCAGTTTATATGCCAACTAGCTCTGCAGATGATGAAGAAATAGATGAAATGTATGATGAGATAAAAGAAATTATTCAGCTAGTGAAGGGAGACGAAAATTTAATAGTCATGGGTGACTGGAATTCGTCAGTAGGAAAAGGGAGAGAAGGAAACATAGTAGGTGAATATGGATTGGGGGGAAGAAATGAAAGAGGAAGCCGTCTCGTAGAATTTTGCACAGAGCATAACTTAATCATAGCTAACACTTGGTTCAAGAATCATAGAAGAAGGTTGTATACATGGAAGAATCCTGGAGATACTAAAAGGTATCAGATAGATTATATAATGGTAAGACAGAGATTTAGGAACCATGTCTTAAATTGTAAGACATTTCCAGGGGCAGATGTGGACTCTGACCACAATCTATTGGTTATGAACTGTAGATTAAAACCGAAGAAACTACAAAAAGTAGCTAATTTAAGGAGATGGGACCTGGATAAACTGACTAAACCAGAGGTTGTAGAGAGTTTCAGGAAGAGCATAAGGGAACAATTGACAGGAATGGGGGAAAGAAATACAGTAGAAGAAGAATGGGTAGCTCTGAGGGATGAAGTAGTGAAGGCAGCAGACGATCAAGTAGGTAAAAAGACGAGGGCTAATAGAAATCCTTGGGTAACAGAAGAAATATTGAATTTAATTGATGAAAGGAGAAAATATAAAAATGCAGTAAATGAAGCAGGCAAAAATGAATACAAACGTCTCAAAAATGAGATCGACAGGAAGTGCAAAATGGCTAAGCAGGGATGGCTAGAAGACAAAATGTAAGGATGTAGAGGCTTATCTCACTAGGGGTAAGATAGATACTGCCTACAGGAAAATTAAAGAGACCTTTGGAGAGAAGAGAACCACTTGTACGAATATCAAGAGCTCAGATGGAAACCCAGTTCTAAGCAAAGAAGGGAAGGCAGAAAGGTGGAAGGAGTATATAGAGGGTTTATACAAGGGTGATGTACTTGAGGACAATATTATGGAAATGGAAGAGGATGTAGATGAAGATGAAATGGGAGATACGATACTGCGTGAAGAGTTTGACAGAGCACTGAAAGACCTGAGTCGAAACAAGGCCCCGGGAGTAGACAACATTCCATTAGAACTACTGACAGCCTTGGGAGAGTCAGTCATGACAAAAGTCTACCATCTGGTGAGCAAGATGTATGAGACAGGCGAATTACCCTCTGACTTCAAGAAGAATATAATTCCAATCCCAAAGAAAGCAAGTGTTGACAGATGTGAAAATTACCGAACTATCAATGTAATAAGTCACAGCTGCAAAATACTAACGCGAATTCTTTACAGACAAATGGAAAAACTGATAGAAGCCAACCTCGGGGAAGATCAGTTTGGATTCCGTAGAAATGTTGGAACACATGAGGCAATACTAACCTTACGACTTATCTTAGAAGAAAGATTAAGAAAAAGCAAACCTACGTTTCTAGCATTTGTAGACTTAGAGAAAGCTTTTGACAATGTTAACTGGAATACTCTCTTTCAAATTCTGAAGGTGGCAGGGGTAAAATACAGGGAGCGAAAGGCTATTTACAATTTGTACAGAAACCAGATGGCAGTTATAAGAGTGGAGGGGCATGAAAGGGAAGCAGTGGTTAGGAAGGGAGTGAGACAGGGTTGTACCCTCTCCCCGATGTTATTCAATCTGTATATTGAGCAAGCAGTAAAGGAAACAAAAGAAAAATTCAGAGTAGGTATTAAAATTCATGGAGAAGAAGTAAAAACTTTGAGGTTCGCCGATGACATTGTAATTCTGTCAGAGACAGCAAAGGACGTGGAAGAGCCGTTGAACGGAATGGACAGTGTCTTGAAAGGAAGATATAAGATCAATATCAACAAAAGCAAAACGAGGATAATGAAATGTAGTCAAATTAAATCGGGTGATGGTGAGGGGATTAGATTAGGAAATGAGATACTTAAAGTAGTAAAGGAGTTTTGCTATTTAGGGAGCAAAATAACTGATGATGGTCGAAGTAGAGAGGATATAAAATGTAGACTGGCAATGGGAAGGAAAGCGTTCTGAAGAAGAGAAATTTGTTAACATCGAGTATAGATTTAAGTGTCAGGACGTCGTTTCTGAAAGTATTTGTATGGAGTGTAGCCATGTATGGAAGTGAAACATGGACGATAACCAGTTTGGACAAGAAGAGAATAGAAGCTTTCAAAATGTGGTGCTACAGAAGAATGCTGAAGATAAGGTGGGTAGATCATGTAACTAATGAGGAGGTATTGAATAGGATTGGGGAGAAGAGAAGTTTGTGGCACAACTTGACTAGAAGAAGGTATCGGTTGGTAGGACATGTTTTGAGGCATCAAGGGATCACAAATTTAGCATTGGAGGGCAGCGTGGAGGGTAAAAATCGTAGAGGGAGACCAAGAGATGAATACACTAAGCAGATTCAGAAGGATGTAGGTTGCAGTGAGTACTGGGAGATGAAGAAGCTTGCACAGGATAGAGTAGTATGGAGAGCTGCATCAAACCAGTCTCAGGACTGAAGACCACAACAACAACATGAGAATTTCTCAATTTGGAAAAAAAAAAAAAAAAATGGGGACAGGGTGGGAAGTATAACATATATGGCAAATGAGTATCCCTCAAACTGTAGTACTGTGCAATATACAGCAATCCTGACTATTTGGGAGATTTTTAAGAAGTTGAATCGTCCTGGTGCCAAGTTACAGAATCACATTTCACCTGGTGACAGCATATTTGCTTCCTATTGGCTGAGGGAAGCAGAACCTTATAAGACAGCAAGAATTTACCTGGCACCTGATTGCCCAAAAGGTCTGAAGCAGAATTTGTCATTGTTGGAGAGCCAAGTGGCAGCAGTGAGTAATGCACCTAAGGTCACTGCAAAGAATTTCACTTCAGATTCATTGATTATTTCATTAAAATAGTTAATTGCATCATAAGACTACATTATAGGGGCAAGGGGCAATGGCCAAAGTGAATGGTCGCATTGTGTGATGGCTGTAGCCAATTGTTAAGAAATATTGTATTATTAGTAGTGAATGGTTGCGTATCTGATGTCTGAAGGCAATTCCATATGCAAATGTAAAGGTTTGTTAATTGAATGACCTGTAAAGCAGGTAACTTGGTTCACTAATTAGAATATTTATGATAGAATGTTGTGAAGCAGTACTGGATTTGTGTTAGCAAATTATATGAGTGACAGACTGTGAAATCATTTGGTGTAATGATACAATGTGGTAACCATGATGTGGCAAGACTTATAACATGAAATAAAAATAAGACATCTGTGAAATATTATTGACAAGCACTTCAATGCAAAGTAGATCCTCATTTTCCTATCATTTTAACCTAGCAGCACCATTTCATAGAGTCACAATTGAGCATTATCTTCTGCAACAAATGCAAGTGTTTCGAAGACGTGGTGAGCTCAAGAAACAGCGCAAGGTGTCCTTGATAAACTACTACAGCCGTCCCGTGTATAGTCACTCCGTTACATCTAGCTATTGGGCATGTCACTCCTTTAACACATTTGAGGTGTTGTACAGCACTTGGCATCTCCTATTTCACTAATGGTCATTGCTGTTAATGCGAGCTGTCCTCAGAGGCAGCAGTTGCTGACCTCAGTACTCCATATACTGGTAACCACCTATGTCATCAAGGGGCAATAGTCTCCTGCCTACTGCAATACCATCTCTGTATTAAAATGAATAAAGGACTGTTGTATTTTATTACCAAAAAGTTTAATAGATAACAAAAAAATCACAAATGAACTTACCTCTTTTACCTACTTTTCCACATAGCCACCAATGTCCTCAACACATTTCTCCCAACATGGTAGCAGTTTCAATAGTCTCTGTTCGTAGAAGTCCGTTGGTTGGAGTACAGCCATCTGCGGACAGCTGATTTAACTTCTGTATCTGTTGAAAAGAGTTGGTTGGCCAGGAATTTCTTCATGGGACCAAACAGGTGAAAGTCTGAGGGTGCAAGTGCCGAACTGTATGGTGGATGCTAGAGCACCTCCCACCCAAAATTTGGGGATTTTCTCATGAACAGGAGCAGCAACATGGGGGGGAAGTTTGACACTGTCAGCATTAATGTTGTTGTGTTTGTCACAAACTGCACGATACAAATTAACCAAAGTTGTAAGGTAAGCTGCAGCACTCACAGTGGTCCTGTGTTCAGCAAAGTCCACCAATAACACAACATGCATATCTGAGGACACTGGCACAAGCTCTTTCCCAACAGATGGAGTCACTCTGATTTTTTTCATATTGGGTAACCAGCATGTTTGCACTACACAGTGGCCTACCTGGTTCTGGGTGTGTAATGGTACACCCACAACTCATCACCAGTGACGATTCCTTTCAGAAAGTTAGGCCGTTCTGTGGTATAATGTGTTAAGTGATCCAAGCTTGTCTTGAACAGTATTGTACACCGCACCATGCAAAATGTTGAACTGCTGTGATAAGGTTCGCAGTTGCACATGTTTGTCATTCTACATTGCTGCCTCAATGGCTCTGACATTCTGCAGGGTTGTAGCTGTTACTGGCGGCCTGGAGCATGGCAAATCACTAAATGTTCACATGGTCCTCTTAGAAGGATGCACACCACCTGGAGACATTGTTACAGTCCATACAGTTGCTCCCATACACACCATGTATGTCCCGGTGAATGTCACAGTTAATCCCCCTTGATCCTCAAATATCAAACTACACTTTGCTGCTCTTCCCAAGTTGATGACAGTAATATGCACACCATGTTCATTTCATAGTTCAGGTTTCTCTAACTAGAGCTACACCTGAAAACAAAATACTCTCTGTAGTGCAAACTTTAAACTATATCACCATGAAATTTCAACATTCCGGCTGCAATACCAGGGGAGAAAAAATTATTGTGCCTTACCTTCCAATCCTCCGTCATAAACAGGAGTGTTTAATTAACGGCTCTCTGAATGGTTCCAGTCATCACCACCTCAACAACCCACATCCATACGAGAAAGCGGGACTTTTTCCTGGCCTATGTACAACTAATTCCTCCACCACTGTTGGGATCAGCTTAAGGGCCCATCGCTATTTTATACCTCTTTCATAGAGCACAACATGCTCTTTATGTGTCTTACATGTATTCATTTTTTACTGGAGATCTGTGCACATTATGCTGTGGCTGATATGCTCTTGCTGGACCTATAGGCATGAATTCATGTCATGAGTTAATTAGCAGTATGCTTCAGCATGGCAAGCACTCATGCATATCAGTAACACAATTGCTCCTCCAGACTCAATCAATGAGAAAATAAGAGAAACATAAAAT
The DNA here is from genome assembly GCF_023898315.1 of Schistocerca nitens. NCBI lineage: Eukaryota > Metazoa > Arthropoda > Insecta > Orthoptera > Acrididae > Schistocerca > Schistocerca nitens. The sequence goes on along the minus strand of NC_064614.1, from coordinate 250,467,589 downwards.
TATTAAAGTGATCCTTGTACCCTGCTGGCCATTAAAACTGCTACATCATTACGGATAATACACTCCTGGAAATTGAAATAAGAACACCGTGAATTCATTGTCCCAGGAAGGGGAAACTTTATTGACACATTCCTGGGGTCAGATACATCACATGATCACACTGACAGAACCACAGGCACATAGACACAGGCAACAGAGCATGCACAATGTCGGCACTAGTACAGTGTATATCCACCTTTCGCAGCAGTGCTGGCTGCTATTCTCCCATGGAGACGATCGTAGAGATGATGGATGTAGTCCTGTGGAACGGCTTGCCATGCCATTTCCACCTGGCGCCTCAGTTGGACCAGCGTTCGTGCTGGACGTGCAGACCGCGTGAGACGACGCTTCATCCAGTCCCAAACATGCTCAATGGGGGACAGATCCGGAGATCTTGCTGGCCAGGGTAGTTGACTTACACCTTCTAGAGCACGTTGGGTGGCACGGGATACATGCGGACGTGCATTGTCCTGTTGGAACAGCAAGTTCCCTTGCCGGTCTAGGAATGGTAGAACGATGGGTTCGATGACGGTTTGGATGTACCGTGCACTATTCAGTGTCCCCTCGACGATCACCAGTGGTGTACGGCCAGTGTAGGAGATCGCTCCCCACACCATGATGCCGGGTGTTGGCCCTGTGTGCCTCGGTCGTATGCAGTCCTGATTGTGGCGCTCACCTGCACGGCGCCAAACACGCATACGACCATCATTGGCACCAAGGCAGAAGCGACTCTCATCGCTGAAGACGACACGTCTCCATTCGTCCCTCCATTCACGCCTGTCGCGACACCACTGGAGGCGGGCTGCACGATGTTGGGGCGTGAGCGGAAGACGGCCTAACGGTGTGCGGGACCGTAGCCCAGCTTCATGGAGACGGTTGCGAATGGTCCTCGCCGATACCCCAGGAGCAACAGTGTCCCTAATTTGCTGGGAAGCGGCGGTGCGGTCCCCTACGGCACTGCGTAGGATCCTACGGTCTTGGCGTGCATCCCTGCGTCGCTGCGGTCCGGTCCCAGGTCGACGGGCACGTGCACCTTCCGCCGACCACTGGCGACAACATCGATGTACTGTGGAGACCTCACGCCCCACGTGTTGAGCAATTCGGCGGTACGTCCACCCGGCCTCCCGCATGCCCACTATACGCCCTCGCTCAAAGTCCGTAAACCGCACATACGGTTCACGTCCACGCTGTCGCGGCATGCTACCAGTGTTAAAGACTGCGATGGAGCTCCGTATGCCACGGCAAACTGGCTGACACTGACGGCGGCGGTGCACAAATGCTGCGCAGCTAGCGCCATTCGACGGCCAACACCGCGGTTCCTGGTGTGTCCGCTGTGCCGTGCGTGTGATCATTGCTTGTACAGCCCTCTCGCAGTGTCCGGAGCAAGTATGGTGGGTCTGACACACCGGTGTCAATGTGTTCTTTTTTCCATTTCCAGGAGTGTAGTTCAACTCATAGCTGAATGGTCAGCACAGCTGATTCCCATGCTGAGAAGCTGGGTTCAATTCCCAGTACTGCCAGGGATTTTTCATTGGTGAGACTAGAACTGGTTGGACTCAGCCTCATTATGTTGCCAACTGAGGAACTACCTGACCAAGTACTAGAGGCTCCAGGTTACAAAAACTGACAACAACTGAGAGAGCAGTGTGCTGCTCCTGTGGCCCTCCATAATGCATCCAATGATGCCTTTGGTGGTGCATGACACAGCGTTCAGTCGGCACCAATGGACCTGCCAGGACCTGTGGATGGAGCTTACATTTACATCAAGGATAGTAAATAAGGAAATTTTACTTATTGTGCATATACAGTATAGTAGGAAGAACACATCATTAAATTTGTAGTTGGTTTGGGGTATACATGGATGTGAAATTTAGTACACAAAGCTGACAGTTCTGGCAGTAACAATAGCTCTGCCCCAGTTTGGCACCGTTGAACAGAGTTCAAATGATAGATACGGATATGCCATTCCCTGTTGTTTCAACTCTGTCTCTGAGTTCATCATTCATAGCAGCAGTGTTGAATTATGTTTTTTTCACAATAATGTCATGGAGACGTCAAAGATAGTGCACAGCTACCAGCCTTGACATGTAAGAACTGTAATGGCTGCTATGCAGACAACAGCTTATCATGTTAACTGATGGCACCACATATGAAGCCAGGTGCTGTGCCCCTATAATGATGATGAATACAATCTGTCAACATCTGTTCTCCTCAGAGCCTACACACACAGGTATGTCCATCGTGATGCTATGTGCAGAACCAAAACTCACCTGAAAGGATGACATGGTGACACTACTGTAAGCAGTGTTCTTGTTGGATGCATCCCTACCTGCACACTTATTTGCTGCTATGTCAAGGGAAGTTGCAACATTTGTCGCATGCTGACAGTCTGTGGTTCTCCAGGTGTTGCCACATTGTCCGTGTCAATACTTGTCTTACTGCAAACAAGCTCATTTGCAGACTCAAGGAACGTGACATGACAGCACAATCCCACATGGCTGAGTGAACAATTTGTCTGTCCTCTAGAACATTAGCCATATGGGGCCATTGAGATCCTGCGTGGCAGTGTGTATGGCCCTCCTAAACCAATTGATTCCAATTTGCATGTGCCATGAGATCCTGACTAATGTCAGCAGCAACAGTGCAATATGATAAACCACACTCTTCTAGGCCATGATCCTGCTGCTGCTTTTCAATTCTGACTGTGCTAGTAGGTGTTCCTCCTTCTTGCATGAGGCATAACGTGATGAATGTCAAATGACTCATCTGTCATCATTACGATTTGTCGTGTCAAATGATCCATGGAACATGAACCTAACTAAGTAGGAAGGGCAACTTGTGAATCAAATTCTACTTAGGCAAAAATGATTGTGTAACTTTAAAAATTCATTTTGAAATTAAGTCTAACATTAATATAATACTAGGCTTTTAGTTAAACCTACATGCACTGCTGAATAGTCCTCCTACAAGGTTTTCCTCACATTACTCTTCAGTTATATAAAGATGAATAATGTCCCAACATACTTCCCAATATCTTATACCCACCTTCCATTTGGTCATTTCATATCTCTTGGAATCCATCAAAGAAGTTCCTTGAACCATCTACTATCCATTTTCCTTTATACATGTCTCATTCACCTAGCTTATATTTTCAATGAGGTCATAAATATTTCTTAGACTCCAGCCTGTTCTCTGATCCATTTGTTATATTTTCTGTCTCTCCTGGTATTTATCAACATGCATCTCACTATTGATCACTAAGCAGCTCTCAGTTCTTAAATAAATTTTGTAGTACAAGTCCATGACTCACTGCCATTAAGCCAAGCCTGCCAATACACACTAACTGTAACTATTCTGCTTGTCACATCAAAATGTTTGTTTTGAAAATATTGTTTGGTTTACCAAAATGATATTAGGCCATTTTTATTCTTGTGTTTACTTCTCTGCCTGTCAACCCACTCACTGTCTTTAACTACCCTGCCTAACTACATCATCGAAACCTTCTATGACTTCACTGATAATTTATGAAACAATTCTATTGATAATTGTACATTAGATATGTCTTCTACATTCTGGCCTCCTTTCAAACTTGCTTTATTAAGTTCATTCAAGTAACACAAGTTTATCTGAAACATGGACATCATTCACATAGGTTCCATTAACCTAGATTTCTTCGTTTTCTCAGTATCAGAGAATGAAAAATTCCTCTTATGTTGCTGACAATAGCTTTGGTGATATGGAATCTCCTTGCGTAACTCCCCTCCCCTTTCTTTTCCACATTTGTCACTATCCTGACATAGTCTAATGGAACCTGTAGCATTAGCAAATATATTCTTAAGTACACTGATACAGATGGAATCATGTGCCTTGTTTCACTTGGACTGTTAGTACAGAGCAAGCAAAATTTGAGTCAAAAGCTTTCACATAATCTATTAACCCCGGTCAAAGCAATAACTCATAAACGTTGCTCTAATGTACAATTACATTCATGACCTGTAAGTGCTACATCCACTTCTAAACAAGCTAGTTTCTTTCTTTAATTAATATTTTATGTTTCTTGCTTTCACTATAATAATGAAAACTGCAGTGTATAAGTGAACAGTTCAACAATTCACTGCATGGACATACTTTTAACAGATAACAATATTTGACTTCATTCTTATAAGGTTTAAAGTGGGATAAGACTAGAAGTAACTGCACACACATTGAAGCCATTCACATAAGGAGCTATTCAAAAGGGGCTCATTTGGAACAATTTGCTTGGGAGTTGCTTCCTTTGTAATCCAGAGGAATACTGAACATGGCAACACCAATTAGAATTCCAGAGGCAAGAAGTTTGTAACATGTTCCAGGTGACTCACCATGCCAGTTATCAGTGACTATAGTTCCTCAATTCTAGGATATAAAGAGCATTTTTGCACGGGTGAGTTAACAGGTTTTTAATAATAATTTTCTTTGTTACGACACCAAATGCACAATAAAAGTAAACTGTATAAATAATTCTTTCCACATTATTCAGATTTTTTTTTTTTTTTTTTTAGAATGGTCTCATTAAGTATCATGATAAGAGGAACACCTCACCTACTACAAAATAAAACAGAAAGAGGCTCTGTGTGTGATATTAGTCTTCAGTACTTCTCAAAATATTTTTGTGGTCTCCTTAATGATTCATTCATAGTGATTTCTATCCATTCAAAGTACTATGGAAGAAGGAAAGGTGCGTCCTATAGCCAAGTATTTGCAAATGAAACATTTTGTCTAAGCAGTGCTATTTGTTTTTATTGTAATTCTCTGTTCTTTTTCTTAGTTCCTAAAGTGAGTTCATATTTGTTTGCATAAGAGAAATGAAATCACTCATGAACTCTCTTTTGTTGGAAGAGTAAAGGTTTAGTTATTTAGTTATAAGCATAAATGAAATCAACACCTCCTTATTTCATTTCTCTCAGGTTCATATTATGTAGGGTCACATCAGAAATCTACTGTGGTAAACCAATGTCACACCATTTACTTAATCTGTACTTGAAATATGTGAAATGCTTCAGTGTATGAGCCATGGTGAGGCAAGTGCTTCAGCAATTTTTAAAAATTGAAATATTGACAAAATAGTCAATGATTGAAAATATAATATGGATGGATTAAACAAAATCTACTCCCTATGCAGTAGCAGGAGAAAACACATATAAAAGATGCAGAAATGTGCAAGCTTCTGGAGCCATGGTAGAAGGGAAATGAAGTTAAAGGACTAGCAAGATTTAGGAAATGAGAAGTTATAGAAAAGTCGCCCAGAACCCTTGGTCAAGCGAGACTTACTGAACTATTACTATTTTCCATTTGCTGTTATTTTATATTCCTGATTTCATTTTTATATTGTTGCTTTTTTGCAGTTTTAACAAACTGGCTTGGTTTCCATCTCTTTCCGCCATAGTAATTCTATTTACCCATCTGACAACTGCAACTCCTGTCTTTTAGTCCTCCATTCAGAAATTCTTCTTCTGTTAAGTAAGTCCAATTTATTGAGATGACTTCCTCATGTTCCGTATTCCACCCTCCATCAGGAATCACCTCTCTCAGCCTGTTAATCTGTCCCTGTTAACCTGTACCCTCTAACATACCCTCTAACACCATTAGTGAGCTCATGTATTTCCAGCATCTCAAGATCCTTCTTCAGTTTTTCCAATAAGTTATCAATAACTGATATTTCTTTTGTTGTGGAGCATTTACTTTGTGTTGTCTATGAGAAATCTGATTACCATATTTGATAAAGCTCATTCCATGTTCCACAAAAGAATAAAAAGTAAATGAAGATTTGAAAATAAAATTCAAATAAAAATCACAAAAGCAACGAGGCAAGAACACAGTATTACACTTTTTCTGTGAGCTAGTGAGAAATAGTTTCATATATTCACAACCTAAAATTAATAATAATTTTTAATATATGAAATGTGGACAAGTTATTTGTGTAAACATGAAACAATATTTTAGCTTTCTTTCTTTTATTCAACAAACTAAACTGAATAAAATAAAACAATAACAATTATTCAAAGTACAATATGATTTGGTGTATAATAACTTCATTGTGTAAAATACTGTATCAAAAATATGACTCCAAATGTGAACTATGAAACAAATTATGCTGCTGCAATGTTTCAGAGGAAATAGCAACATCATACTGCACTGGCCAGCAATGAGAGGAAGTCAGTTTTTCCAAAACATTTAATTTGATTCTAAATTACTCACATATTATGTTTTATAAATTATTATTATAATAAAAATTAAAATAAACAAAAGCTTGTATTTAACAGAACACACATATTAAATAACTTATAAAGTATTTGTATTTATTGACAGATCTCAGTGTTTATGCAGTTATGGATAAGACTATATCCTGACCACTCACTACTGTATAGTTATAATGGATGGCGATATTTAAAACCAATCCAGACTATTTGCTAGAAAATAAATATTCGATCTATTCAGCAGGAAAAAAAAAGCTGACTAAAAACTGAGATCTTCCAGCTTAATATAGTACAATATGTTGATATGTAAAATACAGTCTTTGTTTAAAAGATTGTAAAAAAGGAACTTTATTTAAATAATTGATAGCTATTTCTTTTTCTCACTGAAATTTCTTCATTATATCTGTAATACTCACTATGAAGAACATTAATTTCAAGTCCCACTATAACACAATTCCTTTTGAGCATTTTCAGTAATTAGTAGGTATAACCTTGCAGATAATTGTTTCAGCACAAAATAAAATGGCCAAAAGTGGATATCACTTGCCAATCCACTTGTCATATGTATAACATTAAAAATTTGTGTCTCCTGTGTGGTGAATGACAGATTTTTTGACCACCACTAACATTTTTATTTTAACATGAGAACAATGGTTTCATTTCAAGTGCCTCTACTGTGCTTTATATTTTTTTCCTTTATTAAATAGAATTTGAGATTATCATTGGCTGTGATTAAATTAACCATAACTTGAATAAAAAGAAGGGAATTAATCATAGTAATTTTAAAAAGTACAAAATATTCAAGCATACATAAGAAGTCAATTTTTCAGGTTGTTATTCTAAGTACAGAATTAAAATTCAAACTAAGTAAAATATTGTCAAGGTAGTCATTTCTTTGAGCAAACAGTATGACCTACAACCCTTTGACACTCATTTATATTCTTTTGGAATCAAAAAGAGTACACCTTCTTAAAATAGTGCCATATAAACCTGTTACACTAGACAAAATTACAAAAAATAGTGTGTAATATTTTTCAAATAACAATACTTAACAAGGAAAAAATTACATGTGTCAAAAGTTTAAAGGAACTGCAATGTGGTTGTAACTCTTTGAACAAGAGTACCTGAGTAGTACAATTATTTCAAATGGAAGAATGGCAACTGGGTCACTTCAGAGCAGCAAATCCTTTACAGTTAAGAAAATAAATAGCTATAACTTTATACATTATGTAGCAAATTACTGATACACTGTAAGTTTCACAAAAAGTTATGGTACTTTCATTTTAGTACCTTTGTTAAGCAAAGTCAACATACTGCAAGGAACTTAGCAAGAAAAACTGAGCAGTTTCCACTGAAATGCAATAAAGTTGCAGAATTAATACTAGGTGCATTGACGTTCAAAATTTGTGCATTTTAAAATTGTAACAGTCTTAAAAATAAAACCCATTTCATTTTGTAAAAAATATTGCTTTTCATGTGTCTTGAATCAACCCATTCTAAAAAGGCAGTTTTACAATACTGAAAAACTAGGCAAAATCGACTCCGGTGTCCAGAAGCTCTCTTAACATTACTGATGCTTTGTGTGGAAGAATCCTGAGGAACAGAAAAAAAAAAAAAATCATAGATATCAACATTCACACACAAGAAGAAGGAGTAGTAGTAGAAGATCATGATGGTGGTGATGATGAAACATTTCAGTAACAAAATTTTACATATCATGTACGATTTATCAGTGACTATTTCTCATTTTATGATGCTATAATTTATTAGACTGTTACAGAAGTACAGTATGTCATCTAGAAAAGCTGTTTCACTGATGAATCATTACAATACTATCACGCAGCAGCCACTTTTTGGAAGTGTTATGCAGATGTACGATTGTTCTAGTTAAGAATGTGTGAAAGTCAAATTCAGTTGATTGGCATATGAAAATGATGGCAGGTGTTTATAAATATGAACATATTCAAAATAAATTTTGTGCATGAATTTCAGGCAGCGACTATATCTTTTTCATTTTCATTGTTTGTGCATAAAAAAAAACAATGACATGACATGGAAAATATTGCCCCCTACCCATTTGTGCGCATAGTTTCCATGCATTACATCAACTTGGACTTTCCTTTCCGAATTATCTTTCAATTTCTACCATTCAGTCTCATATAGAACACTAACAAGTTCCAAATGCTTACTTTCAAGATTTCCTTTAACACCATAACAATAGCATGGTAGGCATATAACTGCAGAAAAACTTTTTCTGGCTACAGGATAATCTTAGATGGGAAACTCACATTGACAACATATTAAAGAAGCTAAGTACCATGTGTTATTTAATGAGAGTGCTAGAAAACTGCTGTCATAAGGACTGTCTAATGACAGTTTACTATTCTAATATACATTCTGTCCTAAAATATGGGATCACTTTTTGGGGTAACTAGCCATCCTGCCTAAAACTCTTCAGGATGCAAAAAAGAATAGTGAGAATCATGGCTGGAATAAAAAGGAACAAACCATGTAGACCATTATTTAAAAGGATGGGGATTCTTCCCCTTCCATGTATTTTCCTATTCGAAAGTGCAATGTTTATAAAGAAATATGCAATAACAAATCCTAGTATCCTCCCCAAAAATGAAAATGTTCATCATCATAATACAAGACAGAAAACTGACTTTCATGTACTCCATACAAAAACCGGTTTGTGCCAAAAAGGAACATTACACCATGGAAAAATTATCTACAATAAATTGCCAAGAGAAATTAAAGTAAAGACTGATGTAAAAAATTTTAAAGCAGCATTAAAAGAATATCTGTTGACACAATGCTTTTATAGTGTGGAAGAGTTCCTCCAAAATCCTCGAGAGTCTAAGTGATGATTATGCAAATACTGTGACCATTAATATTGGCCTGTAAATACATTGAGATGTAATTCTCAAGTTTCTAATGGGGTTCAAGTATAAGTTGTATACCGACTTGCCCAGTATATGAAGTAAAATTCTGTGAATGTAATTCTCTAGTGTACATGTCAGTTCATAGTGTAGAAGAGTTCCTCAAAAATCCTTAGAGCTTAAGTGAGGACCATGCAAATACTTTAATCGTTAATATTGGCTTATACATGTATTCAGTTGTAAACTTCAAGTTTCTAATGTGGTTTAATTATAACTTACACATTGACTTGCCCAGTATATGAAGTGCTGTAAAATTTTGTGAACATAATTTTCTAGTTTCTAAAGTGTTTTAATTGTAAGATATACTTTGACCTCTCCAATATCTGATGTGCTGTACTGTACATGTAAGATTTACTGGACCAATAAATACAATACAATACAACTACACTCGGTAAAATTTAAAATTGAATAGCCCCTGACACAAATTAAATGTTATACAATGCTTTACAACATAGCCCCAACACTTGCAGGTTGTTCCTTCTGTGTGAAAAGCTACCTTAAAAGGGTAAAATAAATGGTTGGTTGGTTGGTTTAAGGATTAAAGGGACCAAACTGCAGAGGTCATCGGTTCCTTTTTCCAAAATACTAAAGATACCCACAGAGAATAAAAAATGTTCAACAGAATAGGAGACAGACAACACAGAACAAAAGAAACCTAGACAAGGACCAGACAAAACGAAATAAAATCACACGGAGTGTGACGGTGGTTGGCCAACCATAGGAACAAAAAAATGGAAAAGCCAACCACCGAAAACACATTAAAAACTTAGTTTAAAACCGTAGGCCAAAGGCCAGAATCAACACAAAACAATAAAATAAAACAGAAACACTCAGATTAAAGAATAAAAACTCCCTGCCCTAATAAAACGTAAAACTAAGGCTGTCATAACAGGGTCATCAGATAAAAGGGCAGGGAGCGTATCAGGCAGCGCAAATGTCTGCCTGACCACAGCTAAAAGGGGGCAGGCCAACAAAATGTGGGCCACTGTCGAAGCCGCCCCGCAGCGACATACAGGAGGGTCCTCCCGGCGCAGTACATAACTGTGTGTTAGCCGGGAGTGGTCAATGCGGAGCCGACATAGGACGACTGAGTCCCTGTGGTTGGCTCGCATGGACGACCGCCACACAGTCGTCGTCTCCTTAATGGCACGGAGTTTATTGGGCGTGATCCGATCGCGCCATTCAGCGTCCCAAAGCGCAAAAACTTTTCGGCGGAGGACTGCCCGCAAATCAGTCTCTGGGAGGCCAACAGCCAGGGACGGTTGTCTCGTGGCCTCTTTCGCCAGGCGGTCAACATGTTCATTGCCCGGGATACCGACATGACCGGGGGTCCACACAAAGACCACAGAGTGGCCGCAACGCGCAAGAGTATGCAGGGACTCATGGATAGCCATCACCAGACGAGAACGAGGAAAACACTGGTCGAGAGCTCGTAAACCGCTCAGGGAATCGCTACAGATAACGAAGGACTCACCTGAGCAGGAGCGGATATACTCTAGGGCTCGAAAGATGGTGACTAGCTCAGCAGTGTAAACGCTGCAGCCAGCCGCCAAGGACCGTTGTTCAGAATGGTCCCCTAGAGTTAGTGCATACCCGACACGACCAGCAACCATCGAACCGTCGGTGTAAACAATTCCAGAGCCCTGATACGTGGCCAGGATGGAATAAAAGCGGCGGCGGAAGGCCTCTGGAGGGACCGAGTCCTTCGAGCCCTGTGCCAAGTCGAGCCAAAGGCAAGGGCGAGGAACACACCACGGGGGTGTACGCAGAGGCGCCCGGAAAGGAGATGGAACAGGGAAAAACCCAAGCCCGCAGAGAAGCTCCTTGACGCGTACGGCAATCGGACAACCCGACCGGGGCCGGCGGTCTGGCAGATGGACGACTGACTGCGGGAACAGGACACGGTAATTTGGATGCCCGGGCGAGCTAAAAACATGGGCAGCATAAGCAGCCAGTAATTGTTGGCATCGGAACCGCAGTGGAGGGACACCTGCCTCAACAAGGATGCTGTCCACAGGGCTGGTGCGAAAGGCACCAGTGGCAAGTCGGATCCTGCTGTGTAGTATTGGGTCCAGCACCCGCAACGCAGAGGGGGATGCTGAGCCATAAGCTAGGCTCCCATAATCCAGACGGGACTGGATTAACCCCTGGTAGAGCCGCAACAGGGTAGATCGGTCGGCGCCCCAGCGGGTGTGGCTCAAGCAACGCAGAGCGTTTAGATGCCGCCAACACGCCTGTTTAAGCTGCCGGATATGAGGCAGCCAAGTCAACCGGGCATCGAAAACCACCCTCTAAAACCTGTGTGATTCCACCATTGAAAGAAGTTCGCCGGCAAGATAAAGCCGCGGCTCCGGGTGGACAGTGCGTCGCCGGCAGAAATGCATTACGCAGGTCTTGGTTGCCGAAAACTGGAATCCATGAGCTACAGCCCAAGACTGCGCCTTGCGGATAGCACCCTGTAGCTGACGTTCAACAGCTGCAATGCCAGTAGAGCTGTAATAAAGGCAGAAGTCGTCAGCATACAGGGAAGCAGAGACAGAATTTCCCACGGCCGCAGCAAGCCCGTTAATGGCTATTAAAAACAGGCAGACACTTAAAACAGAACCCTGTGGCACACCGTTCTCCTGGACGTGGGTGGAACTAGATGAGGCTGCGACTTGCACGCGGAAGGTACGATACGACAGAAAATTTCTGATAAAGATCGGCAGAGGGCCCCGAAGACCCCATCCATGAAGCGTAGAAAGGATGTGATGACGCCATGTCGTATCGTACGCCTTCCGCATGTCGAAAAAGACAGCGACCAGGTGCTGACGGCGGGCAAAGGCAGTACGGATGGCCGACTCCAGGCTCACCAGATTGTCGGCGGCGGAGCGGCCTTTACGGAACCCACCCTGAGATGGAGCCAGAAGGCCCCGAGACTCCAGTACCCAAGTCAAGTGCCGGCTCACCATCCGTTCGAGAAGCTTGCAAAGAACGTTGGTGAGGCTAATGGGGCAGTAGCTGTCCACCTCCAAAGGGTTCTTGCCTGGTTTCAGAATGGGGATAACGATACTTGCCCGCCACTGCGACGGAAACTCACCCTCGACCCAAATACGGTTGTAAAGGTCGAGGAGCCGTCACTGGCAGTCCACTGAGAGGTGTTTCAGCATCTGGCAGTGGATGCTATCTGGTTCAGGAGCGGTATCAGGACAAGCGGCAAGGGCACTGCGGAATTCCCACTCACTGAATGGAACATTGTACGATTCTGGATGGTGGGTGCGAAACGAAAGGCTCCGACGTTCCATCCGCTCTTTAATGGAGCGGAAGGCCTGAGGGTAATTCGCAGAAGCGGAACTCCTAGCAAAATGCTCTGCTAAGTGGTTTGTAACGACGTCGGAGTCAGTACAAACTGGTCCATTCAGTGAGAGCGCAGGGACGCTGACAGGTGGCCGATAGCCATAGACGCGTCGAATCTTGGCCCAGACCTGCGATGGAGTGACATGGAGGCCAATGGTGGACATGCACCGCTCCCAGCACTCCTGCTTGCTTTGGTGGATAAGGCGGCAGGCCCGCACACGCAGCCGTTTGAAGGTGATCAGGTGTTCAATGCAGGGATGTCGCTTGTGACGCTGTAGCGCCCGCCGGCGATCTGTAATCGCTGCAGCGATCTCAGGCGACCACCAAGGCACAGTCCGTCGTCGAGGGGACCCAGAGGAACGCGGAATGGCAGATTCGGCGGCAGTAATGATGCCGGTGGTGACCGATTGAACCACCGCATCAATGTCGTCATTAGAGAGAGGCTCAAGAGCGGCAGTGGAGGAGAACAATGCCCAGTCAGCCTTATTCATAGCCCATCTGCTAGGGCGCCCAGAAGAGTGACGCTGTGGTAGTGACAGAAAGATCAGAAAGTGGTCACTACCACACAGGTCGTCATGCACACTCCATTGGACAGACGGTAAGAGGCTAGGGCTACAGATTGAAAGGTCAATGGCGGAGTATGTGCCATGCGCCACACTCAAGTGTGTGAAGGCACCATCATTTAAAATCGAGAGATCGAGCTGCGACAATAAATGCTCAACGATGGCGCCTCGACCTGTTGCCACTTACCCACCCCACAGAGGGTTATGGGCGTTGAAATCGCCAAATAGCAAGAAAGGTGGCGGCAATTGGGCGACCAGTGCAGCCAGGACATGCAGCGAGACATCACCATCCGGTGGAAGGTAAAGACTGCAGACGGTAACAGCCTGTGGCGTCCACACCCGAACAGCGACAGCCTCTAAAGGTGTTTGGAGAGGGACAGACTCGCTGTGCAGAGTGTGAAGGACATAGAGGCAGACGCCACCAGACACCCTTTCATATGCTGCCCGGTTCTTATAATAACCCCGATAGCCACGGAGGGCGGGGGTTCGCATTGCTGGAAACCAAGTTTCTTGAAGAGCAATGCAGAAGAAAGGGTGAAGGCTGATAAGTTGTTGGAGCTCAGCGAGACGGTGGAAAAAACCGCCGCAGTTCCACTGGAGGATGATATTGTCCATGGCTGAGAAGGCGTGGAAGGACTGGGAAGGCAATTTACGCCGCTTGTTCACTCACTGCCACCGATTCAGTACCCGTACGAGAGGCATCCATGGCGTCTGAGGGACCAGCGAGATCAAGGTCCTCAGCAGACGCTAGAATCTCGACTGCATCCGCAGACGCAGAGTGCGAAAGGTGCGGTAGGGTTGGTGCCACCGCAAGTTCTTTGGCCTTAGAGGTCTTTCTCTTGGACTTCTCTCGCTGAACCTTGGGTTTCACCGGCTGGGAAGGCTTCACCGATTCAGTCTCCGGGACAGAGGAGGATCGTGAAGCCCTACGTCCGGCTGCTGGTGAGGACTTATGCCACTGTCGGCCGTCATCCTTCCCGCTGGTGGAACCCTGGGAAGGGAGGGTCCCAAGGGAACTCTTACGGGCGAGAGTAGCCGAAGAAGTTAGACGCTTCTCCGGCTGAGAAGCGGGGACGGACGTCCCCGATGGGTGGGAGGAGGTTGCTCCTGAGGTAGGTGGTGCAGGAGCAACCGGTTGGGTAGAGCCCCCCACGGGCAAGGGGGCAGGAGGAGTCTTACTGCTGATCGAGCTGGCTGGAAGTCTCGAAACTGATGGGGCTAGCACAGTTGTAGCAGCTGCGTAAGAAGATGTCATTCTCACAGGATGGAGTCTGTCATATTTCCTTTTGGCCTCAGTATAGGTCAGCCGGTCCAGGGTCTTATATTCCATGATTTTGCGCTCTTTCTGAAAGATTTTGCAGTCAGGCGAGCAAGGGGAATGATGCTCTCCGCAGTTGTCACAGATGGGAGGCGGGGCACATGGAGTATCGGGATGAGATGGGTGTCCACAATCTCGACATGTGAGGCTAGAAGTACAGCAAGAGGACATATGCCCGAACTTCCAGCACTTAAAGCACCGCATCGGGGGAGGGATGTAGGGCTTGACGTCACAACGGTAGACCATCACCTTGACCTTCTCCGGTAATGTATCACCCTTGAAGGCCAAGATGAAGGCACCGGTAGCAACCTGATTGTCCTTCGGACCCCGATGAACGCGCCGGACGAAATGAACACCTCTACGCTCTAAGTTGGCGCGCAGCTCGTCGTCAGACTGCAAAAGTAGGTCCCTATGAAAAATAACTCCCTGGACCATATTTAAACTCTTATGTGGTGTAATGGTAACGTTAACATCCCCCAACTTGTCACAAGCAAGTAACCTGCGTGACTGGGCGGAGGGTGCCATTCGTATCAGTACTGAACCAGAGTGCATTTTGGACAAGCCCTCCACCTCCCCAAACTTGTCCTCTAAATGCTCGACGAAGAACTGAGGCTTTGTGGATAGAAAAGACTCCCCATCAGCTCTCGTGCAGACTAAGAATCGGGGCGAATAACTATTACCTCCATCCTGAGACTTACGCTCCTCCCACGGCGTGGCCAGAGAGGGGAACGTTTTCAGATCGTACGTTTGAGCATTAAAATGAGCCTGAGAACGCTTAGAGACTGCTGGCGGCTGGCCGCCAGCGAGAGATGATGTACCACGCTTCATTGCGGGTCATCCGCCCTGATGCCACCTACTCCGACCAAGGGCCCTCCCCACGGGCGCCACCCAGCCGCAGCAATAGCCACCTGGCAAGATGTCCATTGCCGGGAGTCCTGATGCCCCAGGGAGACGGGCATCTACTCCTTGGCATACATGGGGAGTTAACGGCGCAGGCATCAGTAGAGCGATCCCTGTGTTGTCAGGGGGCTACAACCAAGAGGGTACATGGCGGCCCCACCACAACGGACTGGCTACCGTGCTGGATCCTAGGTGCAAAAATGTCCAAAGTCGTCGTCGCAGTTAAAAGCAACACTGCAGAGTGCAGCGTGGTAATTGCACCCAGTGACGTATCCCCGCCCAAGAGACGGAAAACGAGCGGGACACCATTGCAACGACGAAAAAGTTGGCTAAAGGTCTTAATGCACGACGGATACAGTGCACCATGTAAGGCGCCCTTCCCCAATTGGCTCGCTCTTCGGAATAATTTAGAAAGATGGAGGTCAAACCCTAATGGGGACCATCACATAAGGCCGAAACATTTGAGACTCCTTTTAGTCGCCTCTTACGACAGGCAGGAGGTAAAATAAATGCTACCTCTCTGATGTTAGAGGAAAGGCTACTTTTCAACTGCAAAATAGTGACAACTGCATCAGGACAACAAAAAACAAACAGAAAGAAGAAGAAACAGACATCAAATCTTGAGCTAGATGATTAAGTCAAGAAATGAGTAATAGAAAGGGGAAAAGTATATGCTGTGGAAAGTCTTAGTCAGAATACGAGACAAGAGAATACTTTTCTGAAACTTTGTACAATTATATAGACTGATGTGGTTAGAAACTCAAAGATTTTATGGCATCTACACATCATAAAAACAGCCATTCATACATCTAAGAAGTTTCTACAAATCTTCACTCAGGAGGGACAGAAGAAATTGATAATGAGTAAAAATCAAGAGTTAGAAATGAAATGAAGCTGAAGGTTTATTTTATTGATTTTTCTATTCTGAAATTTCCATTACCACAATTAATAAATGAGAAATTATAAGTTATTAGTCTTCTCAATTGAACTGTTCTCCAACAACACAACGAAAAAATGAGACAGAACTGCTGACCAGTACACACCTTCAAAAGGCAGAATTTGTTGTTGTCCCAGCAGTAGCAGTACTGATAGACACTTATAAAAGCAGAAGTGATAAACTTCCTTACTTTCAGAACTAAAAGTTCCTTCATCCTGAAGGAGAGAATCACTCAGGGATCTACCTTTAGTGAGGACAAGAGTGGACAAAAGGTAGTCCACGTGACAGACAGTTATCAAATACTTCAAAAGTATCAGAAACTAATATATCTAAAAACAAAGATGATGTAACTTACCAAACGAAAGCATTGGTATGTTGATAGAGACACAAACACACACAAAATTTATGCTTTCCCAGCCCACGGTTGCTTCATGAGGAAGCTTTTCCTGATGAAGCAACCATGGTTTGCGAAAGCTTGAATTTTGCGTGTGTGTGTTTGTGTCTCTACCAACATACCAACGCTTTTGTTTGGTAAGTTACATCATCTTTGTTTTTAGATATATTTTTCCCACATGGAATGTTTCCCTCTATTATATTTTTATCAGAAACTAATTATTTTATGTGGAAATAACAGTGGGAAACAAACATGCAAACAAAGAAAATAAATGATATGTTATTAAAAATGAAAATTGTGGTGTCACTGCCAGACACCACACTTGCTAGGTGGTAGCTTAGATCGGCCGCGGTCCATTAGTACAAGTCGGACCCGCGTGTCGCCACTGTGTGATCGCAGACCGAGCGCCACCACACGGCAGGTCTCGAGAGACGTACGAGAACTCGCCCAGTTGTACGGCGACGTTGCTAGCGACTATACTGACGAAGCCTTTGCTCTCATTTGACGAGAGACAGTTAGAATAGCCTTCAGCTAAGTTAATGGCTACGACTTAGCAAGGCGCCATTAGCCTTAAATAGCTTGTATATAAAGAGTCACTTGTATCGCCACAATCTCCAGATGTCTCATCAAGAACGATGTATACAAGGATGTATTAAAAGTTAAGTATATTCCAAAGATACGTATTTTCTTTATCACATTCATTAAGTCTCCTGTTTCAGGCCTCACTCCATCCTTCGTGAGTTAGCGCGTGCATCTTGGCCGCCTCTTTCAATTAGTGTACGTAGTGTTGGCAAGTCTGCCGACACTACAAAAATAAAATATGCAAAAATAATGTGAGAGCCAGAGCATTGCTCTATTTTCTTAGTTAGCACATCTCACTCCAGTTTTTCACCTTAGAAAAATTTTTCAATATTCACTTTTATTTTTCAAAATATAGTCAAAAACTTACCTTAGTATTCTGCTAATGTACAACAGATAACCTGGAATACTGACTTCTGTGTAATTCCTTCTCATTCCTGAAATTATTTGCCTTGCTGCATCTTTGGGATAAATTGTTCCAAAATAGCTAGGTATTCTGAAACAAACATAGAAATGTACATTTGATTAGCTCTCCCAGAAGATAATTTCCACAGCAGATGTTATGAAACCCTTTGGAACGTCAATCAATAATGATACCAGTGAATTCATTACTTTTAATACTCATGCTGCATATGCACTTAATAATTTATTTTCTTAATTTCACACAATTTCAGAATTTTTCCTTTGGTATGCATTACTGTAAAATGGAAGGTGCTGCCACCAGAATGTAAGTCTGAGATGCCACCTGAACAGAAAATTAACACTTGGCTGACTGCTTAAGTTATGAAAAAAAGGGGCATTTTTGACCCAGGTTCAAAACAATGTCACTACTGAATGAGCAGAATGAATTTTAGCTCTAATTGGTCTCTTGGAATGTTTCAAGAATTGCTGATTTACCTCAACTGCTTTTACCAGCAATGGGTGCTCTGGCACTCCAAATGTCATTGGGGCCGGCAACACTATGACTGCTTGACTTGCAGGAGCCCATGACACAGCACACCTAGTGAGAGGCTGCTCATCCTTGTGCCAGAGGAACTGCACCACTTAATTATATTTTATGCTCTGATCAAATTTCACTTTTTAAAAATGTCATGTAAATCTTTATTGAGTGAATATAAATACTTTAGGATTAATCCTGCTATCTTCCTTTAAAAAGCTGTACACATATGGTATCTGAAGGGCATGACGATTATAAATTCTTAAAAATTATTGTAATTTTAAATGTAGGTTTACTTGTTACAAAATAAACAAATATTACAGTATTACATGCCAACAATCTCACCAATGATGTAAGATCTGGACCTCGATGAGATGTTGTGCAATAGTGTTTTACTTAGTGTATAAACTGTCAATCATGGGAGAAATAACAATAGAGTTTTACTAAGAATTCCACAATTTGGGCAGTGGTATCTAACGTGAGCTTCACAAACATGTTTATTACAATTTGAACACTTCATGGTGTCTTGACGTAACAACTTGACAGACAGAATTTGCATCTGGCATGTTTGCAAGTTTGGCTGCCACTGCTGGAGCTTTGTGTTGATTGACTTCCTGTTTGTATTCTTCTAACAATGGCCGCTGACTGTTCATTTCGTGGCAGCATTTTTCTAGCTTCAATGTAAGGAGTAATTAAAGGTTTTCCCAATTCATCGAGAAATACCCTTCTTTTGCCAATAATATTTTTTCCCAACCTGGATTTATTTCTTTCCACAGCACAAAAGCATTGCAGGCAGAAGTATCAACAATACTGTAGAAGATGATCATTAGCCAGCAGGCAGTTTTCCTCTTGCATGAGTAGGTGCCAAAAAGCTGTCCAAAGTGTCAACTGCTCCCTTACTTGCATTGTAATCCAACATCATTTTTGGTTTCTTGTCCACAATCTGTTTGTTCATCCTAGAAATGTAAAACACGATCGTGGTACCCTCAGTAAAACTAACTTTTAAGTGTGAATATTTTCTTTACTTGATATATTATTAGAGAGTCAGGTTTATTTTTTCTCACCATCCCCAGCATCAAAAGATGTATTGTGACAAGTCCTTAGCTTAATACACATGATGTGAAGAAATTGTCATGTGTGACATTTTGCCCTTTTAGCTCATGTGTCAGATCCATGACAACCCTCACACCTTGATATTCCTCAGGTGCTTCCAAGGTAATTTCCCCGTATAGATATGTGCCTTCAAAACATAAGAAGTAGCACTATCACACAATGACAAAACAGAGTCTGCCAGAAAAATGTACACACACTTCAAGGAATGAGAAGTATTACTGATGTATTATTTTATGTTTAATAACTGATCAGACATGTTGTACAACCTTCAGTTTAGCACATAGTTACTTTAAATGTTCACCGTTGGTTGCTATACACATAACACAACAACGAGCGGTCGCCTCAACTACATCAGTCAATGTAACAGTCGAGATCGTTGCACATGTTGCTGGTAACCTCCTGGCGAAGTTCCTCCAGCTTGCGTGGCTTACGTCGATAGACCTTATCTTTCACAGTTCCCAACAAGTAAAAGTCCATTAGATCTGGCAACTGTGGATGGAACTCCAATCCAATGCCCCAGAAAACTGCCATGCAGGAAAACTCGTACGGCTAGGTGGTCGTGTGGTAGCGCTCCGTCTTGTTGGTAGAAGACCCCCTTCATCAGTTCCATAAAGCGCATGTATACCAGACATAATTGATGTGTGTAACATTTCGAGGTACACTTCTCCAGTTCTACTAAGCCCCTAGATGATAGTCCACACCACACATGAACCCCTGGTAGATTGACCACTTTATCCACATAAACATGCGGATTTTCCAGCACCCAGTTCTTCCATTAAGTTTAAATTGTTCCTCGTCACTCCACACTGCCTTCGTCACAAATTATTCATCATCAGTTATCATTTTCTGATAACATTCACAAAAGTGCATTTGGCGATCAGGACCGTCGTCATTAATTGCATGCAGTAATTGTGGAATGTATACTTTGCACTTTGTAGCTTTCAGAATTCTTTGTACACTTGTACTCATGTGCACATTGGGTGGCAGACTTTTGTGGAAAATTAACAAATGTTTCCAACACGAGAGCCGAAGAAGCAGGACTTGTAGCTGTACGCTGTCTTCCTGATCTTCTTTCGTGAATATCACAAATCGCTCCTTGCAATTCAAACTTGTCAATGATGTGTTTAATTGTTAGGTGGGTTGGCGGTTCTGCTTCAGACTCCTGCCTCCACTGACGTTGTACTGCAACAGTATTATCAAACTTGAAAAACCACTTCACAATACATCTGCTTGAATGTGAAGCATGCTCCAGCCATGTTGTGTTCTCAATACCGAGATGAAAGTACTTTTGTTGAGCCAAAGACCATACTACACCACACTTTTAACACAAATCAAATGACAATATCTTGATAGATCCTTACAAAGAGTATGTACATTTTGCTGGCGGACTCTTATATTTTGAGGGTTTGCACAGTACATATTTTTTGAACAGACAACGTCTTGAGAAAGCCACCAGATGTTCATCCATGGCTACATTTTTGCCAAGATAATAAAGTTTTGGCAGTATTTCCTCCCACTTATCCCACAGAACTCTTAGAGGTGCTAACTTGTCATCATTTATTCTTGTGCTCTTCAGTCAGACTTGTCATCAAAATGTAACACATGTGAGATGTAACAGAACTATTTCAGTGATACAACAGGAAAGATGGCTCAATCTGTTTCTGCATTCCATAGGCACTTTGTTGAGTCATCAATAATGCTTCCCAATTAACTCCATAAATTCTTCAAACCTCAATATTAGTCATTTCCACCACAATACTCTGAATGTTGTCATTCATTGTAACTCGAAATACTCTGGCGATAGCGTATCTTGTTGGACCACATGTCAGCTTTATAACATTTGCACTAAATGCTCTTCCAGTTCGTGGAAAATACTCCAAGCTCCATGCGATTTTTTGTCTTTAGACTGAATCAGTTCAGCAGCACTCACATTGTCATCTGATGTATCAGTATCTAAAATCTCTTCTAAATCAGATGAAGGATAAATATTGTCATTGTTTTTCGGTAGAAATATTCTTGTCAGATGCATTTACAAATGCTTCCAATTGCTCATTGGAAAGAACTCATTTTGTCATGATAGCCACACAGAAACTACCACAACAGGTACATGAACTGCATCTGTACACAACAGTTGATAAAATGTAACTGTTGGCAATAATGTGCTATAATAATTCAAATGCAATCACCAACTTGCATTGTTGCATAACCTTCGCACATTTCAACAATAAGGAATCAGATATTTATTATCTCATAGAAAACCATTATGCATATCCCTCAGGCATTTAGAAATCAGACTTATGATATTTGTACATTCTGAAAATTTTAATGCTCCCTGGGTCACACTGACCCAAGAAAGACAAATCTAAAAAATTAAATTTTAGCAAAGAAGAGAAAATTTTAAGAGATTAGTTTAGTGTCGAAGACGAAGAGATGCTCGTAGTTACTAAGATAGGCATTTTAGAGCCTATCCTTACCAGATTTTTTTTCTTTGCTTTGAATGATCATTCCTGTCACAGCCACAAATAGTCACCATTCCTCCTAGAACACCCTGTATATTTCTTCTACTGTCTGAAATCTTGAAGCAGATCAAAACAATAACAACTCAGTCTTTTCACATCTAAGAATGAAGAAACATGCTTTCAGTCTGTATGAAGGACGATACAAACAGCTTATACTATAAAGATGTTGTAGAAAGTTCTAGAAGAATGTAAATACTTTAGGATTAAAGGAGACCACTCACCCAAAAGCAGAAGCTCTGAGTTGTCGATAGGTACACACAAAAAGAAAGCAAATTTGCTACAATTGGGAGTCATCCTTTCACGAGCTAGAGTAAAATGCACACAGAAAAAAATCCCCCCCCCCCCCACACACACACACATATTCTCTCTGTTCCCTACATGGTATCAGCTGGACTAAGAGTGCCAGTGTTGCATTTTGGCAGGTGGACTAGGTGGGGTGGTGGTAAAGGTAGATGGAGGCTGGAGCCATGGAGTGGTATTGGAAGCAGGTGGCTAAATGGCTCAGAGGGAGACAGCTGGTTTGCTGGTTAGGAATGTGGCAGGGGCAGGTATACAGATCAGGCACGTAATACACAACTGTAGAAGAACGTAGGGAGCGGTGCACGCTGAAGGTGATGTAGGGAGGTGAATTGGGAGTAGGTGACAGGTTACAGGAAAGGGAAACTACTGGGTGGAGGGTGTGCTACAGTGGGTTACAGGAAATTGAGGTCGGGACAACTTCTGGAATAAAGGATGTGTTGTAAGGATAACTTCCATCCATGCCGTTTAGCACTGAAGTTTTTGTGATACTACTGAGATGAGAGAGTCAACTCAGGATTACAGTCTGTCCTCTTAATTAGTACTCTGTCATGTTGACAAGATGCAGTATTCCCATCGTTAACCTACTCTTTCTTCCTGTTTCCTTTCAGCTTTATCATCATATGCCCTAGAAGAAAAATCCACAATTAAAACTGTTGCACAAATTTATAATCTATCAGGCCTGCTTCTAAAATGATTTCACTTTATTCTTGTAGGTCTCCTTCTTACAATCTGTCTTTAAATCCTCAAACTGAGCATTATTTATCATTCTACTACATGTATTACATTAAGCGTTCTTCATGGTCAATTCTTGTAGTTGTGGTCTTCAGTCCTGAGACTGGTTTGATGCAGCTCTCCATGCTACTCTATCCTGTGCAAGCTTCTTCATCTCCCAATACGTACCACAGCCTACATCCTTCTGAATCTGTTTAGTGCATTCATGTCTTGGTCTCCCTCTACGATTTTTACCCTCCACGCTGCCCTCCAATACTAAATTGGTGATCCCTTGATGCCTCAGAACATGTCCTACCAACCGATCCCTTCTTCTTGTCAAGTTGTGCCACAAACTCCTCTTCTCCCCAATTCTATTCAATACTTCCTCATTAGTTACGTGATCTACCCATCTAATCTTCAGCATTCTTCTGTAGCACCACATTTCAAAGGTTTCTATTCTCTTCTCATCCAAACTATTTATCGTCCATGTTTCACTTCCATACATGGCTACACGCCATACAAATACTTTCAGAAACGATTTCCTGACATTTAGATCTATACTCGATGTTAACAAATTTCTCTTCTTCAGAAATGCTTTCCTTGCTATTGCCAGTCTACATTTTATATCCTCTCTACTTCGACCATCATCAGTTATTTTGCTCCCTAAATAGCAAAACTCCTTTACTACTTTAAGTGTCTCATTTCCTAATCTAATTCCCTCAGCATCGCCCGACTTAATTCGACTACATTCCATTATCCTCGTTTTGCTTTTGTTGATGTTCATTTTATATCCTGTTAGTGGCTACTTTTACATCAAAATCACTTAATGTTGTTCCCTGTTAAAATACATTAGCAATTTCACTATGCTCTTCTACTCTCAATGAGAACATGACTGTAACAGTCAAAAATTGGACAACAACTCTTCAGTGTCCCTGGTTAGAATTGTCTGACAAAGTCAACAGTAAAGCCTCCAATTAATTCAACAGAATTTTATCATCTCCCTCTAACTGCTCTGTGAAGCTGAAAATGAGATTTCTCTTTTTCTATCAATGAAAGACACACCATACAACAGTGTGTTTATAACATCACAATATTTTAGTTTGCCAAGTAAAATTTCATGAACTGCAAAACCAAAAACCTCAGTAAAGTTTCATGAAATCTCAACATTTCATTTGTGATCCACCTAAGAAGCAATCAATAACTTCTGTTCAGTATAAAGTGTGTTAGTATGTTCTTTAAGACAAAATAGGTTTCAATATGATTTAAATGTAAGGCTTGAATAGTGCACTCAGTCTAAAGCAGCTTTAAAATACAACGTTTGAAATCTGTGAGTGAACACAGGAAATAACACGAAAACAACACAGTTACTACAATATTACCTTAGCCTGATGTCCTTTGCCTGCTCCCTGCTGACAATGAATGGATATATGTGAACCAGTGTCATATAGACATTATTTGACATTTTTGCTGTTCGGAGCTCCTCTGAAAGTGATTCCATTAAACCCTGCACAGCATACTGGGATGCACTCATCGATATATGCTGCTTAACACCAGCAAGGCCAGTTACAGATGACAGTGCAACAATGTGTCCATCATTCTTCTCTACCATCTCTTGCAGAAATGCTTCTAGAAGCTTAAAAGAAACAGTTACTTTATAACTTAATTCCTTACAAATTTCTCTGAACTAAATCTTGTTATAGGTAATAATCAAATTGGCAATGTTATCATACCTTGACCACTCATTACCCATATCAGTAATGGGAAGTAACTGCACTACCTCCTGAAGGACAGCAAAGGGCAGGAACACAGAGTTAAACAAAGCATTGGGTACTAAGTGTCGGTTTTAATCTGTGGCTTTACAATAGGATGGCATTTGGCATCATACACAGGGGGAGTATTTGAAAGTTGCTGTGCAAGATTACTTAGGCATTTTCAAGCAGGTTTTCTTCCTTCAGATCATGCTCTCTTATGGTAAATCTCAATTTCACAAAAATTATTGGGTGTTTTGTTATTTGGTCATTGCTCACACTAATTGTATGCTGAATCAGACAATGAGGTTTAACAGCAGTATGCTGACAGAGAAGATGTGCGAGAACTGTAACTATCCTTCAGAAATAACATTAGATTTGTTAACAGTGAGTTTGATCAACAAGCGAGTATTAGGGAGATGCTTTGTGAACTGAATTGCAATCCTCGGAGAGAAGATCACTTTCTTTTTGCAAAACGCTAATGAGAAAATTTAGAGAATGGGTACTTGAAGTTGACTGTAGAACTATTCTGCTGCCACCAAGGTACATTTTGCATAACGACCATGAAGATAAGAGAAATTAGGGCTCATGTGGAGGCAGACAATCGTTTTTCCCTTGCTCTACTTACAAGTGGAACAGGAAAGAAAATGAACAGCGGTGGAACACGGTATTCATTCACCATTCGGTATATCATGGAGTGTGTTCCTAGCTGTAGATGTAATGGCAGATTATCAAACAATGGAAACTCCAGGTAGGAATATCAACAATGTAGGAAATGAGAGATTTCTGTTTACCATAAAGAAGACATGTTAAGCTGCAGATGGGCACAATTAAAAGACACTTACATAAAGATTTTGGCCACAGCCTTCATCAGAAAAAAAGAAACATACACCATTCACACACACCTAAGCAAGCACACCTAACAGACACACGACCACCAATTCCAGTTGAGGCGTGCTTGGTTGTACATCTGTGAATGGTGTATGTTTCTCTTTTGCTGATGAAGGCTGTGGCTAAAAGCTTTAAGTAAGTGTGTTTTAATTGTGAATGTCTGCAACTTAATGTTTCTTCTTTATGGTAAACAGCAATCTATCATTTTCCTACGTTGTTAATGGCAGATTGATGTAAAGAAATGTGGAAATTTTGCAAAAATAATTAAAGTTGACCCAACCTTTATCAGTGATAGTCATATGTGGCACTGTTAGGAGAACAATGTGTGGCAATCACTTCAGTAAGGAACATTGTTCAAAACAATATAGGCAGGCATCCATGACAGTGTTTATTTGACTTTTTGTTCACATACAAGATTTTTTGGCCACTAGATAGCTGCCAGTGATAAGATACAAAAGGAGAGAGTAAGATGTGTAAGTATTTTCTGTTTGTAATGATTTATTTTGAAATGTGTTTTTTTTATTTTCTAACAATTTTAGTTTGTGTGGTTTTTTGTGTAGGAAAATGAATAGCTTCTGGTGGAGGGTTTTTTTTATTTTTGTGGAGGGGTGGGGGGCAGAAAGTGGGGGTTGCTGTTTGGAAGCAATTAGATGAAGTAAGTACTTTATTTTGTTTTATCTATTTAATGTATTTTTGTTTTGGATATTGGCTCATGTTACATTCTTTTGGTTTTTGCTTTTCACTAGTCTACATTTTTTTGTACATAGGTCTTTTAATTTTTGACAAGCAAGTATGATGCGAGCGACTGTTTACTCTGTTTTTGGATTTTATTCTGAATCTTTTACATCTACTTGGTGGGTACTGTGGACTTCATTTTAGCTTTATAGATAAATTGAGTTAATATACCAAATGTACATTAACATTGGTGTTATTTTGTTTGTTTGTGGAAATAGATTTTTCATGCTTGAGGGGTGTCATGGAGATCATTTTAGCTACGTATGTTAAGTGCGTATAACAATACTGGTCTTATGTAATTGGCTTGTTATTTATCACATAGTGATTTTTCACGTTTGGTTGGTTCTGTAGAGTCCATTTTAGCCATATGTAAATGACTCATTATTGTCCTGATAACACTACAGGATTGGTTGTTGAGTTAATTTTAAGCCACATAGGCTAACTGAAGAGAATAACAATTCTGTTGTGTTTTGAGAGTAGGATTTTGTTTAATATTGCCGTTCCATATTTGACAGGTGGAGGGGGTTATTTGTCTCCTCCCCAAAACCCCATATTCCTACATGTCCTGTTACTTATGTACTAATTTTTAGATTATTTTGAATATACATTTTCTGATGAATTTACTGTTATTGTGTTTCCATTACAAATGCAAGGCGACTTCATGGTTGCCGTATTGGATAATAATATTGGTTATATTCCTCATTATATATGGGTCAAAGCTGATGACCAGTACTTAAGATTAGATTCAGTTTCTGTTCGATAGACCATAAAATGAGATGATTCTCGTTGGTGCGGAATGTTTCGTACCGCTTAAATACACTGAGTAACTCAGTACGGCTGAAATTACTAGTTCATTGATGCTACCAACTCACAAATAAAAATGCAATCTGGGTTGATCTTTGGCCCACTGATTAGACTGTTTAGAAACAGGCAGTACCTTATGCTTCTTCACCTTCAGCGTTTTTGCAATTTGTCCGTAAACACGAAAGTACTCACTGTTCAACAGTAAAGACTCACCAAATGTGATTCATAGAGATTATTCTAGACATATTGCTCTACATATTTCCAATAAATAATTTGCTGTGTATCTCACACTGAATGGCATTAAAAATTTGTACATTAAATATTCGATCCACAGATACTGACCCAAAAATATGACATTACACAGACATCAACTGTTCTCCTGACTTCCTGTTCAGTTCTGTAAATATAAGACTGAGGACTTGGAAGAGCACAGCAATGTATTATACCTGTTACACGGCCAATGTTTTTCTTTATTTCACTTGCCATTTTCAGAACCTAGAAGATAATAACAACAGTTATTAACATGAGTGTGCAGTGTTTATGACAAAACTTAATGAAAAGCAGTAATTAGTAGTCATAATAAACAATCCAGCAAGTAACTTTAGTGTGTGCTGATACAAAGTTTATCCCTGGAGTCACTTCCAGCATCTTGTTACCCTATGTCATTTACTAAATATGTATTTAGTGCACTGAGTGTCAAAAATAATTCTGTACACTTTGTGTGTCATTTTATGTGGTGTACAACTCTTACCCATAAGTCCTCTTATCACTTACACACAAAAATGAACATTAGCAGGGAAAGAGAGGGTGATGGTCACAACTGAGTGGGTGTAATGACATGTATGTTTGAAAAGCACGGTGTTATTAAATTTATGCTTCCCATTGTGAAGTTTTGTATTATCTTGAGGAAAGTAACTAATGAAGTGTACAAACTGAGAGGACACTATGCTAAATTCCTCCTTGCAAGAAAAAACACTCAAATGTTTTGAACATTACAGACCTTTACGAGACAGTGTTTTTACATACTTTATGTGATCTTATCCTCCTCCTACCACAGTTATGACTGGGGGAGGGAGAACACCTTAATGTTCAGCTTGTACTACCACACTGTTAGCACATATTGTATATGAAACAGTAGCTAATGGCAAGTCATATTAAAGTGAAACACTGACATGTGAATTACTTACTTATGTCAAAGTTTCTGATCTATGAATCAAATTACATACAGATTGTATAACATGGAAAAATCATTAATGAGCAAAACCATTTTGATATTTGTTTAAATATATACCATACTGTCTTCTGTTTGCAAGTAACACACCATGGTGAACAAAATGACATTGTAAATGGGTTTCCTGATACCTCTAAAATAACGGTAAAACAGGAAACAACTACAGTCTATCGAAAATGAATATATTTACCAAATATAGTATTAGTTTAAAATATGGTGTTATTAATACAGTTAAAGAGTGCAACTAACTTGTAAAAAGTGCCATTTCTGCCTCTACAACTCAATAATGAACAACAAAAAGGGAATGTGTTTAAATTTTCCACGTTAGTCGTTAGCAGATCCACGTTATCTGCCATGCTTACCTGTTCCCTGTCCGAGACGTCGCAAATACAGCTAAATGCTCTTCCAGTGGTGCTATATTTGTTTGCGGCTGATACTGTGGCTAAATTCATCTTCTCGTTAATATCAACACAAATGACAACAGCTCCTAGGGATGTTAGTTGCAGTGCAATTTCACGACCAACTCCACGACCTGTACCTACGACCTAATTCATAACCAAATGACAAACATATGAAAAAATAGAATGAAGATATGAGCGAAGATGTAAGCCTCATACCAAGATGATCTGCCCCAACACAGGCTTCTCCTTGACAGGTATAATTGTGCGATACATCATTTCAATCACTGCAAATGAACAGGCGACAACGACACGCGCTAAATCCCACCACAGCACCGCAAGAGAATATACGAATAGCAGCATATTTTGATGCTCACTGAACTTAAGAGGCAGTTATAAGTAAAATAAACCGCATTAGCGCAATGTACACCTTATACTGCAACCAGTTCCTCCCGGAGTTATTAACGCTACAGAAACTGATGCCACACGACCCGCTTTCCCGTGCGCTAGCAACTGTTCATCGTAATGAAAGTAGGTCTTCGACGCGGTGTCCTAATTGTTCTTATGCTTCTCACTCCGTGACAACAAAGATACTGGCACTTTAGTAAACTAGAAAACATTCTATCGGAGAACACGACTTACAATAAGGCTTGCATGTGCTTTCTCAAGCAGTTAAACAAACCACAGTATGACACTGTTTAATCAGAGCGCCTTTTATCGCTAGTGTTGACAAATAACAGCGTATTCCACTGTTGCTTGGTCTACGTCTAAGTAATCGATAGGTCGAATTTTACGAGTCACTTCTAATCATGTATGAAGCATAAAAATCACCACTTAATGGATCTGGTAAGTATACTTTGTAAGTAATAGCTTTTCGTCATGTTTGTCGTTTGTTTTTACTGTCAGTCAATAACCAAAAATAAAAAAGAAATTTATAGCCGTAAGATTAAGAAAAAGAACTATATCAATCATGGTGGTTTTCTGAAACTAAAAACAAATACGAGAAAAGGACCATAGTTTCAGAAACTGCAAAACAATTATGAATCTCGATAAGTGTAGATGTTGAAAAATACAATGTAGTAATATTCTTGATGAGGAATGAGGCAACAGTGTAAATCGTCACCGCTGCAATGATGCTCTGGTTTCTGTGGTAACGTCATAACGTGAGTGTATACATCTTTATACTCTGCGATCTACGTTGCGTTGTCATATCGTTATAGAATCTTCGATAAGCTAGTGGTTGTCGGCATTATATAGAGAAATGAAGAGCATTATGACAGTATTTGTTTGCTGTTTCCTGAGTCAAAGAGTATTTATACTCCAACACCAAATCTTGTAGATGTAGATTAAACGAGGTTTTTATTTTTCATAAAAACGGTCAGGTTCTTCTAGAAGTGTCATTTTTAATCACCTACGAAACATCTACCTGCGATAGCAAAGTACATCTCGTGTATTTCTTCCGTTTGTTCTAAATTACTTCTGAAGGGAAAAAATCTGTTTTCACCAGTGGCAGGCAGAATAAACAATCACTCAGGCATAACGGTGCTCTATAGTTTTTTAATATTTACAGCTGGCAGTTTCATTGATGGCTGATTATTGGCAGGGAATCGATCCACAGTAGTGATAGTGTATAATGATTTTGAACTGTTATTGATGACTGACTTATAACAGGAATATTCTAATGACAACTATTTAATCTCCGTTTAGGAGTCGAATATTTGTTTAATCTCCGTACAATTAGCAGACATTTTAGCCCTAAGCAGCGCAAGGAATGCTTTATGCTGAAGAGTATTTCAATGCGATTTCGTATTAAATAACGAGTGACCTGGTAAAAGTTACTTACATCCATAGAGATTAATTATGCTTTGTTATCTCTTCAAGGCCCCTACGTCCATCTGTCATAAGTAAAAAAGGTTGCTTTGTATTGTGTAAAAGATATTCGTCATACTGTGGCATCTAAAGCTCTCTTGTAACTCTCTTAAAATAAGAACATAAGTTTAGCTGGTTTCACATCTGTCATTGACCTTGTGATTAATTGCGAGCAAAAGTGAATATTAAATTTTAGGGAGATTTTTCAGTGCCAGCTTCCAGAGAGCAGCGGCATTACCTTCCGACCGCGGACGCAGTAAGATTTTCAGTTTCAGACCAACAGACGGCTTGGGAGGTAATACTTAGTTGATTGTTTTGCACCGACCCCCCCCCCCCCCCCTTAGTACTGTAGCTTCACTATTTTTCGGGTGCTTTGCCGGCATTCGTGCAAAATGAAGTATACGGCACTGCTAATTTTAATAATTATTATTACCAAAAACAAAAGTAAAAGAATTGTGATACAGCATAAGAACAAGTACGACGCTAGAATGACAGACTTTGTTATGTTATGTGGAGCTTCTATTAGGAATAAACGTAATGCCCAGTGCTGTATTCCTAATGAAAAGAAAGGGAAGGGGGGAGGCTGGGGACTCACATATGAAGACCACAGAAGTTGGACTATCGCTCAGACTGCTGCACATGTAGGTGAGCTTTTTGTATTGGTTGTCCTCGGCATGCCCATTTGCTTCGAACCCTACTTTGATATAGTCCTCGGAATTCATAGATGAAGTGGAGTCCCACAATTAAAATATACTTTGAAGATGATAGCAAACAGAAAGCGAATTCCTCAATATTATCATAACTAACATAAGACCATTTTGCTGAAGCCTGTTTCACAGTCCGATGGACTTTAGGGAGTGCCTCAACACAGACAAAAAGTGGTTTCAGGTTTTCTGGAATGTTCTCTCCACTGTTGTCTACATAATCTCTGAAACCTTCTCTTAGATTTTTAAAAGAACGAAGAAACCGACCACACATTTATCTTATATCTTCTTTCCCTTCTAGCCATGGATTTGCAATGTCAAAGAGCCATTTTATACTATCCAAAATATCAATCTCTTTCATGAAAGATCTGAATTCTTGAATGTCGTTTGAAATTAGTATTTGCTTTAAATTGTCACTAAGGCTCTGACAGAATTGTTTCATATTAATTTGTATAGGCATTCTGGTTGATTCTCATCTGGGTACTAGTGAAACGTCTTTGAAGCGACCTTCTGAAGCTTTCTTTGCTTCCTTTCAGCGAGCAGCTGGAATTTTCTTGAATTTTTCATTGTTCGTAGAACGGAGACGATACGTTGCCGGACATGGGTTCCTATTCAGAACGTTATATACTCACTCCCCACTACAGGTCCTAAAAGTTTTCAATTTCCCAACACTTTTTGTACTCCTTCCACTTTTCTGCTATCCCGTCTTGCTTAGTACTGGCTTGTCATCTGAGTTCTTGATATACGTACAGTTGCCTCTCTTTTCTTCATAGATATCTTTAATTTTCCTACAGGCAGCATCTTTTTCCCAGAATTATGTATATCCCTACAGCCATGCGTTTGTCTTGTACCCATTTCTGCTTAGCCATTTTGCGCTTTCCGCCAATCTCATTTTAGACGCCAGTATTCACTTTAGTCCGCTACATTTTTATATTTTCTCTTTCATCAATTAAATACAATATTTCATGAGTTATCAAGATATTCTCATTATCTTTGTACCTATGCAATCAACTACTAACCTCCGTATCTCATCTCTCAAAGTTCCCCATTCGTCTTCTGTAGTATTAATTTCCCCTATTTTATCCAACGTTGCCTAATGCTCCTTCTAAAACTCTCTGTAACCTCTGGACACTAACTCTGGTGCCACTGAGAATCTCTACATATGACTATCATTTCTTTGAATTTCGTGAGTGGTCTTTAAATAAGATTCTGCTACGGTTGTTATTGACGGCTGATTGCATTGAACTTTTGACAGCCAATTGCGTTTCGTTAAACATCTCTATCTACATCTATATCTTTACTCTGCAAACCACCATGAAGTGCATGACAGACGATTCGTCCCACTGTACCCGTTATTAGGGTTTCTTCATGTTCCATTCACGTATGGAGTGTGGGAAGAATGATTCTTTGCATTCCTCTGTGCTTGCAGTAATTATTCTAATCGTATCCTCACAATCCCCATGTGAGTGATGTGTAGGGAATTGTAGTATATTCCTAGAATCATCATTTAAAGCCAGTTCTTGAAACTCTGTTATAGACTTTCTCGGGATAGTTTACGTCGATCGAGTGCTCCAGTTCAGTTTCTTCAATATCTCTGTGACACTCTCCCATAATCAAACAAGCTTCTGGCCTTGTGTGCTGCCCTTCTCTGTATACGTTCAATATCCCCTGTCAAGCCGGGTTCCACACACCTGAACAATATTCTAAAACCGGTCGCACGAGCTATTTGTAGACAATCTCCTTTGTAGACTGATTGCACTTCCCTAGTATTCTAGCAGTAAACTGATGTCTACCACTTGTTCTACCCACGACTGAGCGTAGATAATCATTCTATTTCGCATCTCTACAAAGTGTTACACCAAGGTATTTGTGTGAGTTGGCCGATTCCATTGATATTATAGTCATAGGATATTTCGTTTGGTGAGGTGCACAGTTTTACATTTCTGAGCACTTAAAGCAAGTTGCCAATCTTTGCGCCACTTTTAGATCTTATCGAGATCTGACTGAACATTTGTGCAGCTTCTTTCAGATAGTACTTCGTTACAGATAACAGCATCACCTGCAAAAAGTCTGAGGCTACTGTTAATATTGTCTGCAACGTTATTAATATACAACATGAACAGCAAGGGTTCCAACACACTTACTTGGGACACATCTGAAGTTACTTCTACATCTAATTATGACTCTTCATCCAATATAGCATGATGTGCCTTCATACGAAAATGACGTCAATCCATTCTCAAATTTCTCTTGGTACCCCACATGATCGTACTTTTGACAATAAGCGTAGATGTGATACTGAGCCAAATGCTTTACGAAAATCAAGAAATCTGCACCTACCTGACTGCCTTGCTCCAAAGCTTTCTGTATGTCGTGTGAGAAAAGTGCGAGCTGGGTTTCATATAATCGATGGTTTCGGAATCCAAGCTGGTTGGCATTCTGGAGGGCATTCTATTCAAGATATGTAACTATGCTTGAGTTCAGAATATGTTCTAAGACTCTACAACAAATCGATATCAAGGATAGTCAACGGTAGATTTGTGGACCTGTTCTACTACTCTTCTTGTAGACGGTGTGACCTGTGCTTCTTTTCCAGGAACTGAGTACTTTTTTTTGTTCGAGGGATCTATAGCTTTATACATTATTTTACACGAAGTTTCTCGTTGAGATATGACACTACTGCCAACTGTCCTTTATATTTTGGTAATAATTATTGCTTACAACTGTTCATGGTCACCGATACTAGTTTCTGCTGGGAACAATTGTGTGTGTGTGTGTGTGTGTGTATATATGTATGCGCTTCTTTTTTTTTTTTTTTTCTTTTTTTTGACAAATTGTACGGTAGAAGTTTGTTGGTTTTCATATTTGGTCTGTCTTGCAATTATCACAGAATCAGTCTTAAATCGGTGTTTCTGGCAATAAGGTGTATGTATTTTTCGATAGTTACTAAGGCATTTTCCTAATCTCTCAAAGGATGGATTAGAGTCAGTATCCAATAGTTTCAATGTTTCCATTCGCAAAGATTTTAGAGATCTAAACCAACATTTAATTATTGAATTAAAATAATTTCTGAATGACAACGCCTACTCAGTAGTTGAATTTTTAGATATGAAGTAGTAACTGTAGAAAAAGGATTAATTAATTATTTTGTGTAAAGAAAACTTATGTTAAAGTGACACGTTCCACATCAATACGAAAAGTCATATTCTTGATCTATGGAACAAGGATCGATGTATGTATGTATGTATGTTTGTTTGTTTGTATGCCGTTAGATCCAATATGTTTCTCTCATAAGTGGGCTTTCAAACTATCTATTATAAATGTTTCTCAGAGAAAGCATTTAGTATAGTTTCACAAGAATGTTGTCACGTCCACCACTTACTATAAAGCCTTATTATTCCCACTGACTGTTTGTGGAATATAGCTTCTTCTAATTATGATGGAATAGTTGGGGACCACTTGTGTTATCTCTTTGAGGGTTTCTGTAACAGTTTTGTTTACATCGAAGTGTGACTCTGGAAGCCAATTCAACAACGCACTTTTTTAATTATGCATACCCATGATAAAGTATCTTACCTGAGAAATATTGCATGCAGCTTTAGTTTACTGAATTTCCTATCTACTGCAACGAGTATGTCACCACAATTTCGCTTGCGATATAAACTTCGACTTGCCCCAAAAATCTCACTGCTGTCAGTTTCAGGTTCCAACCAGCTTTCTATGCCCTTTTATTTGATTTCCACTGCTATTTATGACTGTTTCAAACTCTAACTTTATCTGAAAATGCTGGTCATTTGAATCACATAGCGTGATGGATGGTAGCGTCTGATGCATTGCATATCTGTAAGCCACTTTCAACCCCATGGCGCAAGTGTAGGAAGTCTTAGTATAATTTGTCATAGAGCCTTTCCCAGTTTCTGATTCAAAACTTCCACTCGGCTTAGAACCGGCGGTGGTGATGGGGGGAAGAGGGGGGGGGGGGGGGCGAGGGGAGCGGCAATCATTCTAGGGACAATGCTACATATTGTGAGCTTCACTAAAATTCTATAAGCGAATCTGTTACTCTCTATAATGATCCTCATAAGACTACGGAGCCTAAATGCCAGGCATCATTTGTCCCAATGTCTGCCAAAATTTGCAGCTGCTTGCACCTCAAAGCCTGCAGGAACACTTCAAAAAAATGGTTCAAATGGCTCTGAGCACTATGGGACTTAATTTCTGAGGTCATCAGTCCCCTAGAAATTAGAACTACTTAAACCTAACTAACCTAAGGACATCACACACATCCATGCCCGAGGCAGGATTCGCACCTGCGACCGTAGCGGTCGCGCGGTTCCAGACTGTAGCGCCTAGAACCGCTCGGCCACTCTGGCCAGCCTGCCGGAACACTCTCTCCACCTTGTTTCAGACATACACACTGAGTGTGCAAGATAATCCTTCTTCTCCCTTGCTGCCATCCTCCGAAGAGGTGTCATTATTCGCTGTACTGTTCGAAATGCTGGCTGTTAACAGACCCTTAGACTTTTTCACTAGCTTCCTCGGCTCAGGACACCGCAGGTTTTTCAACAGATGAACTATGCCACGCTGGCTTAGATTCAGTGAAAGACATCATTTGGAAGCTATTGGTAAGCGCTATGGGTTTAGTACCCTGCCTTGTCCCTCATCCTTTCTTTTCTTTGCAGGCTCGTAGACTACAACTTGCACGCCAATTGTAGTCAGGTCGGCGAGTGGCAATTGGACCTGTGTTTCCTGTAGTGGAGACAGTATGGACGAGAGAGTAGTCACGGCGATTGCCAGCTGCTTACGAAGAGCAACTAACTCATGTGTGCTCTAGGACGACATTCACAGTGTGGCTCCTTCGTAGCTAGCGCAATGTATTTCTGAACAGTAAACAAATACCTTTAATTGATTTTTTTTCAAAGATGGACATATTGTCACATTGATGATGGTGGCACCTTCGCTATAGTTATTTTCTGTCATTAACCGCGTACGTACTTATGCCTTGGAAGTGCTGCTGAACGGAATGGACAGTGTCCTGAAAGGAGGTTATAAGCTGAACGTTAACCAAAGGAAAACCAAGAAACGGAAAGTAGGCGAATTAAATCAGGTGATGTTGAGGGAATTACATTAGGAGATGAGACACTAAATGTAGTAGATGTGCTTTGCTATTTGTGCAGTGAAATAACTGCTGAAGGCTGAAGGACAGAGAATATAAGTGTAGACGGGCTATGGCAGTAGAAGCAGTCCTGAAGAAGAGAATTTTGTTAACAGTGAATGTAAATTCAAGTGATAGGAAGTATTTTATGAAGGCGTTTGTCTGGAGTGTAGTCTTGCACAAAAGTGAAACGTCGACGATAAGCGGTTCAGGCTAGAAGGGAATAGAAGCTTATGAAATGTTTTGCTACAGAAGAATGCTCAAGATTAAATGGGGGGGGGGGGGGGTTAAAAATTGTTCCCAGCAGAAATTAGTCCAGTAGGCAGGTTCCCTGGAAGTGGGTTGCAGTAGTTAGTCGGAGATGATGAAGGCTTGCAGAGGACAGAGGAACGTGAAGAGCTGCATAAGACCACAACAACTGTGTTAAGTAACTGAGTACTCACAGTTTAGTACGACGAGCATATGTATTCAGCTTGAGTTGCATAGCATTTATCAGATCTTTAACAGGTACCGTATTGGGAATATATTTTGTCTCGTCACCATGCGCAGATCTTTTACGTATTTGTCGGAGGCTAAGAGCAGTTAACATGAGTAAAGTCTAGCTTCTTTGCCTTCCCAGCCTTTCTCCTGAATCCTACATACAAATCATGATGTGAACAGTCGCCGGAGGACAGCTCATCTAGGGCATTAGGCAATCGTTTAACATTAGTGTCACCGAAAAGTAACACAGGGTGTGCCACAAAATGAAGCGTAATGTGCAATAGACATTCGATAGTTAGAAGTTCAAGTCTCCTCAGAAAATATTGGAATAAATGAGAGTTCGATTTAAGTTTGACTGATCAAGAAGGATTTAAGGAAAAGATGGGATGAGGATATCTCTTCCGAAGCAACCAAGCGAAGTTTATGTTTAACTAGTTTAATTAATTTTATTTATATTAACATTTCATTAAATGGCACATACAAATTATCAAAAATATATAACGAAACTTCAGTCTGACTTTGCAAAGAAATCAGTTCCGTTTTCCGTGGCTTCCAGCTTGCTGAGTAAAGCGCATTTCCTATTGTGACCAAAATCGAAAATGCAGCACCTTCTTCTTCCGTTCTAAGGATGCGCAACGTTTGCAATGAAGACTTTGCTTCTTTTGGAGTCTTGGATCTACTCTGCTTCCCCTCGTAGTTCTCCTCCTGCTTCTTCTTCTTCTGTTTCGTCATGTTCTTCGTTCTCGTCATCCGGAACAGATAGAATATCATCAGGCAGGAAACCGCAGGCACCCAGATGATAGTCAAAATGTACGAATGCTTCAAATGTCGTATTCTCCCCTAGGTTAGGAAGAGGACTCCAGGTGTTGTAGAAATGCGAATCAGTTTCTCCGCTCTCCTTTTGTTCCGTGCTGCTTGATGAACCAGCATTTCTTGGAACTGTTTGGAATCGTCATTGTGGTAATATTCCCCCATGTTGAAGTGGCCATAGCTGTTTCTCAAAAAACTGTTATACAGTGTCCCCGACAATCTTCAGTCCTACTCAAGATTGCGGTCACAATTTCTTTCCGGTGGTAAAGAGTATTAAAATTTTGAATTATTTCTCATCAAGCGGCTGTAATTTCGAACTGGCGTTCTCAGGGAAAGCTAGAAGTTACACATTCCTCATAGGTGGTGTCAGACTGCGCAGTTGTCCAGAAAAAGCAGGATTTTTCTTTTCTGTTTATTCATAGCTCCGTTCAGGCTGAACAGTCACACAGTTAACAATTCTTCTGTGATCAACGATATTTTGTTGGAAGAGTAGGGAAGAGGAATGATCTGGTAGCATTGGAACATCAAGGATTAGTAGCTTCAGCTATCAAAAGACATTTTAGTTTCTGAGACCCGTCCATGTTCACTGCGAGCAACAGCGATAGTCCTTATTTTCTGCTTTTTCCACCACAACATTAAAAGTCAGTGTGCAGTCGGAAAAACATCTGAAAAAAATTCGCATTTTGTCAATGCTGAACGTGGATCGAAATTTACCAGCAGGCTTCTTAGTTAATTTTTCCGTATCAAACAAACTATGTCATTATTTATACAAAACTTTTTACGAACCATACTATGTCTTCTTTAGAATTATTGAGCAACTTCTTACTAGACGCGATAGCTTCAGTGTCCAGGATAATAGTTAATGCCTTAGCCTTTACATTAAACATTTAACTTCGGCAGGTAAGTTTTGTCTTCTACATTGATTACACCATTTCAACAGACATTCTTCAAGATGCGGTAAATCAGCTTCCTGGGTCAGCTTCCTCCCTACACATGATATCGTTGTTGTGGTCTTCAGTCCAGAGACTGGTTTGATGCAGCTCTCCATGCTACTGTATCCTGTGCAAGCTTCTTCATCTCCAAGTACCTACTGCAACCTACATCCTTCTGAATCTGCTTAGTGTATTCATCTCTTAGTCTCCCTCTACGATTTTTACCCTCCACGCTGCCCTTCAATACTAAATTGGTGATCCCTTGATGCCTTAGAACATGTCCTATCAACCGATCCCTTCTTCTTCTCAAGTTGTGCCACAAATTCCTCTTATCCCCAATTCTATTCAGTACCTCCTCATTAGTTAAATGATTTACGCATCTAATCTTCAGCATTCTTCTGTAGAACCATATTTCGAAACCATCTATTCTCTTCTTGCCTAAACTATTTATCGTCCATGTTTAACTTCCATACATGGCTACACTGCATACCAATACTTCAGAAAAGACTTCCTGACACATAAATCTGTATTAGATGTTAACAAATTTCTCTTCTTCAGAAACGCTTTCCTTGCCATAGCCAGTCTACATTTTATATCCTCTCTACTTCGACCATCATCAGTTACTTTGTTCCCCAAATAGCAAAAGTCATCTACTACTTTAAGTGTCTCATTTCCTAATTCCCTCAGCATCACCTGATTTAATTCGATCACATTCCATTATCCTCGTTTTGCTTTTGTTGATTTCCATCTTACATCCTCCTTTCAAGACACTGTCCATTCCGTTGAACTGCTCTTCCAGGTTCTATGCAGTCTCTGACAGAATTAAAATATCACTGGCAAACCTTAAAGTTTTTATTTCTTCTCCATGGATTTTAATTGCTACTTCAAATTTTTTTCTTTTGTTTCCTTTACTGGTTGCTAAATATATAGAGTGAATAACATCGGGGATAATCTACAACCCTGTCTCACACCCTTCCCAACCACTGCTTCCCTTTCAGCCCCTCGACTCCTACAACTGCCATCTGGTTTCTGTATAAATTGTAAATAGCCTTTCGCTCCCTGTATTTTACCCCTGCCACCTTCAGAATTTGAAAGAGAGTATTCCAATCAACATTGTCAAAAGCTTTATCTAAGTCTACAAATGCTAGAAACGTAGGTTTGCCTTTCCTTAATCTTTCTTCTAAGATAAGTCCTAGGATCAGTATTGTATCACGTGTTCAACATTTCTACGGAATCCAAACTGATCTTCCCCGAGGTCGACTTCTACCAGTTTTTCCATTCGTTTGTAAAGAATTCGTGTTAGTATTTTGCAGCCGTGACTTCTTAAACTTATAGTTCGGTAATATTCACACCGGTCAGCACCTGTTTTCTTTGGGATTGGAATTATTACATTCTTCTTGAAGTCTGAGGGTATTTCGCTTGTCTCATACATCTTGCTCACCAGATGGTAGTGTTTTATCACGGCTGGCTCTCCCAAGGCTATCAGTAGTTCTAATAGAATGTTGTCTACTACCGGGGCCTTGTTTCGAACTAGTTCTTTCAGTGTTCTGTCAAACTCTTCACGCAGTCTCATATCTCTCAATTCATATTCATCTACGTCCTTTTCCATCTCCATAATATTGCCCTCAGGTACATCGTCCTTGTATAGACCCTCTATTTACTCCTTCCACCTTCGTGCTTTCCCTCTTTGCTTAGGACTGGTTTTCCATCTGAGCTCTTGATATTCATAGAAGTGGTTCCCATTTCTCCAAAGGTCTCTTTAAGTTTCCTGTAGGCAGTATCTATCGTATCCCTCGCGATATAAGCCTCTACATCCTTACATTTGTCCTCTAGCCATCCCTGCTTAGCCATTTTTCACTTCTGTCTATCTCATTTGTATTCCTTTTTGCCTGCTTCATTTAATGCATTTTTATATTTTCTCCATTCATCACTTAAATTCAATACCTCTTCTGTTACCCAAGGACTTCTACTAGCCCTCGTCTTTTTACCTATTTGTTCCTCTATTGCCTTCACTATTTCATCTCTCAAAGCTACCCATTCTTCTTCTACTGTATTTCTTTCCTTCGTTCTTGTCAATCGTTCCCTAATGCTCTCTCTGAAACTATCTACATCCTCTGGTTCCTTCAGTTTATCCAGGTTCCATCTCCATAAATTTCTACCTTTTTGCAGTTTCTTCATTTTTAATCTATAGTTCATAACCAATAGATTGTGGTCAGAGTCCACATCTGGCCCTGCAAATGTCTTACAATTTAAAGCCTGGTTCCTAATTCTCTGTCTTACCATTATATAATCTATGTGAAATCTTCCAGTTTCTCCAGGCCTCTTCCATGTATACAATCTTCTCTCATGATTCTTAAACCAAGTGTTAGCTATGATTAAGTTATGCTCTGTGCAAAATTCTATCACGTGGCTCCCTCTTTCATTCCTTAACCCCATTCCATATTCACCTACTACTTTTCCTTCTATTCCTTCTCCTACTATCGAATTCCAGTCCGCCATGACTATTAAATTTTCGTCTCCCTTCACTGTCTGAATAATTTCTTTTATCTCATCATACATTTCTTCAATCTCTCCGCCATCTGCGGAGCTAGTTGGCATATGTACTTGTACTACTGTAGTAAGTGTGGGATTCGTGTCTATCTTGGCCACAATAATGCGTTCGCTATGCTATTCGTAGTAGGTTACGAGTGCTCCAATTTTTTTTGCACATTAGTAAACCTACTCCTGCATTACCCCTATTTGATTTTGTATTTATAACCCTGTATTCACCTGACCAGAAGTCTTGTTCCTCCTGCCACCGAACTTCACTAATTCCCACTATATCTAACTTAAATCTATCCTTTTCCCTTTTTAAATTTTCTAACCCACCTGCCTTACTAAGGGATCCGACATTCCACGCTCCGATCTGCAGAACGCCAGTATTGTTTCTCCTGATAATGACGCCCTTCTGAGTAGTCCCCCCTCCCCCGGAGATCCGAATGGGGGACTACTTTACCTCTGGCATATTTTACCCAAGAGGACGCCATCATCATTTAACCGTACATGCCCTCGGGAAAAATTACAGCTGTAGTTTTTCCTTGCTTTCAGCCGCTCGCAGTACCAGCATAGCAAGGCCGTTTTGTTTAGTGTTACAAGGCCAGATCAGTCAATCATCCAGACTGTTGCCCCCGCAACTAGTGAAAAGACTGCTGCCCCTCTTTAGGAACCACACGTTTGTCTGGCCTCTCAGCAGATACCCCTCCGTTGTGGTTGCACCTACGGTACGTCGATCTGTATCGCTGAGGTACGCAATCCTCCTCACCAACGGTAAGGTCCTTGGTTCATGAGATACATGATACGTATTCAGAAACCTCATCTTTCTGCTTCAGGACGGTGTAGATGGTGGATTCCCAAAAGTCGCTATATCCTTTTTTCTCGTTCCACATTCCACGATCTTAATAACCTGCTGCATTTCTGCGGACGTCAAACACTTGCACTTCTTTGAAGTCTTTTTCACAACTGAGTGGTACATAGACCGTGGTGCATCATGCATTTTTCAGCGGACAAAGCCGATTCATGAAGAGTTGGATGACGAAACAAGTACTCGAACCGCAGAGTGTTAGGTAGCCGCCAACTTCGAAATATAGTGTGTTTTCGAGCGGTCTCTCTTAATAATCGGTTGGATTTATCGGTTGAACCAAAACACACAGGATTTCTTCAATCTGTCGGCGGTTTTTTTCAAGGGGCTAGACAATTAATTCGATTTGTCGAGAAACTCGGCCTATCGAGGTTCGAATTGGCAAGAGTGGACTGTGCATAAACGAGTTTCAGTTATAGGATCCGCCGCTCTGTTCGCTGACGATTCAGTTGTCAACACGGAGACATCATCGTCAGACTTTCTTAAGGACATTCAAGAGACGACGACAAATTTTTTCACTTAGTGCAATGCAAAGCAACTCC
Organism: Schistocerca nitens; assembly: GCF_023898315.1. Lineage (NCBI taxonomy): Eukaryota > Metazoa > Arthropoda > Insecta > Orthoptera > Acrididae > Schistocerca > Schistocerca nitens. The sequence goes on along the minus strand of NC_064614.1, from coordinate 250,425,069 downwards.
CTTTCAAAGATGTTAAATACAAGATAACGCCAATAAAAAGAGAAATATCCTTATAGCTTCCGATTACAAGGGCATCTTGAGAACATCACATTGTATAATTATTTAAGTAGCGATGTGACATAGGACGATCAGGTGATTCAGTATCAGAGAAGGAGAAGGAGACTTAGAATTTTGGAAAGATTCAGGGAAAGAGCAGTCAGTACATCTACAAAGGAAATCGTATTCAAGAAGCTTGTGCTTCTGCCATTAGGTGTCCTTATCAGGTAAGAACGACAACATAGTCGAAAGTGTAACGGATATGCTCGGGGAATTTAAATGAGAATCGTTGGAAGAAAGGCGACACAGTTGTCGTGAAACCCTGTTGAGTAAATTTAGAGAAGCTCAACTAGAAGAATGCTGTTCGAATATTCTGCTGTCATCCTTGCATATCCCATGTAATGGTCATATGAACGAGATAAAGAGATGTTAAGTGGCTCCTAGGCAGTCAATGATATTGAGAGTATTTCCCGGATACGGAATAATATTGATCGTCTAGGAGTGAGATTGACAGGTTGCGCAGTTATATCTGGAACATCAAAAATTTTGGAAATAGGCCTATACTGCGCTGGCTGGAGATGTGCCGTTTGTGACCATACTGACAATATTCTTGACAGTCTCGCGTGCTACACAGACAAAGGGGTTAGGTTAGGTTTGCTGTTGTTGTATGGAAAATAAGTTCAGAACAAGACGAAAGACCATTATTACAAACGTGCATCGAAATGTGTAAATCATTGCCTTCATTGTGTAATGTTAGGGCAAATAAGTACGAAATCAGAAGTGTTATGAATGATGAATCGTACGATTTGTTGCTCAGAAGGTATAGGCAACGGCCACAAAGAAACATGTTTTTAAAAAATTAATTAATAAAAAGGTATGAATAAAAGTTTATATAGGTATTTATCTTTATACATTACTTAACCGAATATAATCAATTAATGCTCTATTATTGCGCGAGATGTTTCAAAAATGGCTCTGAGCACTATGCGACTTAACTTCTGAGGTCATCAGTCCCCTAGAACTTAGAACTAATTAAACCTAACTAACCTAAGGACATCACACACATCCATGGCCGAAGCAGGATTCGAACCTGCGACCGTTGCGGTCGCTCGGTTGCAGACTGTAGCGCCCAGAACCGCACGGCCACTCCGGCCGGCTCGAGATGCTTCCATAACTACGTCTCAAACAGCGTGAGGTGAAACTACACTTGCAAATTTTAGGTCTTCGAAAGATTTACCAGTAGCAATGTGATTGACAATATTATTGAGCAGTCTAGGGAGAACTTCGATGATAGGGACTGCTAGGGGCTGCTTTAGGATACGAACAAATACACGCAGAGAGAAATTTTTCCCTCTCTCAATACACGAATGGAGTAGGCCACAATATCGATAATAGTGGTGCAAAGTACCCTCCGCCATGCACTGTAACGTAGCTTGCGGAGTTGTATCTCACAATAGAGATAGGAGTGTGAGTAATAGAATCATACACCATTTGCTATATTGCGTGTGATATCTGAGTCCAAACGTGCTGCCCAGTAGAGTCTTTCAGATTTTCTGATATACAGCGAATATGATAATAATGTTCTTTTGAAATAGGAGGTCACATATTCAATGAATAGACATTACACTGTCAAAACTCGTTTCGATAGTATTGGAGAGAGAGTGATAAATTATATTTTGGTAGCTTGGGAAATATGTGAGTTAGGAAAGAAGTGTTACGCTTTCCTTCCACGCCTTCCAGTCGACAAGAAATGTAACATTTCGTGTTCCTTCACTACCGCGTGACGGTAATTGCAACCATTGCGGCCCTGTCTAAGGCGGACAGGCACTGACCGAAAATTGTTGACGTACCTGCTACCGTTTCAAACTAAGAGTATTTATTATTTGTACGCAACAGGGATATTGGATCAGAGATCGTCGGTACACATAAAATCACTGCTGAAAACAGATCTATTAGACATATGTACTTCTTACAGTTGATTCTGTATTATAATCGACATTTCACATTTAAGTATTTTACAGTTTACACTACACATACTTATTAACGAGCTTGTTTAGGATCAAAATTGTGATATAGCACCATAAATCCCTTTTTATACTATGCGATCAACATTACCGATGCTTTTGCTTTGAACGAAGACCCCACCGTATTTCTCGATTTTCATTCAGCAGTTTCTTTTTTTACCTTAAGTCATTTTACTGTAGGACACAAACAGAGCTGCATGTCTGTTTGGAGAGTTTAGAGAGTTGTGAAAAGACAGGCATCTTGAGCCTATATCTAAGCACTACATAACCGTGGCGTTACGTAGAAATAATGTGGGAGAAGGGGGAATTGTCACACATAATAAGACACATCATAATTTTAAAAGCAATGAAGCAAGCAGATTTTGTGCTGGTCAGCAGATAGAAGTGTGACTACAATAACTGTTAGAGGAAACGTCTTAAGTTGCGTAGGAAGTTTTATTTGTTTATTTATGACTAATTTCGGATAGCTTACCCGTTATCAAATCATTCATGTACATAAATCTTACATTACAACCAGACACGCATGTAAGTGACTGGTCGAAAAACATGTAAACGTGACAATATACAATGTAGCGTCCATATACGAACAGCGCTGTACGTCGAAATTGTATACTGAGTATATGAGGTACATCTCCCTCGATGACTTTTCAGATGCATTCAGTAGGACTGAAGTCAGGCAACCTGAAAAGGGTGTCCCTATTCGTGGAGTATTCTCTGTACGTTCTAAACAATTCCGACAAAAGAGGGATGGCGTGGTACATTGTCTGATTGAAGGTACACGTTACCTGCGGGATGGTTCAAATGGCTCTGAGCACTATGGGACTTAACAACTGAGGTGCCGGCACGGTAGCTCAGCGTGTTCGGTCAGAGGGTTAGCTGCCCTCTGTAATTAAAAAAAAAAAAAAAAAAAAAAAACCTGAGTTAATCGATCAACGACGAACTTAAACGGGTGTCTTACGACGTCCGCCCCGAGCAGATGCAACGAACGAAAGCGAACAAAATGAGATTTTTTTTTAAAAAAAAGGTCATCATTCCCCTAGACTTAGAACTACTTAAACCTAACTAACCTAAGGACAGCACACACATCCATGCCCGAGGCAGGATTCGAACCTGCGACCATAGCAACTGCGCTGTTCCGGACTGACGCGCCTAGAACCGCTCGGTCACAACGGCTGACCCTGCTAGATGCTTTAGGCGAAAAAATTAATGTGAAAGGACAGTCACTACGTTTATGTGGGGCTCCTAAATCTCGTTTTCGTCAACATATTTCCCAATACTACTTCTGGATGGTCATACAAACACTCCGATAGTGATTCAGGAAATGAGCATTTAGCTGCTGGATTTCTACTTGAGCAATACATTTTCGCTCTCGTCTAAATGTTCATTTTTGAAACGTACTTGAGTTTTCACGTTCCTATTTGCTATTTTACGTGTCGGCTGTTGGTACAGCAACCGAGCGAGGTGGCGCAGTGGTTAGCACACTGGACTCGCATTCGGGAGGACGACGGTTCAATCCCGTCTCCGGCCATCCTGATTTAGGTTTTCCGTGATTTCCCTAAATCGTTTCAGGCAAATGCCGGGATGGTTCCTTTGAAAGGGCACAGCCGATTTCCTTCCCAATCCTTCCCTAACCCGAGCTTGCGCTCCGTCTCTAATGACCTCGTTGTCGACGGGACGTTAAACACTAATCACCACCAATGTTGGTACAGCGAAAGAGAAAAGTAAATATCGGTCTGAACATGAAGTTATCAACCACTCATATTTCAATGGAGAGAGATGGCCTTGGCGTAGAATAAATAGAGACGAGAAGAACTGATGTCCAGAGGCCATTAGCGTGAAGGAGCTAACGATCGGGAAACAGACTAGGAAATTCGATTCATGCCTTAACATGTAAACTCGTCAGCGAATTCGATTTCCGACATTCGGGTTTCGTCTCCCGGAAGATGTACTGCATGTAAACGCATCAAGTAGAATTCTGTATCGTTCGCCAATGAGAGAAAACGGTATGCATCCACTCGAGAAGATCTTTAAAACGTTCTGAACACCGTTCAGTAGGAAACCGAGGTGCATCCTCTTTTCATCCTAGAACATCCGGCGTCGGTGTTCCTAGGAGTACGTTAATCTCTGTGCTCTGAAGGAAACGGAAGAACATTTATAATGCTTCGCCTCTAAATGGTATGGCTGCTTATTGACTGCTGTTGGCCTGCAGTCTACTGGTGAGTGAAATGTTGCACAGTGGCCAGCCAGTCTGTCATCTCTTACAGTCTGATTGTTGGCAGCGACCTTTGCAATCAGCACTTGTTTGGCGCAGTTATCCCCTACTTGAGGTTCCGGCTAAGTTAAAAAAAAATCGAGCAACGGCTTGGTATATCCTGTTTGGTACCCAGCTGCTCTTTTCATCATCTGTCGAAACTGCCTACGAGTGAACAGAGAACGCAGGGCGAAGCCTTATCGAGAAGGGAACAGTACGCAACCGACCTCTGTTCTATCCACAAGTCAGATGGTCAATATTGTCACTGCCTGCGCACTCATACGTCAACCAAAGCAAACAGGTTCGTGTTATTTCACGGAAGATCTCCTATCAGGAGTCGTTGAAAGTTGTTTTTAGTGCACTGTTCATGACTGATTACTCATAGCACTACTTCACCTTTTTCTACTCGAAAATGTGACAGCAGTGAAGCACATTCTTCCCCTGTGCGCGGCAGGCGAATATCCTACAGAATTTTGCTTCAGTTTGAGCTTTTATTTCCAGATGCTAAGAGGCTGACCTCGCGCTCTGGAATCTCTCGATAGTTTTCGCTGTCCTGTTCCTTATAGACAGGTTTATTGTCAAGTGGAGGAATGATGCAATAATCTGCAGCGTTTTACGAGCGAAACTGATTTTTTTTTGTCCAACACAGAAATAGCATTATTAAAAATGAAATTTTGATATTGTTATGCTGCGGGATAACGTAGGGCAATCTCTAAGACTTGATGTCTTCCATCTTTTCCTGTGATGTGGTAATCTTTTCATATCTACAACTAACTAGTGTAACCATCACTCACTATAATCTATTTTGGAGACTGAAGTATACGTCTAACCCTAACATTATTCCCCTCTTCTGCTTCTTCCAATCTAACTATTCCTGGATACCGTAGCAGAGGTTCGACTAGCCTGTTACGTCTTCTGGTAGGTGTCTTCCATCTTCCATGCACATCTTTCATTCATCGTCTTCATTTAGTACTTTAGCAGTAAACCCACCGCCCCCCCCTCCCCCCAATTCTTTATGGAATCGAACTCACATGTATAAAACAGCTTCTAACGCCTGAGAAATGAGGTGATGTGTTAAAAACAAGGTGTCCGGACTAGAGGTATACAAAAACGTTTATTTTACCTATTAAGGTTTATAACTTCATTTGACAAAAATTATACTCAGGAGTTCAAACATTTTTACGCATGTTGATACAGTTCGATGTGCGCGCAGTTTGCGGCTCGTTAGATATCGGAACGGTGCTCCAGTTTTCAGCAGATGTTTATAAGCATTACAGGTGTTACGGCCTCTACATCGGCGTAGATCTGTTGTCTCAAATCTACCAGATCTCGAACCCTTGTTCTGTAAACAATGTCCTTGATAAACACCATACACTGAAATCCATCGGAGTCAGATCGGAAGACCGAGGGGCACAGGCAATGGGACTCGTCCCCCTTCCGAACCAACGCTCAGGAAATGTCTCATGGAGGAATTTGGTAACATCCCCATGACAGTGGGGTGCGGCACCATCTTGCTGGAAAATGACGTCGGGAGGCATCTGTCGAACTGCATAGCTCGCCTACATGTCGAGACAGGTGTGCCATGTCATTGGCGCGCATGCGCCATGTGATTGCGCCGTTTACGGGCTGGTGAGCATCACATCTTGGAGAGTGTCTCTGTAGACTGCGTATTTATCCAAGAACATAAATGTCGATTTTTTTCGATATAAAGATTTGTTTGTGTCTACCTCTAGCCCGGACACCCTGTATTTGACATTAAGAAAAAAAAATGGTTCAAATGGCTCTGAGCACTATGGGACTTAACATCTATGGTCATCGGTCCCCTAGAACTTAGAACTACTTAAACCTAACTAACCTAAGGACAGCACACAACACCCAGTCATCACTGACATTAAGAACGTAAGCGAGAAAAAGTTTAGAAAAGGTTTGAAATTATGTTTAAAACTTGTTGGAAGTCGCTACGTGCTCTCATTATCAAAAATTGGCTGAGTGTAATCCAGGTACTTCCCGCTCCGTTTTAAGCAAAAGTTAGTTTTTTAAGTATCTCAGTGTTTGTTTTAAGTATGTCAGTGTTTACGATGCCTTATCTCCTGAACCGTGTGTCGTGCAATGATGAAATTTTGCAGGAACATTTAGTGGAAAATGTGGATCGCGTCCGCATTGTTACTTTGTGCCAGAAAGAGCTCTCAGCAAGGGAAGTGTCCAGGCGTCTCGGAATAAACCGAAGATATGTTGTTCGGACATGGAGGAGACATGCCTCGCTCAGGCTGCCGAAGGGCTACTACTGCAGTGAATGACCGCTACCTACGGATTATGGCTCGGAGGAACCCTGACAGCAACGCCACCATGTTGAATAATGCTTTTCGTGCATCCGCAGGACGTCTGTTACGACTTAAACTGTGGGCGATAGGCTGCATGATGCGGAACTTCACTCCCGACGTCCATGGCGAGGTCCACCTTTGCAACCACGACACCATGCAGCGCGGTGCATATGGACCCAACAACATGAACATGCCGAATGGACCGCTCAGGATTGGCTCAAAAAATGGCTCTGAGCACTATGGGACTCAACTGCTGAGGTCATTAGTCCCCTAGAACTTAGAACTAGTTAAACCTAACTAACCTAAGGACATCACACACATCCATGCCCGAGGCAGGATTCGAACCTGCGACCGTAGCGGTCTCGCGGTTCCAGACTGCAGCGCCAGAACCGCGCGGCCACTTCGGCCGGCTTCAGGATTGGCATTACGTTCTATTCACCGATGAGTGTCGCATATGCCTTCAACTAGACAATCGTCGGAGACGTGTTTGGAGGCAAACCGGTCAGGCTGAACGTCTTAGACACACTGTCCAGCGAGTGCAGCAAGGTGGAGGATCCCTGCTGTTTTGGGGTGACGTTATGTGGGCCAACGTACGCCGCTGGTGGTCATGGAAGGCGCCATAACGGCTGTACGATACGTGAATGCCATCCTCCGACCGATAGTGCATCCATATCGGCAGCATATTGGCGAGGCATTCGTCTTCATGGACGACAGTTCGCGCCCCCATCGTGTACATCTTGTGAATGACTTCCTTCAGGATAACGACATCGCTCGACTAGAGTGGCCAGCACGTTCTCCAGACACGAACCCTGTCGGAAATGCCTGGGATAGATTGAAAAGGGCTGTTTATGGACGAAGTGACCCAACATCCAGTCTGAGGGATGTACTCCGAATCGCCGTTGAGGAGTGGGACAATCTGGACCAATAGTGCCTTGATTAAATTGTGGGTAGTATGCCACGACGAATACAGGCAGGCATCAACGCAAGAGGACGTGCTACTGGGTATTAGAGGTACCGGTGTGCACAGCAGTCTGGACCACCATCTCTGAAGGTCTCGCTGTGTGGTTTTCATGAGCAATAAAGGGGGCGGAATTTATGTTTATGTTGATCTCTATTCCAATTTGTATAGGTTCCGGAACTCTCGCAACCGAGGTGATGCAAAACTTTCTTTCTTGTGTATAAAAGCATTATATTCTTGTACCTATATCGAACATGCCGAAACACCGAGATATCTCTCCAGCTACATCGCATCCGATTGACTTCTTGTGTAACCAATAACTTCTGCAGCTTTGCCGATCTGACCACTTCATACTTATGTAGCTGCCATACACGACCTATTAACTGGCTCAAATGGCTCTGAGCACTATGGGACTTAAGATCTATGGTCATCAGTCCCCTAGAACTTAGAACTACTTAAACCTAACTAACCTAAGGACATCACACAACACCCAGTCAACACGAGGCAGAGAAAATCCCTGACCCCGCCGGGAATCGAACCCGGGAACCCGGGCGCGGGAAGCGAGAACGCTACGCACGACCACGAGCTGCGGACGACCTATTAACTGTCTACCAGTGAAATACCTTTTACTAATCTCAAACTCCCTGTGTACTTCAGCCGACTGTTGACTTACCAAACACAGAGTATACTTTTGTACCCTGAGCCAGTACGGTCCATAGTTAAATCAATTCATTTTCTCCCGCTTTTCCCCTCTCCCACCCTGTCCCACCGTCCACAATCCTCATAATATTTGTACATTCATATCAATATTGCACTACTCTGTTACTCCACATAATATATTACAAACTATTTACCCACACGCTTCCTACCTCCCAATATTCATAAGCCCACGGCGAAGGCACTACACCTAAAATAATCAGTCATCATCAACTTCATCTTTAACATGGATCATGCAGTATCTTATACTGCCACAGAAAAACTTTACTGAGGTGCCTTATATCAGTTCAATAAATATGGGCGTAATCAGCACAACCATGACTTTATGCCGATATTTTAACCAAGAGTTCGATTCTGTTAGATACATTTGCTGAATAATGGATACCTTTGTACCGCTGACGTTCCACCTGCAGTCAGTGAAGTTGATGTAAATGATATAACAAAGAAAAAGAAAGTTGGTCTACAACTGTGAGTTTCATTTCGTGCAGCACTCTATTGACGCAAGCCGCAGCTGCTCGTTTGGCGTCTGCTTTTGTGTTTGTAAAATCATCCAGACCACAGAGGCGTCCAGCTGTGATCGAGAACATCAGCTCATCCGAGTGTTGTTCCTCACCTCCACCGACTATTACTGGCTAACTACCAAGCCGCCAGCATCGTAGCTCGTATCTTGCCATTCAACGGTGGTTTCGCCACCGTCTTCGCGTTGTCACTGCGGAGGAAATGGAATCTGAATTAACGAATTAAAATCCTACCTCGACACAAAAATCTGCAACGCACTCTGAGTTAAAACAATACAGATTTTCTAAATTCTATTTTTTGCGTACAGGTTTTCGTCATATTGCCTCTACCAAGAGCAATAATTTGAGAGGGAGGCCTGCTCCATCACCATCACAAGAATGTAGAACCCTCAAAATTGCATCTTCAGTCACATTATTTTCCAAAAATGACGTACGTATGACGACGATCTTACTCATCCATAGCCGGCCGGAGTGGCCGAGCGATTCTAGACGCTACAGTCTGGAACCGCGCTACCGCTACGGTCGCAGGTTCGAATCCTGCCTCGGGCATGGATGTGTGTGATGTCCTTAGGTTAGTTAGGTTTAAGTAGTTCTAAGTTCTAGGGGACTGATGATCGCAGAAGTTAAGTCCCATAGTGCTCAGAGCCATTTACTCATCCATAGGAAGTTCCTCTTGTTATAGGAATTATGTTGCACTTATCCATAAAATTTCGGCCGCGCACCCGTATAAATTCGACCTCTTCTTCTAATACACTACTGGCCATTAAAATTGCTACACCATGAAGATGACGTGTTACAGACGCGAAATTTAACCGACAGGAAGAAGATGCTGTGATATACAAATGATTAGCTTTTCAGAGCATTCACACAAGGTTGGCGCCAGTGGCGACACCTACAACGTGCTGACATGAGCAAAGTTTCCAACCGATTTCTCATACACATACAGCAGTGACCGGCGTTGCCTGGTGAAACGTTATTGTGATGCCTCGTGTAAGGAGGAGAAATGCTTACCGTCACTTTTCCGACTTTGATAAAGGTCGGATTGTAGCCTATCGCGATTGCGGTTTATCGTATCGCGACATTGCTGTTCGCGTTGGTCGAGATCAAATGACTGTTAGCAGAATCAGTGGGATCAGGAGGGTAATACGGAACGCCGTGCTGGATCCCAAGGGCCTCGTATCACTAGTAGTCGAGATGACAGGCATCTTATCCGCATAGTTGTAACGGATCGTGCAGCCATGTCTCGATCCCTGAGTCAACAGATGGGGACGTTTGCAAGACAACAACCATCTGCACGAACAGTTCTACGAAGTTTGCAGCAGCATGGACTATCAGCTCGGAGACCACGGCTGCGGTTACACTTGACGCTGCATCACAGACAGGAGCGCCTGCGATGGTGTACTCAACGACGAACCTGGGTGCACGAATGTCAAATTATCATTTTTTTTCGGATGAATCCAGGTTCTGTTTACAGCATCATGATGGTCGCATCCGTGTTTGCCGACATCGCGGTGAACGCACATTGGAAGCGTGTATTCGTCGTCGCCATACTGGCGTATCACCCGGCGTGATGGTATGAGGTGCCATTGGTTACTCGTCTCGGTCACCTCTTGTTCGCATTGACGGCACTTTGAACAGCGGGCGTTACATTTCAGATGTGTCACGACCCGTGGCTCTACCCTTCATTCGATCCCTGTGAAATCCTACATTTCAGCAGGATAACGCACGACCGCATGTTGTAGGTCCTGTACGGGCCTTTCTGGATACAGAAAATGTTCGACTGCTGCCCTGGCCAGCACATTCTGCAGATCTCTCACCAATTGAAAACGTCTGATCAATGGTGGCCGAGCAACTGGCTCGTCACAATACGCCAGTCACTACTCTTGATGAACTGTGGTATCGTGTTGAAGCTGCATGGGCAGCTGTACATGTACACGCCATCCAAACTCTGTTTGACTCAATGCCCAGGCGTATGAAGGCCGTTATTACGGCCAGAGTTGGTTGCTCTGGGTACTGACTTCTCAGGATTTATGCACCCAAATTGCGTGAAAATGTAACCACATGTCAGTTCTAGTATAATATATTTGTCCAATGAATACCCGTTTATCATCTGCATTTCTTCTTGGTGCAGCAATTTTAATGGCCAGTAGTGTACTTCGGCTGAATACCGTCCAGCCATCTTCAGAATGAGCCGAGGTGACTGACGCTGCTTCGGAAACCTGGGATTTACAAGATCCCCTGTGAATGCGGCCGTTCATACATAGGACAGACGACACATACTGTCGAGGAGGGATTCACAGAGCACCACAGGTACACCTAGCTCTTACAACCTAATAAACCTGCGGTGGCAGATCACCGTTTGGCACTGGGCAATCTATGGTGTACTATAACGTCGAAATGTTAGCCTTGAGTTCATCTTTCTGTGGGCTCAGTAGTGAAAGAAGCAATTGAAATTCGGCTGGCGACGAACTTAATTAATATAGATAACGGCTTCAGCTTGGACAAATCATGGAATCCGGCAAATTCTGTAATAAAATCACAAAGACGTCGCGACGGTGCAGCTCGCAGTAATACATCGATACCACCGTGTGGATCGACTGCGCAGCCATAGATCTATTTCCATGCATATGCCATACCTTTTTGCCGCCGATTAACGTCTCTCGCGCCTTGTGTATCTGTGGCCGCATGCGCAGTGATACGGTCCACGGGTTTAGGACGGAGCAAGTGCTGGAGTGTCAGTCATCTCGGCTCACGCTCAAGATGGCTGGACGGTATTCAGCCGAAGTATTAGAAGAAGAAGTCGAATTTATGCGGCTGCACGCCCTAAATTTTATGTTTAAGTCTTTGCGCCGCAAAAATATGAAGATGCATATCTTGCACTTATTCACATTTACCGAGATTTGCCATATTGCAGTATATGTTACACCAATAACACAATCATCTTGCTCGGTGAGCTAAATGAATTAATCAACATTCTTTTCACTTCTTCGACTCGATTGAGCTATGAATACAGATGCACCTTTCTCCATTTCATATGGACTTGATCAATACTATTCTGGTGTAATAGTTGTGTACCTATCCGGCAATAAAACCAGTCTGGACATTGAATGCTCATTCCCTCATTATTCGTAAAATTATACTTTCGAACATGCACCTTCGTGAGTGATTTACCAAGGATTACTTAAATTTTAAATTATGACGCAATCATTTACGTTTAATTTTATCTATTGCCAGGTATTGCAGACAAATACACTACTGGCCATTAAAATTGCTACACCACGAAGATGACGTGCTACAGACGCGAAATTTAACCGACAGGAAAAAGATGTGATATGCAAATGGTTAGCTTTACAGTGCATTCACACAAGTTTGGCGCCGGTGGCGACACCTACAACGTGTTGACATGAGGAAAGTTTCCAACCGATTCCTCATACACAAACAGCAGTTGACCGGCGTTGCCTGGTGAAACGTTGTTGTGATGCATCGTGTAAGGAGGAGAAATGCGTACCATCACGTTTCCGACTTTGATAAAGGTCGGATTGTAGCCTATCACGATTGCGGTTTATCGTATCGCGACATTGCTGCTCGCGTCGGTCGAATCATGGCAGATGCCAGACTTAGATTTATGGAAAGAATGTTAAGGAAATGTAATTCATCCACGAAGGAAGTAGTATACAAGGTACTTGTTCGACCGGTTCTTGAGTATTCTTCATCAATCTTTTACAGAGATGCCCAACAAACTCCAGTGGCAGACGTTAGCCGGCCGCGGTGGTCCAGCGGTTCTAGGCGCTCAGTCCGGAACCGCGCGACTGCTACAGTCGCAGGTTCGAATCCTGCCTCGGGCATGGATGTGTGTGATGTCCTTAGGTTAGTTAGGTTTAAGTAGTTCTAAGTTCTAGGGGACTGATGACCACAGATGTTAAGTCCCATAGTGCTCAGAGCCATTTTTTGGCAGACGTTACAAGAGAGGCGTTGTGCATCACGGAAAGGTTTACTATCGAAATATCGAGAGAGTGAAACGTCCCCTTTGAAAATTAAGAATGACAGTGCTGGAAAAACTCTTACGTTATTTGATTTTCAAATAGCTGAGCATAACTCAACGTACTTAAACAGTTTTCTCTTTACTTATTCTGATCATCACTAAACTGACACACATTTTTAACGCAGCGCAATCTGACTTTCAATAATCCCTACAAAAGAATGGCCGTGACTAACAATAACCTATACCTTTCATGAATCACTTACCTCACAAAAATCTTCGTTACTCGAACTACTGCAATACAGCGAGCGCCAATACTGCCAGCTAAATAAAAGATTATAACTACTGAAGGCAGTAACTACTGATAGGCATAGTTAGCAAATGAAAGATTTTGAGAGAGGACAAACAATGTATTTGCCTTTTTAGCGTTCAAAAGTCATAAAATATATATTTTTTTGTGACATCCAATTAAACTATTTTCCTTTTTCTGACCCACACACGTCCACATCGTCCGCTCTCAACACTCGGGCATCTCTCTTCCCACATCCCCCACTGCTGGCGGCTCACTTCCAACTACGCTACGCGCTCTTCACATCCAACAGCCCAACCCTACACAAGCGAATATTCCAACAATGAGTCCAACCAGCCAGAGACTGCATACAGCGCAGTCAGCGATTTTCATACAGAGCACTACGAGGCATTACCAACATAAAAACCTAAACAGCCTACTTACAAGAGCACTTTCCTGGAAGAGCCAGACAACATATTACTTCATCCCACATTCATCTCGCGGTATGACCACGACGAGAAAATTCAAGAAATTAGAGTTAATACAAAGGCTTATTGACATCATTTTTCCCACATGTCATTCGTGAGTGGAACGGAGAGGAGAGCTCAGTTAATGATACCAGAAGTACTCTCCGCCACACACCGGTAGGTTGCTTGTGAAGTATGATATATATGTAGATGCTGTTTATGTCTAAAGTGGGGGAATTTTGATGTGATGGTAAAAATAGCTAGGCAATTAAACATGAATCCCTCTAAGAACACTGATGCGGCATTAGGAGGAGCGTTAGAAGCATCTACCAGTAATGGCACACAATCAACCAGTTAATGAAACAAGTTGTTTCAAAATATAGGTTTAGCGACAAAGACGATGTCTGCAGCTTTAAATTGTGCAAAGGAAACTGCATCCACGCAGCACAGGCTTAGATTTCATTGACTTGACACTGTGTCCAGAGAAGTTTCGGAGAAACATGGCACCCTGTTGTCCACTCAAATGTCCGCTGCAGTTTCGGAATTAAAGTTAGCTCAAGTAGGCCTATCGCATACCGTGCGCAAATTAAGTGATAAGATAGTGGCAACCAACCAACACGAGTTGCGCTATTCGAAACTGTTCGTCATCTTTCCGGGAAAGTGAGTAACTTGGCTGTCGAGCAAGAGAAAATGATGCATGATCAATAAGAATGCAGAGATAAAACCTTGAAAACAATTATTTGACTTGGACCACTAATAACGAAAACTATTGATTCAAAATTAGATGCACTAGTTCGTCTAGGTCACAAACGAATTCACATTTAAATGGGGTTGTTCAACAAGTCTTCTCAGAGTAAATTACTTGACTTACAAGAATAAATTAGGACTGACTTTTCACAATGGAGTGATACTATAAGTGAAGATATTGTATCATTGAAAAAGAAATTATCTGAAATAAGGGTCATGGTGCACAGGAATCAGTCAGTTGCACATGGCTCAGAAGATGAGGACAATGTCGAACAGATGTCTAATAGGTAGTAGTAAGAAAAGTATGAGCCGATGGCCCAGTCAGTGTATGAATCACCATATAATATTAATTAAATATTTATAGTAACTTAATAAGACACACAGTTTCAAATGTTTTTTCCAGAGCGGAAGAGCATCTGTCCTGTAGTTTTTATGAGGTTATTCCATGGTGTATTATATGTCACACAAGATAAAGTAACTTGTGCCTGCCTAGAAATGCATTCTTGTGCTGGCCTCAGGGCGAGTCCATTCCTTTGTTCTGAAGGGGTCGCCACCTCAGTTGCCTCTCGCTTGCTGAGCTATGTGCTTTGTGTGTTCTCGTTGCTATTTTCTGTTCTGGTCAGCATGGAATCACAGCCTCCATGCACCATAGGTGTAGGGAAAGTACTTCATACCATGCATGGGAGGTTGTGTACATTGTCGTAAAATTTATTTCAAAAGAGGCAGATGAGGCAGCAAAAATCTGATTAAAAACAGTGCTGGATAAGGGTGCAGCAGTGATTGGCGTTTTCCATCGCACAATAAAGAGAGTAAGCAAGGAGAAGGAAAATGTAGGTACAGGTGCTGCTCGAGGCTCCTCTAGTCCAAAATGGTTCAAATGGCTCTGAGCACTATGGGACTCAACTTCTGAGGTCATTAGTCCCCTAGAACTTAGAACTAGTTAAACCTAACTAACCTAAGGACATCACAAACATCCATGCCCGAGGCAGGATTCGAACCTGCGACCGTAGCGGTCTTGCGGTTCCAGACTGCAGCGCCTTTAACCGCACGGCCACTTCGGCCGGCCTCCTCTAGTCCAGTAAAAGCACAGAAGAGGGAGATAAAACTTGACATTTAGTTGATTTTGATCAGGAGATTTCTCAGGGGACTGATACATAATATCCCTATGACACATAAACAGGGCCCAGCATTAAAGTTACTAGTTCCATTAATCAAAGAAATACATCTAAACGAGGCGTTTCATAATTATGATCCTTACTGTATGAGTTATACTACAGGTATGTCAGTTTCTATTTTTTGCCCTATCTTGATCATATGTTTAATGTACATTATGTAACATTTACCAGGTGAAGATCATTATAAACAATAAGGTGCTAATAGAAGCTTAGACGTACTTTCTAAACAAAGTGATACATTGCTGCAAAAAAGAGGGCAGATGCATTATATGTTGAAAGATACTGGGTTATTGCATAAGTTCGTAGCGGTTTTCCACAAGTTTAAACAACAGATAAGGTAACAGAGACCTTAGTCATGAATAATATATTCTCCTTCACTATTTGCAACAGTCTGGAAACACTGGGGTAACCTTTCGATTCCGCGACAGTAGAAATCACGTAGTTCTCGGGCGAAGAACTCATCGAGCCATCTTCGGAGCGCATTTTTATCCAGAAAGGAAGTTCCTTGAAGGCTGCTCGAGAGAGAGCGGAAAAGGTGAGAATCTAAGGGCACAAGATCAGGTGAGTGAGGCGGGTGCGGAATGAGTTCCCAACACGTATATAGTGTTTTTTGTCAGTCTTGTAAAATGTAGGTGGACTTTAACGTGGAGTACCATCACTTCACGCAGTCATCCTAGTCACTGTTCTTGGATTGCGCCTGAAAGACGTATCAGTTGGTGATAATAAATGTCAGCAGTGATGGTTACACCTCCGAGAAGTAATTCATAGTACACCACACTCTCGTCGGCCTTCCACCACATTTTGTGGCTGCTTGTAGATCTTTGCTCAGGGAGTTGCTGCTTTTTTTTTAGGCTCAACCATTCCTCTTTTTTCTTTATGTTAGCATAAAGACACCATTTCTTAGTGTTACTTAAACATCGATAGTTGATACATCTGATATCGATAATATTTTCAAAAACTGTCGATGTATCGATTAACTATCGATTGCTATTTTCAGGTATTTCAGGTGAAACATAACTTTGTTAGAGTTTATATTGTTTAAAATACAACAATATAATATACGCAAATTTCGTTTTATAAGAAGTAAGGTATTTAAAGTCTTGTCCTCTAGTCTGTTGTTTAAAATACAACATTATAAGATATGCAAATTTCGTTTTATAAAAAGTAAGGTATTTAAGTTATTTTCATTTAGTCTGTTGCGTTTATCACTAATTATTCCTCCAGCCTTGGAGGAAATGCTCTCTGCAGGAACTGAAGTCGCTGGAAAGCATAAGTATTTAGTGGCAATTACACGTAGCATTAGATTTTGACCAATATTCTAATACACAAGCACACATGTCTGTTACAAGTGTTTCAATATACTGACGTGGGTCAATTATGGAACCACTGACTGGTGTAACGACATCATTACGCTGTTGCTATTGGGCAGAAAAAGTAGGTAATCTGATTTCAGACTGGTATAAGTACCAGCAGACGCATTGGCACTGCTCATGGATGCTTCTGTTTCAGGTATTATTCTTGGTGTTGATGCGATGATGGCAGCATACTCTTTCTGAATTAATTGTGCAGCGTTGTCTGCCCTTCGAAATGTACTGAAGCCAAGTTTATCAAACCTAGGACCTAATAATGTCACAAACATATTAACAGTATGCTTGTTAAATGGTGCCAGGCTTTCATTGACTGATTTAATCAAGGAATCCAGAACACTTCGTGCTTCATTAGTTATTAAGGTGCTTTCTAAGCCTGACAACGTTGCAGAAATAACTCGAATAAGAGGTATAATTAAGGAAGCATTGATGTATGACTCCCCTGACATTGTTGTTCTTGCATCTTCAGAAGGTTCAAGAAGACCTATTATCTCTTGTACAGGGATGTAATTTTGTACTGTGAGGGAAGGCGGTGCTTTTGAACTTTCATAGGTCGCAATCGCAAGCTCACTTCGTACGTCCAAAATGCTTTTGAGCATGTGGTATGAGCTGTTCCATCGATTCAGCATCTCCTGTATCAGTCTCAGTGTTTTTGTTTGCTCTTTTTTTTAACACTGCGCAGTTTGTCAGTGGAGTCAGTAGAGTAATGAAAGAAAGTCACAATAGCCTTTGTTTTCAGTAAAAGTTTGGAGCATGTTTCTACTTTGAAATAATTTCGTAATGTTAAGTTGATGCAGTGGGCAAAACAGCATGAATGTCGTCTAATCCTTGGTGTTTCGTCAACCTTTTTCATAACTACAACATTTTGTATAACCAATACTAGTGTCTTGTCACTAATATTGTATTCTAGCAAGATTTGATTGATTATCTGAAAAAAAATTTAATGTTGAAATCAACAATCAACCTGCTAAATTTTGCATAACATTCTCAAAAAATTCTTTTTTTCAAAGTCTTGTTACCTGAAAAATTACTTTTGTACACAAAAAATAATTCTCATAACAATCGGGCCAATATACTACTTGTTGATGGTAAGTTGAGCTTCAGCGTGTTACAAGCACGGGAAAAGCAGGAACAAGAAGAAGAAGAAGAAGAGGGGGAGGAGGAGGAGGAGGTAGGTTACCACCAGGAACATGTATGCGATAGTGAAAATGTTCAGTGGTCTGGCATGCAATTCTGCCACGTTACGCGTGCATACTTGCTGATGAACTGCAGCAGATATGGTGTGAAATACGTACGGGAATAACGAGATGTAGTGAACCACACTGAAGAGACCATGAGTGCCTTCGCCGCTCATTATGCTTATTCGGAGTTGAGTTGACACTCTATTCAAAACAATACGGCCATCACTCTACTGCACTGTTACAGCTGCCACATTGTTGAGGTCGGTAGCACTAGTGTTCTTAATACAGTGGACACAAAGTGTATTAGCTCGTAGAAGTTTCATACGGAGTTTCACCTTTCGACGAGGGAAGCGCACGGACCCGTATTAAGAGCACAATAGTAAAGAAGCGTAAGGAAAGGTGTGGAGAGAGACAGCAATGCTGGCACCCTCACCTATCATATCCATGTATTCCTATAATATACCCGGACCGCTCAAAGTTTGCACTTCACAGATCCTGATCTAGCGTTTTGTCGACTTTACTGTAGATGTGATACAATAGCTTCCATTACACAATAGCTAATAGTTTTCCATTACGATTGGAAAGTTCAGATTCGGTTATTACGACCTATATTTACAACTTACTACGGTTAGTCTTTTTTGGCCAAATATATGGATTAATATTACACCATGTTATAAACACCGAAAGTTTCGATTTTGTTCCCATTCGCAAACACAGTGGAAGCACCTCCGTTAAATCGCGCACCAAAGCACCTTGTTTACATACTCGTTTGACAGCAACACAGTAATTGTAACATCAAGACCAGCTTATTATTTTGCTACGTTCTACTAATTTTGGTTCAGATCGTGTTGGAGTTCATGTTCGTTTCTCACTCGTTACTCTGTTGTCGTGCACACTCTGAAGTGTAAACATTGGGCGGTCTACTATGCACGGCGCACGGAGGTAACAATGTCTTGAGAAAGTACATTATAGAAAATCCATGTCCAAATGCGTTGCATATTTGTAGTAATGAATAATAAAATAAATTAAGCCCGTTGTAACGCAGTTATTAAATTATATATTACGGTTGACAGTGTCCATAAACAGAACACAAAAGTCACGACAGCTTAAGATATCTATCGACAAGAGGGTTTTGATGGGGTTGGGGTGGCTGGCGGGGAGGGTGAAGCAGGCAAGAAAATCTTTACAGGCTATACAGAATTGATTTATAATGGCATGTACCGATCACAAGAATGAAACGTAACTCAGCATGGATCAGTGATCATCTGAGTGTGGTTTCATCTGGAAACTGCTGTCTAAGTCATGAACAATTTTTTCAAATCTTGATAGTCGAAAGTTCTGAACGGCAGCATATCAGTAGCGATCATTTCCACATAAAGAGAATCAAGTTCTTTTTTCTACTTTTGAACTGACATCGTACAACTGACTTCTGTTAAAATAATTTTTTATAGAGTTTCTTTTCTTAATTTTTTTGTTGCACCTCTTGCACTTGATCTAGCTTACAAGATGATTCTTCGCCAATTCAGTTCTGTTACTAATCCATGATTCTCTAGTTTTTCACCATACTTTCTTTATAAGTGATCTCTTAAATTAGTCGTATTACCTGAATGTTTACATTCTTTAATGCATATGGTACACTTCACAAACTATTTTCTCCACTTCCTCGAAAAAATTCCACACAGTCGATTGATTCTCAAAACAATAACAGGAAACTCTATTTATGCACTCCTTACGTAAACAAAATAATCTTGGAAGCGCGAGATTTCTTCATCCAACAGAGACTATCGGTGGCACGCAAAAAGTATTGACTGTTTCACGTCGGCACCATTCCGAACACTTTGTGACGACTATGCTATTTGTCTCAATACTGCCAATGACAGCGATTCAACAGGTGTGGCACTATAGTTGCTGGACGAAGAATAATCCTGTTGTTGTGTGACGTTTGAATAACGAAATGCGTGACAAAGAAGCCACTGTTGGCACATGGAGGCCATCTCCTAAGATACCCCGAGGAACTAGAAGCTTTAGGAGCAGCATTCCTCCTCGTGACACTCGAAAAATTATTAATCTGGTCGCAGAATGCTCAAAAAATAAAAAAATAAATAAAAAATAACGGTGAGCTAATTCACCCTCTGCACAAGTTTCAAACAAGGGGTTTCAGCATGAACAGGCACGAGCTTAGGAAACATCTAGAGGATTAGGAGTTTTTGCAAAAACGTTCCCGGACATTCACCGTCAACTCTTGCAAGAAGAGATTTGTTTTGGCTCACATCCACTGAAACATTCACATTTCATCTGCATTACTTACGAATATGTACAGCAATACTTTGAAAGCAGATTGTATGTAAATACAGCTGTCTATATATTTTAATGATTATGTCCAGCCACCATACAAATAAAAAACTTGACATTCGACAGGCTGTGCTTTTACTCTATTCAGTTTTGCCGGAACTTGAAAGTCCTTAAGGGACAAGCACTACTAATTGAACACAACACGGGCAATTAATATATGCATGATATTTGTGCTTCTACAAAAGCAGAGTTGTCGCAGGAGCATTAGGACTGCGTCAGTGTTTTGTGTTTTCGAATCACCTTGTACATTAACATGTATAATTGGAAACACTTGTAAGTACGAGGTACAATGAGAACTTACAAACAGAAAAGAACGATAGCGGGTGTGTTTAATTAATAACGATAATAATAGTATTTATTTTAAAACTCATTCCTCTACTAACTGTGTTGTACCGCAACAGTTTTATTTACATTTGCATTCCGTGCTGTATGTAAGTATGCAAGATGGCAGTCTGTATAGTGCGCATTCATGAATCCATGTTATTTACGTGTGTAATTTGTAGCTTAAATATCTGATCGGTACGAAATGCACAGAACCGTGATTTGTCATCCCTGGAAGACAAATAAGAAAATTCCCTCTCTCATGTCTCCTACCCCACAGCGGCCAAACTGTGAACAACATAAGTTTATAAACAGCACAGACTGGCTAAGGCGCGACCATATTTGATGTTGATTAAATACCTCCATGAAATCTACTATCCATTTGCCACACGCCATGGACGTAATAGGATGCGACAATTTTTGAGGAGCTAGTTAAAAATGAATTGCGTTATAAACGATGTCACTATCGATAGTGAAAACAGGCTACCGATAATGACGATAATGCAGACTCTATCAATTAATCGATAGTTTATCGCTATTTAATTAACACTACCATTTCTCGTCACAGTAACGACGCAGGATAGGAATGGTCGGAGTGATTCACGAGTCAGTTGATGACGAGCAGGCAGAGATGCACTTATGGTCACTTGCTGAATTTTGTGATTTCAGTTTAAGCCTGCGGAACCCATACACCCAATTTTTTAACCTTCCCCACAGCATGCAAATCTCACACTACGGTATAATGATCACAGATCATCCATCATATTTGCCAGTTCTCGCGTATCATTCTGGATTACTGCGTTTAAATGATCATCAGCAAAGCCTGAAGGTCTTCTTGAGTACGGAGAGTCACTAATGTGAAAACGAGAAAACCATTTTCTTGTTATGGTCTGCCCAACGGCCAACGGCATTATCCCCATACATGACGCTATGTTTCTGGCTGTCTCCGCTGCTGTCACCTCTCTACTGAACTCAAACAGACGAATATGTCGGAAATTTTCCGATTTCTCCATTTGCCACTCCATTTTCTAGCGTCCACAGCTCCACTCACTATCTCCAAATGACAAAATGATAATAAACTCAAATGGCAGCAGTTAACTACAAATAAAAAGTGACATTCTATAAATAAGCACGTAGCGACTGGAATATCAACGTGCAAAACAAAAACTCTACAAACTTATGTACCACCCTAATATATTCATGGTTCTCACATTAAATGCAGTGAGCAGTCAGACAGGTCAAGGGAAGGAATAAATGCATCACTTCAAAAGGACTGTTCTTCACTATAGTACACACAGGTAAAGATGGTGTATCAAACGAATGTGTAGTTGTACAACAAGAAACACATTTTTAATGTTCAAGTCAGGGAGCAAAATGGCAGATTATCTTGAGGAAATGATTTCTGTAAATTTTTTATAGTAGTTATCTGAGCTTTTACTATTACCTCAAAGAGATTCATAAAGCAGCATCGCATTTCGAGCGAATTACTGTCTTTTTTGTATTAGGTGAGGAGGACAGAAATCAGTACGCAAATTACCCAGTAGCTTCGTTATTGTGCTTGGTAACATGGTTTTGTAATTCTGAATTTGTCAAATTATTGGTCATAGCGATGTAGCCTTAATATGGTAGTTTGTAGACTAGCTAGCTGCAACTTACAAGTTATGCAGGATTTGCTTTGAACAAAGGCTTCATCTGTCATAACTGCACTTCTCCTACTACTTGTGGCTGTTCAAAAGGGAACCCGCATGACAACCATTGTCCCCTCCCACATTGCACCATCTGCGCTGACATGGAACGAGTTATTTTGCCTGACTTCTACTATGCTCATCGTCTGTCATTCAGAAGATTTTTTTTTTTTTTTTTTTTTGTAAATGGCTTTGTTCAAGGAGATTCTGTCCTCTGGACTACAGAGGTAGCCGAATATGGCTACATGTATGCTGAATTTGAGAAGTGTTTGTTGGTGAAATTCCGGTCAACAGGGATACAAGAAAAGTCTTCGTAAGGAAGTCTCATCTCGGAATCATTTCACATACGACACGAAAACTTAAGAAAGTACTTCAAGTAGCATATTAACAGGAAAGAATATTGAGATGAGTCAATACCTTACTGGGACATTCTCAGGTACTCAAGACAAAATTTTTGATCGTTATTTGTGAAAAATGACGAATGTACACGGGATGAATTTAGAAGAGTTTGTGGTGACCGACAGTGAGCACAATAATAATCAAAATCGATCAGCTGACTCTTTCACCATGAACCATGATACATGTCACACCGATCAACAATAAAATGTGTAGGGCGAACTGTGCAACAATATAAATCACAATAAATCTCCTACTACACTCTTATTAAAATAATTTTGTGATTGACAACACAGCCACAACCACTGCAGTCTGACAATCACAAAGTTATTTTAATCTAAGTATAGGCATGGCAGAGATCGAAGGAGCACCATTTCAGCCCCGGATACCAAAATAATAACAAATAATCCACAATATACTAATCAACAGAACCAGCGAACTCTTGGGAGGAGTGTGGAAGATAAAAAAAATTGCCAATCCACCTCTAAGTAGGGAAACTAAGCGCAATCTCATTATGCCCTGAGATGACGGTCTTCATATGAGCTGACAGACAAATTTATCAACTACATTACAGAAACAGAATAGAGATTAAAGGTGAGCTCTACTGTGATGTAAATTAGTGTAAGAATGAACATTCCACATTATCACAATCAGCAATTAGTGCACATGTACACAACATTCAGGCTACAATAATTTTAAATACAGTTTCTGCTATTAATGTGGTCTCCACTAATATGTTTAAAAGAGTATGCGAAGAGGAAGTGTGTCCACTTTACCCATCTGTAACTGGGAACTTTAGCCACCAGATCTCGAAATATGAAAATACTAGTCCACATACCCATAAAGCTGGGAACTGGGCGTACATCTCTAGTCATCGATAATTTTTTTCTTGAAAACGTACGTTGAGCATGGTAAATTTTCCCAGGGCGTAAAAGTAAAGCTGATCAGCAGTGAGAGTGACAGCATAAATATGTTGGAATCTGTGTTAATTCCCATTGCTTATATTAAGAAGCACACTCCATAAAGTAACAGATCCAGAACCACCGATCTGATCTAATCTGAGATCATCAATGTCGCCTTGATGTTGTACCACACAAGACTGTCACTATTCTTGTCCCACTCCCAAGGCAAAAAGACCAGCACTTACACGGAAACTAGCATGATTAAAGGACTACAGGCCCATAAGGGCCTGATAAGACACTTCCAGTGATGTTTTGTCAGCATTTGTGTAAATGGATACGTAGATGTGATACTGTCACGTGAATCTATGTTACTGAAAAATTTTTACTTGTAGAATGAAGAGCTAAATGGATATGAATTATCAATAAATCATCTTCCAGTGATGTAGGTCTACTGTAAAAGTGTGTACAAATAAAGCGACTTGTGAGTATAGTGTCTATGTATATGTGATAATCAATAATCTCCTTACAGTGAAAGAAATCCATGAAGTGATTCATGAAGGTTTGTAGTTTGTATCAGGTAACACTAAGAATCAATTGGTGAACGACTTGTGTGATATAGTGGTAATAAATTACATGAACAAACCTTCAAGAATCAGTTCATCTATTAGTGAAAATCGTATCCAAATCCCTAAGTAGTTGCTACGAGTAGCCCTCACATACAGACAGATATGCTGCAGAGGACTTTAGTTCATCACTGTTCAGCCAGTTTGCGATAACTATATATAAATTAGTCACATAGGCCTTCTGTATGAATCAGTCTATCAGTTAGTGAAAACCTTATCACAACCCTATAATGGTTCCTTAGATTAGCTTCACATACAGACAGTTGGTGAAGTAATGTGTCTTCTTGAAATCTATAATTTCGTTTCAGTTCTTGTTTTTCCACTTTTAGCCATGGATGAATATTTCCATTTGCTCGAAGACGTCCGTTTTCCACCTTTCTCTAACGTGTGCAGTATTTGCCTTGCTTGTCAACAGCGCTCAGACCGGGTGGTCACCCAACCAAGTGCTAGCCCAGCCCGACAGCACTTAACTTTTGTGATCTGACGGGACCAGTTTTACCAATGCGGCAAGGCCATTGGACCGTTAAGATCATTACCTATCGAAAAACTGTTAAAACATAAAATATGTAAAGTTGAAGAATATGTATAAACTGTGTTCCAAAAGGAAAATCACTGCAATTCTTTAATATAATTTTTATATTGCTGCTATGAAATCGATCTTTCAGTGTCTCTTTTACAGTGTTTCGTTGTTAAAAATCAGTGATGCATCAGCAAGGTATATAGAAGACATTGCCAGTGATGTGTGGCATTGGAATCAACACATTAGTAGTTAAATCGAAATAAGCTTGCTTTTGACCACCATCTTGTTTCTACTGCACATTAGAGCTGATTAAGATGTCGTGTTCCGAGTGCCCTTTGCAACCCTATAAACGGTGGTTAGTGAGAACCAAGGAGCAATAGCAATGGCTATAGCTAATCACACCACAAGAAGACAATTATTTCATATGAAAAAACTTATGTGAACAGCAGACCAACAAACGAAGCAAATATTTCCTTATATTATGTTATCCTTCTATTTCTCTGCAGGCTGAGCACAGCACAAGCCAAGATTGTAAAGAACAACTTAAATATCTATATGTACATTTGCTAAATATATTTCATTGCCGTTCTAGCCTGAAGATGAGGTTTGTACCAGGAAACTTGTTACTTTGTTAATGACTTAGGTAAGTTAACATAAAATTTATGATTCATAGTGGTCTCTGAAAAACCTTTTCATGTTTTTGAAACAATCACTGTTGATTAATGGTCAACAAGGCTTTAAATACTAATTTATACAGGTAAATATGGATGATAATATTTCCAGTTCCAGATTGAGAAAGGAACACTAACATCTATTTGTGTCTAGAAATATGACTTTGTATTTTATATGTTTTAGGATTTCAAACACTACTTTAACTAGAAAGTTATACTCAATGCTTTTAGGAAATGAGCTGATTAATTATATTTCTGTGTTCTGGAGAGAAAATTTATAGGAATGATTATTTATTTCCATCGTTCTTGAGTGTAGAACTCATGTAGCAGATGTCGCTAATCAAATATAAGATATAAATAAGATATGATTTGCTAGATGAGATTTAAAAGACAGATGTTTAAGTAATATTTGATCAATTAGCATTACCTAGTCACACACTGTAACTCTTTACACCTGGTATTGGTCAATTCAGTTTATATCTGGGTCTGTTGTCATATAACAAATCACAGGTTGCTGGGTATCAGTCCTTTCATTGACATTTTTACACTTTAGTTTAGCAAGTAATACTTACATTCAGAATGATGGCCATCTACACACTATCCGTGGTATGTATACATATTTAACACCACAGTAGTCAGTTTAGTTCCTCTTGATTAGCAATGTTTGTTTAAAAGCCAAAATTACCACCACATTTGAATATTCAGAATAAACCACACTAATACCTTGCAAAGCAATTTAAACCACAGTGGTTCTTAATCTAGTTTGCTAGTGATCACAACTCCCAAACGACTTTCGAACTTACTACATATTGGAAGCAACACTTAAACAGATGAAGTACATGATTTGATGAGTTACATGTTACAAAAGTAGTAAACTTTTTAAAAATTCGTCTCTCACCGGGAAGATTATTGATGGAAACTCTGGAAAACATTCCACACTTCGTCAAATTTGCTGAATTAATATTATTTTGATTGAAATATGTAACATTTAAATTACACCAACACAACTTCAAAGAGAAACTGACTTGTTTCGTCGTTAGCAAGAGATTTCGAATTACATTTTTACACTGTTACATTAATGAAAAGCACTTGAAAAAGACACATTTTAAGAAAACTAACTTAAAAATACACATTTCTCGAACAAGGATCATAACCATTCTCTAGTCAAATTACCTGTACTATTAACAGCAAAGAATGTAAATGCTGCTATATCAATATACAGTTTATCCAGGAGAATCATTAACAACCGATTCATTTTTAGTGATAATACTGTTTTATGATAATCCCCTGTGTAAGGGAGTTACATTGTAATAGATAAATTGAAACTGGGATCCTCTCTATGGGGCAAAAGAAATTCCCAGACTGGAAGTTTCAATGCACAGAATCAGTTGCCAAATGCTGTGTATGAATACGTATTGTGTAACACTACTGGATATTGTGGAGTGTGTTACATTAGGTAGATATTAGTCTACCACTGAATAAATGGAGCTCTGCAACGAATTTTATGGTGAGTACTTTTATTTAAGGAGCAACTGAAGGTATTAAACCCATTATACACTGAGTGACAAAAGTCATGGGGAGTAATACACACATATAAAGATGGCAGTAATGTTGTGTACACAAGGTGTAATAGGGCAGTGCAGTGGCAGAGTTGTCATTTATAAATAGGTAATTTATGTGAAAAGATCTCCAACTTGATTATAGAAACACAACAGGTAGTAACAGAGTTTGAACGCAGAATGGGTGTTGGAGCTACACGTGTGGGACATTCACTTTCAGAATTCAATAGGGAATTCAATATTTCGAGGTCCACAACGTCAAGAGTGTGCCGAGAATACCAAATTTCAGGCCATTACCACTCACCACAGACAATGCAGTGGCCAACGGCCCTCAGTCAACGACCGATAGCAGCGGCGATTGCATGGAGTTTTCAGTGCTAACAGAGAAGGAACACTGCATGAAATAACTGTGGAAATTAATGTGGGACTAAACTGTGAGTATAGTGGTACTGCTGATAATACAATGGAGTGACTGACCTCGGAAAGTTATTGTTAAAAAATTCATTAAAATTGATTCCTATGTCAATTTTTGGAATCCGAGTATTTCGTAAAGGTTTGTACATTTTCTTACATTCCCTTACCAAGCGCTTGTTCAGTGATTTTATTTCGTGCATAAGGAAAATTCTTTCGACATCTTTTATAGCCACGATGTTGTATTTCTTCTTTCTTGACCGTGTCGCCTAGAGTTTGAAATAATGAAGTTTCCTTCTCAGCATTGCTTAATGAAAAGGACCAAACTCAATTTTCTTTTTTTTCCATATGTGTTCTTGATATACGTGCAGCAACGGTACATTACAGCTGGTACACTTTTTCACATCGGTGACAAATTAACTTCTACTTATTATTCATAAAAAGATTTTTTTATGTACTAACTTCCATAATTTTCATGAGAAGAATCTCAAAATGTAGAATATAAAGTTCATAATACTTCATATGATGCCATTAATGCGGAGTATGCTACTATGTAATCTAATTCTAATAGTAATTATTCCATGACACAAAACGTGTTGGTCAAAGCACTTATAATATTTTTCACATTTCATAGAAGTAAAAGTTTAAAATATTATCATTTGTTTTTCTTTACTTGCGTATTTGTTACTGACTGACCTTTCAGTGATCGTGAAAAGTAATCACATAATTTTAGACGTTAGCCTTCAGCAGGTACGATTGACACTGTAGGATGCACGACGAAAGTATCGGTTTAGGACAGTGCGGCGAAATCTGGCGTTAATGGGATATGGCAGAAGACGACCGACGAGAGTTCCTTTGCTAAAGGCACGACATCACGTGCAGCGCCCCTCCCAGGCTCGTGACCTTATTGGTTGGAGCCTAGACGACTGGAAACTTGTATAAATATGGGTTTCTATTTCAGTTGGTAAGAGCTGATGGTAGGGTTCGATTGTGTCGCAGACCCTACGAAGTGATGGACCGAAGTTTTTAACGAGGCACTATGCAAGCTGGTGGTGGCTCCATTAAAGGCGTGGGCTGTGTTTACATGGAATGCACTGGATCCTCTGGTCCAGCTTAATCGATCATTGCCTGGGAATGGTTATGTTCTGCTACTTGGAGACCATCTGCAGCCATTTAAGGACTTCATGCTCCCGAACATTTTTACAGGTGGATGACAATATGCCATGTCATCAGGTCACAATTGTTTGCAATTGGTGTGAAGAACATTGTGGATAATTTGAGCGAATGATTTGGTCACCCGGATCGCCCTGCATGAATACCACCAGCATTTATGGTACATAGACGAGAGGTCAGTTCGTGCACAAAATACTGCACCAGCAACACTTTCGCAATTATGGACGGCTGTAGAGGCAGCATGACTCAATATTTCTTCAGGAGACTTCCAACGACTTGTTGAGTACATGCCTAGTCGAGCTGCTGGACTACACCAGACAAAAGGAGATCCAATGACAGATTAGCAGGTCTCCCATGACTTTTGTCACATCAGCATACACGATATTTCAGAGGACCTTGGGAAATGCACAATGCATTTCCAGCTTCGATGAGAACAATGCGTCAGATGCTAAGCACAATACTTTCTTACAAGTTCCAGATAAGGAAGCTGAATGAGTTTCAACATTTAGACTGATTTCACTTGTGTTCTTGGGGTGGGGGAGTAGTTTAAAATGTTGTGTTGTGAAGATGTGATATAAATATGATCGATTTTTATTCGCACTTGGGCAGTATAAAGATACCAGCAACAGATGAGTAGCCAGCAGAATGGAAGCGACAAACAATACAACCAGCTAGACATGGTTAACACTATGAACAGTCTCTTACCTTCTATCAGTAACTTCAATGGTGTGCGAAGGGGAATCGACGTTGTGTGTGATTAATGCCAAACGACCCATGACCGCAAATGTGTCATGAAGAGTGTGCACTGACATTCCACGAGCAAATACTGGTAAATACATAGCTCTACCGTGTGCAAGCGGCTTGGAAGTCAAACCTGCTAGGCTATATTGGAAACCTCCGCTTTATAAATATTCAATTGTAAATACTGTGATGAACTAGCTGCAAGGACACTCTGCAAATGCGCTTTCGAGTGTTGCAAAAAGTTTTGATCTACTGTTAACTATATTTTGCGCTGAGAATCGTACTATGAAGAACAGCGAACTGCTTCAGGCAGGAAACAAACTTCGCAAACCACAGTCAAATGAAGTTTTTAGCTGAAGACTATTTTTTCCCCAAATTTCCATGATCCATTTCATAACAGTTTTAAAGAATTTCAGAACTAAACTGCTGCTTCCCTTTCAGGAAGATATCCCCTTTACATATTTTTAACACTTATTGTTCGAACGTTTCATGTATTCCTGCCATGGTGTGCCGGACATCGATGACGAGAGCTGCACACATAACCATCACAAGGATCCTATGTGGAGTCAAGACATGACAACCCCGCCTGTATATTCAATACAATGCTCCATTGAGAGACATATATATGTCTCCTGCCACTAACTGCATACATAACTCTTATTTTGTTATAAAAACGAATTGTCACAAGGCCTTTTCCCTTGCTGGCCTTTGTGTTGAGCTTTGAATCTGTAAATTCAAAACCATCACTTACAAACTACTGAAATCACGTTTTACAGCTAGTCAAATGAAAAAGTGCAAAAAATTCCATTGTCTGTTATGAAGGAGGAGATGAATAACATGTGCTGAGAAATCAAATGTCACTTGAGGTTGAAGCCTCCGCCTTGTGGTGTTCCCTGGCTTTATACAAGACAAGATCAGATGGTGGAGTGGTATGAAAACGATTAGTCCAGGATGAAAGAATTTTCTTGTCTCTTTCTATATAAAAAGAAAATTAATACAATATGTAATTAATATATGCATTGTCTTCACCATGTAAAGTATAAATATTCCTAATAATAACAAATTTATGTAATGCCATGATTGAATATTCACATACTGCAGCAAACTGATTGTCTACTATAGATCACTTTTTCTTTGTTTCATGTAATCTGTTTACAATGTGTATCGATGTATTTTTGTAAAATAACTCTGAATCCCAATATATCCCTACCCTTATCCTTTTAATGTCAATATAAAATCAAAGAAAAAGGGAGAAAAGATTCAATGTTCAGAAAGAAATTAATATAACACATAATAGCCACCAGCCAAAGATATAAATTAACAATGATCTTCCTCTGTCATGTATCAGGTATTGCTCACTCTGCGGCAGCTGCATTTGGTCCATCCATGTTTTTGCTGGTCCTTCAATGTGGAAAATACTGCCAAAAATGAAGTGGTAATGTAAACTACACCATTTGCAACAGATGAGATATTCGTTTTTGCCTATTCTCTTCCACCTTTTCGTTTAAATCATTACTTTCAATTTCTTCCTAATATCTACATTTCTCTTATAATCTAACTTTGTCTGTTTATAAATTTAGTAAATCGATAAAGAAAAAACTTAACGAAGACAGAACTGCTAGAATGGCACCAGACAGGCCTATTTAGTAAAAATTTCTCCCTCCATTGGTAGAAGATGTAATATCATTTGAGTCAAATCTGGGAAGCTTGTGATAGTCGTAATCTCTGCTGTGCCTATCATAATAATTCATAAAAGCTTTATGGGCAGGTTTTGAATCTCTGCCAAACTTCTTTCATCCCTAGCTCCATTATGGGAAATATTATAGTAAAAGATCTTACTCATCTTGGACAGTGACTGAGATGAGTTAATTAACATTCTTGTTATTTCATTGACCCAATTCAACTGACATTAATACAGACCCATTTTTCTCTGCTTCACGTGGACTTTGTAAGTACTAGTGTGGTGTAAAAGTTGTGTGTCTATCTGACATGAAACCAATTGAATCATTGAAATCTCATCCGTTATTTTTTCATTTGGTTACACTCACAAATTTACATCTTTATGAAAGATTTTTCAAAGATCATTTAAATTTTAATTTACAACATAAACATTTATTTATTTATTGTGTAATTATTTGCTTTCATTAGACTTACCCTGTTTATATAATATCCTATATTTTCAACTTGCTCCTTTTGAAGTTGTGAAATTTTTTGATTGATTACAACATTATATCTTAGAATAATAATAGAAATACGATAATAATAATAATAATAATCATTAAGTAATGTAGAAAAGAATACACACGAAATTTTATATGTATATATCGGACATGCACATTATTTAACACAACACTCGCATTCACATTTTCCACAACACTAGATGCACTCACTGGCACTCTGTTATTCACGTTGACACTCCTATGGTGATGCTACGCAGGATGGAAGGGAGTTTGTAATTTCTTTACCCTGGTAAATTTTTCTTTTTCATGTCATGAAATGGTGTTAGCAACACTATCTATTATTGTTCATCATTTGTTATTTACTATACGTTCATATACTGGTTGGCTAGTACTATTGGTTCTGTTATAAGCGTCACAGTTAAAAACAATGTATTTGGGTGTTCCCTTATGACCACACTGACAGACATTATTGTCCTTCCTGTTAAACGTAAAAGATAAACTGGTTATAGGCTATGTCCCATTAGGTATTGTACCGTGCCCTGACTGGGGATTACATGGTCAAGCTCTAGAATTTCTCGATTACATGCGAATAGTTAGTAAACTCTTTGACCGTTTTCACTGTTGTCCCAGTTTCTTGCCATGTACCCACTTCCCAGTTCAGGATTTAGGGCTTGGTTGTTAACTGTTGAGCTAACGTTTGTTGAACTTTCGTCAGTGCCCCTTACATAACCAATTGGAGGCTGCACAATAACTTACCCTAATGTCTACTAGTTAGGTTATGAGAATTACTAATAAAGCATCAGTTAGTGTGGTGCCAAGGGCCCTATGACTTTGAGGAGCACACCTCACTATGCACGTCACAGAATGATTTTCATGTGCAGCTTCCACCGAAGTCTGTGTGCGCAGACACTTGCTGCAGAGCCTATAACACATGTGAAAATGGCATCATGTTAGGCTCTAACTGTGCACCAGTGGTTTGTAGTTTGATGGTGATTCACAGGCAAATTTTGTGCATAATTTTGCTTGCTTTGTCTGAATGTGTTGTGTGAAGTTACGCTTTTCGCCCAGTTGGACTCCAGATGGTGATAGAGATACTTTCTGATTTTACTGTAGAGTTTCTATGTAATAGCAGTTGACCTTTAAGGATATATACATGTGCTTTTCTGTAGGAATATGGTTGATTTCTTGTTTATGCACTATCGCTGCATCTGGGGGAGGACCCCACTCACCACCTCTTGCAACTCAGTCAAAGTTCCCCGATACCACAATCAAGACATTGTTGGCATATGGCAGCACACCATAGACTTCGTCGTCTTCTTCCAAAAGGCACAAGAGTGGTTCGACTGCCAAATTCCAAAACACTGGTCCGCAAGTCGACCCCTTTGGGCATCCTTAGGTACTTCCTTTTATTACTTTTTGTGTGCCAGCTGATCATTCCACAACTCTATCCTTATAATAATCTATAAAGCTGTAGTATAGACACTGGTGAACCTGCAGTCCAAGCATTCGTGCAAAGAACACAGACCATGATAAATTATCAGTGTTCTCATGACGTCAATTAATATTGCTATTCCGTATTTTTTTGTTACATATATCTACTGTTTCGATCGCCTTGTGAAATGCATCAGAATTAGAGATATTACTTCCCTGTGAAATGCGTTAGCAGTCCAGTAGCATGTGGTATCATTATTCACTGTAAAATACTATAACGATAATTTTGTAACCACGTTTGTAATGAAAAACGAATCAGGCAATGAGAAACAAAGTGCAAATCAGTTATGTGTAATTCACAGTGGTGATGGTGGCAGGTGAGTCCACATGTAATTTTGTAATACACCTGCTTCCACTACTTATGAGCATCGTGAGTGAATATTTTTCAATTACTTTAGTGGTCAAAATGAAATACAAAATAATGATGGAGATTGGTGTACATTATTTCTATTTAGGAAAGATAGTTATTAAATGAATTTTCCTTTTATGGAAAAGCCTGTAGCTAAACTAAAGAAACTTTTGGAGAAAGGAAAAGCAGCTGTATGAAAATCAAGAGCTTAGATGGCAAGCAAAAAAGATAAAGCTGAAATGACGAAGGAATATGTTGAGAGCTATACAAGGGAAACGAACTTGAAAACGGTATTATAAACTTATGAGGAAGTAGTTAAAGATATAGGGCATGAGAGACTGTGAGAATAATTTGACAGAGCACGGAAAAACCTTTGTTGAAACAGGGCACCTGGATAGAAAACATTCCTTCAGAATTATTGAGATCCTTGGAACAACATACCATTACAAAGCTGCTCCACTTGCCATGCAAGATTTGTGAAACATGTGGAATGACCTCCGACTTGAAGTAGAATGTACTAATTGCTGTTTCTCAAAAGGCAAATACTGACAGGTGTGAATGTTACCGAACCATCAGTTTAATAACTTGTCGTGCAAACTACTGACAAGAAGTATTTACTATAAAATGGAAAAACTGGTGGAAGACGACCTTGGGGAAGATCATTTTGTGTTCCAGAGAAATGTTGGGTCACTCATCCACCGTCACTGTGTCTACTGAAGGCGTCCTACGAGTTATTTTAATAGCTAAGTTGCAAAAACGCAAGCCTACTTTTATAGCATTTGTACATTTAGAGAAATCTTTCACACTGTTGACTGCAATACACTCTTTGGAGTTCTGAAGGAAGCAGGGATAAGACTCAGGTAGCAATAGATTGCTTACGACTTGTACAGAAAAGAGACTGCAGTTATTGGAGTCAATAGACATCAAAGGGGAGCATTAGTTGAGAAGGAAATGAGACAGCGATTGTAGCAAAGCCCCTATGTTATTCAATACGCCCAGCGAGCAAGATGTGAGGGAAACCAAAGGGAACTTTGGAAAGGGGATTGTAGTTCAGCGAAAAGAATAAAGATGTATGGTTCGCAGATAACATTGTAATTCCAGAGACAGTAGAGCACTTGAAAGATCAGTTGAACGAGGTGGATTTGTGTAAAATTAGATAATTGAATGGAACCGAATTAAATCAGACGATACTGAAGGAATTAGGTTAGGAAATGAGACTCTAAAAGTAGAAGATCAGATTTGCTACTTAGACAGCAAAACAAGCGACGATGGCCAAGGTAGAGAGGGTATACGACACAGACTGGCAATAACAAGAAAAGAGCTTCTGAACAAAAGAAATTTGTTAATGTCGAATATAAATTTAAGTATTAGGAAGTCTTTTCTGGAAGTATTTATCTTGAGTGCAGTCTTGTACAGAAGTGAAATGTGCATTGTTAATACTTCTAGTAAAAAGGAAATAGTAGAATTTGAAGTACTGTGCTACAGAGGAATTCTGAAGATTTGATAGGTAAATGGGATAACTAATGAGATGGTATTCATTCGAACTGGAGCGAAAAGAAATTTGTTGATATAACGCATAGTGAGTCATCAGGGAATCCTCAGTTTGGAAATGGAAGCGTGGGACATAAAAATTGTAGAAGAGTACCAAGGCTTGGATGCACTAAGTGTAAGGTGGTCACGTCATTTTGATTTTTGTATGTTATCAATGTGCATGTCAGAGAGAGAACAAGTTATGTTACTGTTAAACAATTTATGGTCATGTTATGTCACGGTCTTTGTCTCTGCGCAGTCTGATACATTCTGAGTTGGACTGTGGTAGGCGATGGACATATTTTAGTAGTGCTGTGTTGAGTTGTGATGGTACCTCTTAGCTGAAGAAATATTTATTGTAAACGACAGCAAGGATGAATATGATGTATATATCGAAACGTGAAAGGAATATAAACTTTGAATAATATTATCATTTTTGGAAGAGAAGAGGCTTGAAAAATCTTATTACTCCCGCCTTAATATACAGATAATGGTATATTGTAAATGTAACAAATTGTATCTAATTGACCAATCACCACAAATGATTGAGACTTGCCAGGGCAGAAGAAACATGTATACTCATTATTTACTGAAATATTCTCTGTCAAATGTTGGCATACTTCACCGATACAAGCTACAACTGAATTTTATAAGGACCTCTTCGGTACGAAAAGATTGATCTATAGCTTGCATCAAGCAGATATTACTACATTTTTACTGGTTCTGTATATGTGGGGTGTCAATCGAGAACTGCACTTAGTCTCGATGAGTCTGCTTCCACATAACTTTCCACAACAGTGACGTTATTGCAACGGGCTAAAGAAAGTTTTGTCGTTTGCGACAAGGACACTCTTCTACCTACTTTCATCATGCAAATTACTACTAACATACGTCACTATGCTTAAAAAATATATACCTTGTGTGATATAGACACTCTAACCTACTTCTTGTGTGCCACAAAAACAGTGTAGATCACCAATACCACGTCAGTGACACACAAACTTTCAAAACAGCCCTGGGCAGAACGTTCTTATTGTCATCATGATACGCGATAATTTAAGTGTGGTGAATTCTATTGATTGCTTCATTCATATATTCTTGAATTTTGTAAATATTTTTTTACTTATAGTTCTATAATCCATATTCTTGTAAAGCTATTTTTCTGTTTGTAACATGGTTTGTACGTTCCCATCCTTACTGTTTAGAATTTTACCCTCATCCCATTCCTATCTGAAATGACCCTCATACAAAATTGTACTTGGAGGATATGTAAGATGGTCATGTCATTTTGATTTTTGTATATTATCGATGTGCACGTCAGAGAGAGGGATTGTCTCTACCTGTGTGCCGTCTTATACTTTCTTAGTTGAATGAGGTTAGTAGGTGTTAAGACATATTTAAGTAGTGCTGTCTTTAGTTCTGATTGTATCTGTTAGCTAAGGAAAGATTTATTGTAAAGGACAACAAGGATGAATGTGATGGCGTATATAAAGGTGAAAGTAATGTAAATTCTGAATAATGTTATTATTTTTTGAAGAGAAGAAGTTTGAGCTAAGGTATCAGCAATGCACACCTAATTTGTAGAAATTATTTTTGGCAGCTGGTTGACTTTGTTCAGTTGCCCAGAGCTGAGAGAAAGACCACCCTACTTCCATGAATCATACATTAAGATATCAGCTGATTAAGCTGTTTGATTTTAGTAAAAATTCTCTGTTAATACTGTACTCTTTTTCTAATCATTGTCCGGTTTGTTAAGTGTTAGTGTATGAAGATCGCGCGAAGTTTCGCTTTGTCTCTTTGGATACGTACTTCATTCAGGAATTATGGTCTTGGAATATCATTTCATAGGAATAGTTTCACTCCCCGTCCGTCCAAGTGTTTATCATTACGCATTACCACATTGCATCATGTGGTATGCAACAATTTGAATATAGTTTGGAAATTTTATTTAGAAATAGAAATCTAGCTTAGCCGCTGCCTGCTTGCTCTTTGCTTTAGAGAAATCTTCAACAACATTGTCAATACGCAAGGTAAGTGGAAATTTTTATTAGGGCCATTTGCGCATTTAATATAAAGAAAATTGTATTCAGACCAGTTACAGTACAGTTGAAATTAAGTTCTGTTTAGTCAAAGGTTAGCATACGAGTTTAAGTTGGTTAACAGTTGCGG
The DNA here is from genome assembly GCF_023898315.1 of Schistocerca nitens. Lineage (NCBI taxonomy): Eukaryota > Metazoa > Arthropoda > Insecta > Orthoptera > Acrididae > Schistocerca > Schistocerca nitens. The sequence continues at coordinate 250,387,966 of NC_064614.1, read as the reverse complement.
GCACATAGTTTGGTAATACGCAGATTTTTATAGAGTGGGAGGGAAAGTTGGGCTAAATATCGTACTGAAACAAATATAACTTATAGTGTGGATGTTACATAACTAGGTTCAGATGGATGTAAGCTGCTGTAGTCATGCAAATATGAAGAGGTGTGCATTGGAGAAGACTAGTATACAGTCTGTGTACTGGAGACCACAAGATCAATGACATGGGAAAGTACGAAAAATTATTAGGGGAAGGTCGCTATCCATAGGCTGGTTCCTTTGACAGGGTGGTTCGATTTCTATGTGGACATTGACAACAGATGCACATTGCCGTTCATCAAGTGCACCCGTGCTGCCAAAGATTAGCCTCTTACTTTAGCCGAACATTGTTCCACGAAAACTCAAAGCAACAGTGAAAGAAGTTAGGGTTTGATGTTATTATAATTGACAAGTATTAGTGATTGAAACGTCTTATCGTACTGATATGGTAATAATGATTAAATTTCTGCAGTCCTAATTGTAAATTACAAGCAATTTACAGCATTTTTCCATTTTCTCAATATAAAGTATGGGCTGTGGATAGAGGCTAGGAGCTGTTACGCGTTGCAGTGTGAGTTGCCTTGAATGAGCCACTACAAATTTCGTCTAAATATAGGCGCAAGTAGGTCACTACGAATAGAATTTAATTAATAGTTTTCATTATATGGTTTCTAATAGTATGTACATGTTTTTATAATCAGTCAAATTTGGATCTTTTTTTGTTATTTTCGAAGGCGACATTTGTACTTTTAGCCACCTTGGTTTCCAACATATGTTGTCCGTTTTCAGGTGACACAAAAATCTCCTAAAATAAAAAAAAGTGAAATGTATCCACGCTTATTTAGATGTGTACTGTATTTAACAGTTATTGAACTGTTGCCCATTCACAGGAAACCAGTAGCCTTCATTATGTCACTGATGTATGTTTTTATTTCTCAAATATTTCATTACGGTGAATATTTATGACTTCTGTGTCTACTGTATATAAACGTAAAAAGGTAAGGTTCAGGTTACACTGCAAATAAAATATTTATATGAACGTGCGGTGTCTGTTGTTTTGGGCAGAATTCGCAGCATTTATATATTATGTGTAAATTGAAGGTAGAGAGAAGAAAGGAAAGGGGAGGGATTACTGCTGTCAGCTGCACTGGACGTTACGCGGAATCGGCGGCGACGAGTGGAAATGTCTACCCAACCGGGACTCGAATCTGGGATGCCCTGCTCACTATGCAGGTGCGAAACAACTGCGCCATCCAGAACAGGGCTATCGCAATTGCACGTACTATCTCGGCTTGCCTCATGGCCAATCCACACTCGCATCGATCGGCACCTATCTGCAGTCCGTGTCCGTTTCCTCCATCATCGCTCTGCCGAGATTCGCACAGGAGGTCGGACGTATTTGTGCATTCGCACTGAAGGTGGATTCATTGCCCAGCTAGGCCTATCAAATTGTACGACTGTGTGGTGCCTGCCCTTTTGGACATGTCCTTTCCTTTCTTCTCTTCACCTTCAATTGACATATAATAAAATATTTATTACAATATGCGAGGATTTTATTACACATTATCTTTAAGTGGCCCATTGACACCAACCTTCCTCTAACTATTTGAGAATTATCAAGAACGGAACTGTTCATATTACTGAAAATTGTCTAATGCCAGACTTCTTGGAAATCTGCTGCTCATAGTTATTTGAGTATCAGAAGATTATATCAAAATGGATCAGTACACCGGTGTAAATAAACTTCTTCACTGTAAACCGTTTCTCATTGTATTCCTTACGGCGTAGCCGTTAGAAACTAACTTTAAATTTGAAATTAATATAAATTCTTAAAGATGGTTCACTAGGGTTGCTCTTTGGGAACACGCTATCAAACTGCCAAAATCACTCAGATGTTTATCGTCGTCGACTATTGTCACCGCCACTCATGTCCGCCCCCGGTAGCTGAATGGTCAGCGTGACCGATTGTCAATCCTCTGGGCCCGGGTTCTATTCGCGGCTGGGACTGGGAATTTTCTCTGCCCAGGGACTGGGTGTTGTGCTGTCCTTATCATCCTCATTGACTGCAGGTCGCCGAAGTGGCGTCAAATTGAAAGACGGCACCTGACGAACAGCCTAACCCCTAAGCACTGTGGGACTTAACATCTGAGGTCATCAGTCCCCTAGAACTTAGAACTACTTAAACCTAACTAACCTAAGGACAACACACACATCCATGCCCGAGGCAGGATTCGAACCTGCGACCGTAGCGGTCCACTGTCTGTCTCTTTCTCTCTCTCTCTTTCGCTCTGACATCAAACACTTCACTGTCTATGTGGCACACATCAGTTTATGGCATATATGAATTCCATCAGGGGCTAACACTGAAGTAATTTGCCAAAAATTCACGTGCGATTGTTTCACCAGGCCATAACGAAAAACCTCCATTGAAATTTGTAAATCCTACAGACGGAGCTTTCGCTCTCAAATAAGTATAGGTCAATAAAAAACCGAAATGCAAACAATTAATGGACTTTCTTACATTAAATATTTACTTAACAATTTTATTATTAAAATTTATCAGCCAAGGTGCATATGGCACAGTGAGTGACATCTTATTGCTTAATACATCATGGAGCAGCAGTAGTGACAAGATAGTATCACAAGTTTGTTGTAATTACGGTACCAAAATATCTTGCTGTCAACATGAAAATGCACCACCAAAGCAACACAGAGGATAGAATTTTCCCATCTCTCATATTTTGAAAGCTTAATTCGTTAGGATTATCCATCATTAAGTCGAAACATTTAACTGATCTGTAAGTGTTGCCTATTGATTATTGATTAGTATTAGTGACTGTTGCTATGCCACTTGCGCAGTGATAATGAATCAGCTTATTTTGGTTTCTGTAGTCAGATGACAGCAGGTGTGCTTAGAAAAATTGTCAGCTCCTTTTCATGTGTATCAAGAGCTTACAGCGTTACCCAAGGCACCCTGTAAAAATACAATCACGATCTACTTAATTTCCAGCAATATTCACGGTTTCCAGGTACTCTTGGGACATCCGTGGGGGAAAGGGGTTGATGGGGAGGGGGAAGGGGGCAATGTCCGCTGACTTCAAGGAAGTCATGCCCAAACACGAAGCTCCATGAGCTCCCCTTCTTCATGCAAATTAAAACAGACGCAAAATCCCCAAGATTGGCGATCTTTTACAGAATCTCGAAATTTAGTGCGGACTTCAATGCGAGATGCCTATAACAGTTTCCACAACGAAACTTTGTTTCGAAACCTGTCAGACAATCCAAAGAGATTCTGGTCGTATGTGAAGTATGCTAGCGGCAAGAAACAATCAATGCCTTCTCTGCACGATAGCAATGGAGATACTATCGAAGACAGTGCTGCCAAAGCAGAGTTACTATACACAGCCTTCCGAAAAGCCTTCACAAAAAAAGACGAAGTAAATATTCCAGAATTCGAATCGAGAACAGCTGGCAAATGAGTAACGTAGAAGTAAATATCCTCGGATTAGTGAAGCAACTTACATCACTTAATAAAAGCAATTTTTCTGGTCCAGACTGTATACCAATTAGGTTCCTTTCGGAGTATGCTGATGCATTAGCTCCATACTTAACAACCATATACAACCGTTTACACGACGAAAGATCCGCATCCAAAGACTGGAAAGTCTTGCACCAATATTCAAGAAAGGTAGTAGGAGTAATCCACTAAATTACAGGCCCATATCGTTAACTCGATATGCAGCAGGATTTTAGAACATATATTGTGTTCGAACATTGTGAATTACCTCGAAGAAAACGGTCTATTGACACACAGTCACCATGGGTTTAGAAAACATCGTTCCTGTGAAACACAACTATCTCTTTATGCGCATGAAGTGTTTAGTGCTATTGACAAGGGATTTCAGATGGAGTCCGTATTTCTGGATTTCCGGAAGGCTTTTGACACTGTACCACACAAGCGGCTCGTAGTGAAATTGCGTGCTTATGGAATATCGTCTCAGTTATGTGACTGGATTTGTGATATCCTGTCAGAGAGGTCACAGTTCGTAGTAATTGACGGAAAGTCATCGAGTAAAACAGAAGTGATTTCTGGCGTTCCGCAAGGTAGTGTTATAGGCCCTTTGCTGTTCCTTATCTATATTAACGATTTTGGAGACAATCTGAGCAGCCGTTTTTGATTGTTTGCAGATGACTCCGTCGTTTATCGACTAATAAAGTCATCAGAAGACCAAAACAAACTGCAAAACGATTTATAAAAAGCCGGCCGGAGTGGCCGTACGGTTCTAGGCGCTACAGTCTGGAGCCGAGCGACCGCTACGGTCGCAGGTTCGAATCCTGCCTCGGGCATGGATGTGTGTGATGTCCTTAGGTTAGTTAGGTTTAATTAGTTCTAAGTTCTAGGCGACTGATGACCTCAGAAGTTAAGTCGCATAGTGCTCAGAGCCATTTGAACCATTTATAAAAGATATCTGAATGGTGTGAAAAGTGGCAGTTGACCCTAAATAACGAAAAGTGTGATGTCATCCACATGAGTGCTAAAAGGAACTCGTTAAACTTTGGTTACATGATAAATCAGTGTGATCTGAAAGCCGTAAATTCAACTAAATACCTAGGTATTACAATTACGAACAACTTAAATTGGAAGGAACACATAGAAAATGTTGTGGGGAAGGCTAACCAAAGACTGCGTTTTATTGGCAGGACACTTAGAAAATGTAACAGGTCTACTAAGGAGACTGCCTACACAATGAAAGTAATGTATTTATACAAAAAATTGACACCTGTACAAAACAAATGCAGGCAAGGGGTAACTGTCATAAGTGGTATTATCAATCATGATGAAAATGATCTGAAAATCAATATTCTCTGCAGTATCACTGAAGTCATGCGGAAAGATCGTGGGGTCCGTTAACTCTAATCGACTGCTTCTTCATTTAACTCACTCAGATCGCAGCACGAAAGTTGAGTGTATCTTGTTTCAAATCATTCCAACTGAGAAAAAATTCAGGCTTCCATTGGGATAGTGAATACTATGGGTCAGAACCAAGAACTCTGGCTAGTACACCAGTGAGACAGTGATAGTTGCTTGCTTCTAAAGCCGTAAGGCGGTAGGGAAAGACTTACATGCTCTTTTGTGGGATTTTTTGTAGTCGGACGGACCTTGAAACGTATATTTGGAGGGTGGTGGGCATAAAATAAAACTCGTGGATGCAGAAAACTTGGAAGACCATTTGATGAAAGATCAAATCAATTAAAAGACGACAGTAGGAATCCTGTGTGTTTTTCCAGATTATGTTGTATTAATGTGTCTTTGAATGTCGAGGGGGCTACGTGCACTAAGGTTATCGTACGTGTTCGCCTCTGAGAAAAAAATTAAAGACTGAAGAGAGGAGAGAGCAATCGTAAAAAAAAAAACCTGTGACGCGACTGACAACCGATGCCATGTCATCCTCAGCTGTACATTATCGGACGAAGTATTCTGGTACGTAAGGTCGTTTTACAGAACCAAACGTAATGAGACAACGCATGACGTCACACTGGCAAATAGCGCTAACGTACTTCAATGAAATGTGCATAATAGCATTAACAGGCCCTGGTAACACTTTTAATACTGTAACACTTGTGTTTTCGTTGCGTCGGGTAAATTACATGCGTAGAATTTACTAAAGACTGGAGCCATCAAAGTCTACAACAGAATCTGTGTACGGAACGTCCAACACTGCGGCTGTGAACACGCTTCGGTTCTTTTCAGCGCAGTGAGAGGCGCTGATTCCGATTGTCCGACTCCTGTAAGCAGCTCAACGTAGCTGTCGGGTGAAGACCCAGCGAAGGCAAGTTCGCTGTTTGTTCCTCCGACGTCAGGACTTCGCCACGTTACCAGCAGGAGCTGCAGATGTCACAGGTGCAGGCGTATCCAGGCAGAGGGCGTCGTGAAGGCTCGTGTCGGCGACAAGGTGCAGCGACCTGTAGAAGTCCATACCAGTTAATAAGTAGTTCACGTTTACATACGGAAGAGCAGGACTATCAACAAAGACAGTAAACGACTCATCTTACCACATCAAAAACTATATCTATTCGTCCTAACAGCGTGTAACATCCCGCGGCCCACTGCAGCATATTCCGTTCACTTTGGATTATATTACAGATTATTTATGTTATATAAGACATCAGTGTCCAGACATTCGCGATACAATCGACGCTGTTGGACTAGATTGTGTGGGCACATTTCTTCACGCTTATCGAATTCCATTAGGTCAACTTCAGAATGTTCAATGAATTTCCAATTCGAGAGCTTTTTTCATGGACAGGAGCGAACAAAGTTTAATGTCGTGCTACACTTGGCACAAATGGACATGTAACCTGGTTCTTTTTAGTGTGTTTATTAGAAAACGGTTTGGAAAGATTCAATGACAGATTACCTTATGCTTCAAGTTGGAATATAAGGCGGACATAATCTTTTTGGTGTAGAAGTTCTGCCTTTGATTCCTTCCGCCACTGGTAAACTTGGACAGCACGCAATGTTACATAGGTGAAATCAATCACTTCCTTCTCAGGATAACTTTTGGAGGAATCGAAGAAAAGGCTCTTCAACCTGTCCATTATAACCGCCTTGCAAGTCATGTTACACTATGGAAACTAAGTATGCATTGCAGTGTACTGCATTCATGAACCTAGCCTGGATTTACCAAGCGGTTTCCGCCGCTCTAAATCTCTATACGTCAAACAGATGCATCTATATTTGCTTTAAATGCATACTCACCGTGTTTCCATTTCTTTGTGTGTGTAACGAACTAATATAACAACAGTATAATAATAATAATAATAATGTCACACTACATCTGTCATTACAATGTTGTCATTGGAGGCGACCGACGGTATGACTGAATTTTTCGCCAGAAAAGACTCTGACGAAAACACTTCATGGTACTGATCAGCTGCCACCACTGACAATTCTCGCCACCGACCTTAACTATCTGAATAATTTCTTTTATCTCATCATACATTCTTTCAATCTCTTCAACATCTGCGGAGCTACACTCATGCTCGTAAATTAAGGATAACTGCAGCATGTGGTGCCACACAACGTGGCACTACACACAACTGGCGCTAATAGCATAGGCACATAGGGAACACACACAACACCGATCTGTAAGTCCACGATATTGGTGATAAGTGAGAAAACCGTCCCGAAACACATGTGCTACAAAACGCCACTGTGTCCTGCGCATGTACCCCGACATCAATATCGGATATGATCACCATGCAAACGTACGAGGTGCGGCTAGAAAAAAACCGGACTGATGCTGGAAAAAACATTTATTTACAATTATTTACAATTTCATGTTATCTCCTTCAATGTACTCTCCTCCTCGGTCTCTACACCGCTCCATACGAATTTTCCACTGTTCATAGCAATGCTGCAGATCATTTTCGGTAAGTCCATACATTACTTCCGTCGCTTTTTCTTTTACTGCTTCAACAGTCTCAAATCTAGTTCCTTTCAAAGCTGACTTGACTTTAGGGAAAAGAAAAAAGTCACAGGGGGCCAAATCAGGTGAGTAGGGTGGATGATCTAAGATGGGAATGTTGTGTTTTGCCAAAAACGTCTTCACTGACAACGCACTGTGAGCTGGGGCATTGTCTTGGTGAAGGATCCATGACTTTTTTCTCCACAAATCGTTCCGTTTTCTCCGTACTCGCTCACGTAGGGTAGCCAGGACGCTAATGTAGTAATGCTGATTCACTGTTTGTCCCTCTGGTACCCAATCAATGTGCACAATCCCTTTGATGTAAAAAAAAAAAAAAAAAAAAAAACAATCATCATTGCCTTGAATTTCGATTTTGACATTCGTGCTTTTTTTGTCGTGGAGAACCAGGAGTTTTCCAATGCATCGATTGGCGTTTAGTTTCGGGATCGTAAGTAAAAAACCACGATTCATCGCAAGTAATAACATTTTGTAAGAAGGTGGGATCACTTTCAACGTTTTCCAGGATGTCAGAACAAATCATTCTTCGGCGTTCCTTCTGTTCAATTGTGAGACACTTTGGAACCATTTTTGAACACACTTTGTTCATGTTGAAACTTTCATGAAGAATCTGCCTAACATTTTCCTTGTCAACTCCTGTTAACTCAGACACTGCTCTGATTGTTAAACGGCGATCTTGTCGAACAAGTTTACCGATTTTTTCAATGTTTGCATCAGTTTTTGCTGACAATGGTCTGCCAGTGCGCGTGTCATCACTGGTGTCTTTGCGGCCATCTTTAAATCATTTAAACCACTCAAACACTTGTGTTCGCGATAAACAATCATCGCCGTACACGTGTTGTAACATTACAAACGTTTCACTTGCAGATTTTCCTAGTTTGAAACAAAATTTGATGTTAACACGCTGTTCTTTCTGTACACTCAACGTTTTCCGACGCACAGACAAAACGTCAACTACTTAAAACAGACGCCACGGGCAGACTGAGTGCAGGAGGCAGACGAAACTCTAGCAGTAGGCGGAGCGAGAGTCACGTGACAGGCCACGCGACTTTCAGCCTTATTGCATTCGCTTAATTGTTTCACCAGTACTAGTCCGGTTTTTTTCTAGCCACACCTCGTACACATGCCGCACAACGGGTTGGCATACTCTGGATCAGATGTTCGAGGAGTTGCTGGGATATAGCCTCCAATTCTTGCACCGGTGCCTGTCGGAGCTCCTGAAGTGTCCTAGGGGTTTGAAGACATGCAGAGATACGTCGACCTAGAGCATCCCAGACGTGCTCGATGGGGTTTAGTTCTGGAGAACAGGCAGGCCACTCCATTCGCCTGATATCTTCTGTTTCAAGGTACTCTTCCATAATAGCAGCTCGGTGGGGCCGTGCATTATCATCCACCAGGAGGAAGGTGGGACCCACTGCACCCCTGAAAAGGCGGACATACTGGTGCAGAATGGCGTCCCGATACAGCTGACCTTGTACAGTTCCTCTGTCAAAGACATGCAGGGGTGTACGTGCAGCAAACATAATCCCACCTCACACCATCAAACCACGACCTCCATACAGGTGCCTTTCAAGGACATTAAGGGGTTGGTATCTGGTTCCTGGTTCACGCCAGATGAAAACTCGGCGAGAATCACTGTTCGTACTACACCTAGACTCGTCCTTGAATGTAACCTGGGACCACTGTTCCAATTCCCATATAGTTTGTTCTTGACACCAGGCTTTACGGGCTCTCCTGTGACCCGGGGTCAGTGGAATGCACCTTGCAGCTCTCCGAGCAAATAAACCATGTCTGTTCACTCGTCTGTAGGCTGTGTGTCTGGAGACAACTGTTCCAGTGGCTGCGGTAAGGTCCCGAGCAAGGCTAACTGCAGTACTCTGTGGCCGTCTGCAGGCACTGATGGTGAGATATCGGTCTTCTTGTGGTGTTGTACACTGTGGACGTCCCGTGCTGTAGCGCCTGGACACGTTTCCTGTCTGCTGGAATCGTTGCCATAATCTTGAGATCACACTTTGTGGCACACGGAGGGCCCGTGCTACGACCTGCTGTGTTTGACCAGCCTCCAGTCGCCCTAGCATTCTACCTCTCATAACGTCATCAATACGTGTTCTTTGAGCCATTTTCAACACACAGTCGCCATTAGCACGTCTGAAAACGTCTGCACACTTACTCGCTGCACCGTACTCTGACATGCACCAACACACCTCTGCGTATGTGGACTGCTGCCAGCGCCACCGTGCGAAGACTGCAGGTCAAATGCACCACCTGGTCATATCCTGAGCTGATTTAAACCCGCAAACCGCCCACCGTAGCGTTGTTTCACCATGTATCAGCATTATCCTTAATTTATGAGCATGAGTGTAGTTGGCATATGACGTTGCACTACTGTGGTGCGTGTTTGCTTTGTATATATCTGGACTAGGAAAATGCGTTCACTATGCTGCTCATAGTAGCTTACCGACACTACTACGTATTTTCTTATTCATTATTACGCTACTGCAGCATTACCTCTATTTGATTTTCTGTTTATAAGCTTTAAAGTACGTATAATGTTGTTCTTTTATAGACTATTCACAATCTCCGTCGACAGCTTTCACATAATACTCGCATCCATATACTTGCGGGATGCACATTAAATAACGGGCGTTGCCGTGTGAGCTTACCGCAGGACACTGTTCCAGAAGAGAGGCCTCGTGGGGAGAACCACGCGGCTCTGGCGACGGCGCAGTGCTGCCACCATCTCTGACGCAACCTGTTCGTCACCCAGCTCGGGAATTCTGGAATACAGTAAACACTTTTTGTTATGTCCGCACTATAACACAACAAATATTCCGTGATAACCAAATTTATTTGACCTTCTGTCACTCAAAACAAAACTCAAGTTCGACTACACAACACTTCGCTGGCTGTAGCGCCAAGGAGAAATCAGAGTCACTAGTAGAGAATACAAGTCCAAACCACTGCCAACCAGTCGATACCGACGCGTCGCAAGTTTCCAGCCAGGGAGGCCACAGTACGGTTCGGTCGTCGTGAATCCAGCAGCCGGGTAGTAACACAGTCATCGGCGAAGATTGAACTGGTTAAACGGGCTCAGGGAGCTCGCTTAAATCCGCAGGTCCGGCCAATCAGAGTGTTGGTAGATGGTGCCCCTATACGGTTGCTCACTCTGGTGGCAAGGGCAGCGCCGCCAGGGCAATCCGTATCGATAGTGGTGTGTACGCTGCCGCTAACCCCGCGACGACGCGTTCACTTGCGCCAGTTGTTGACATCGTGTGCGGCGCCAGCGGTACTCGCTGTGTGCCGCGCGTGTTGTAGCACGCCGCGCCGAGTTGACGGCTGCTGTGCGGCGGCCGATACGACACTTTTGGTAAGGAAGTTCTCCGAAACATGTATAGGTACCAAAACAAGAAAAAATTGTGCTTGCCCAAGGCAAACCACGTTTCCTTATTACACAGCAACCATTGGTTTGTTGGCACTAACTTCCGAAGATACAAAGCGTTCACGAGCGCTAATTGCCTGACTCAACGACACGCTGCAGCTCACCGGTTTGTGACGGGGCTCAGGACGTTAGTGTAAGGTCTGTGCTCCCGAGAATAGCACATTGCCACCGCTTTACTCCAGGACCGGGTTCCAATGCTGTAAATTCTAACCACCCTATCGTTCCAAGCATGATACTTATACTCCACCAGGAGAGTCACAACGGAACAGCACTTTAACGACATTTGTCAGAGATGAGAATGTGAGGTATAGTGATGTTAAAACACCATATTGGAGTTTTACCTAGATAGTGATTTTGCAGAGACGTAGGAGCACGTGTCGAAGTCTCTAAAGCGGTCCGCCTCATCCCCTATACAAAAAAGAGAGAGGGTAAAACTGCTGTTCCAATCACAGATTCGGATTGCATATACAATTACGACTTTAATGGTAGTAGGCACGGGGCTGCACACCAATATATGAATTTAATTCGTTCAGTTATACGTTAAAAGTAATTTTCTCAAGACATATGTAACCACAGATGGCTTGACCGCGTACATGACTATAAAAGAGTGGGGACGGAAAAATTTCTTAGTTCACCAACCATTTAATTCGTAAATTCATCAAATCGGCATAGACGTGCAGAGGATACAGTGGCCGTTGGTTTCAAAAATCCACGCCAAGGTGACGGTTGCAGGGAGAGACCAGCTTCTCCGACTGCCAGACGCCTGGCGCCACCCCCGTAACTCCAACCTGTGTGTGGTCGGGCCGAACAGCCCCTCTGCTGAAAGTCTAAGCGACTGTCGGCATTTCCGCCCTCGCTCAAGTTGGCAGCAGTGACTTTTTGTCGTCAGAAAAAGCGCATAGCGTGCGGGGACCCAAGATTACAAAACTACTGACAAGGGGAGCACACTTCGTTGGTACTACGGATTTACTTCAAACTTTGTACTACTTTAGTAGGCCATTAAAACGACATAATATGCAAGAAACAACGTACACTACTCTGGAAGTTCCGAGAAAAACGCAAGAGGTTTACGCGTCCGTTATGATTCTGATATCCGTGTGCGAAGACACGGCTCATAAGCAGTCAGTGCCGTCATGTGGTTAGCGTTCGTGCGTAGCGGGAGTGTTGACGACGAGGCGACAGTTCGAATTGCAGCAACATTTATTTTTCAGTCTATATTTTTTTCGCCACTGGTCACATTATGTAATTTATATGACATTTGAGAGGTAATATGATGGGAAAAAACCACGTGCATTTTCATGAAAAGTAAAAACTAAACTCCTCCCGCACAGGCCACCAAGGCCCAAAGGTACTGACTGGCCGCCGTGTCATCCTCAGCCCACAGGCGTCACTGGATGCGGATATGCAGCACACCGCTCTCCCGGCCGCCACTTCTCAATCAACTAGCTCCTCAGTTTGCCTCACAAGGGCTGAGTGTATCCCGCTTGCCAACAGCGCTCGGCAGACCGGATGGTCACCCATCCAAGTGCTAGCCCAGCCCGACAGCGCTTAACTTCGGTGTACTGACAGGAACCGGTGTTACCACTGCGGCTAAGCCGTTGGCCGCATTTTCATGAAATTGTAGTGAATTTCTTATGTTAGTTGACTATTTACTATTTTTAATTAAATTTTGGAAAATCCAAGTCAAATAGTCAAACCTCGATAAATAATGGTGCGAATGAGGAACGTGACTATGTGCTAGACCACAAAAGTAATGTACAGCTACACGTTCTGACGTGCTCTCGACATCATATGTTGCAGAAAGGTGTTTGTCATACAGAGATGGAAAACATAAATTGAAACGGCATTACTACATCGAATGAATGCAGTTTTCCCACATTTAGAGGTAATGTTAAGAGTTTCTAAGGGAAAACACAGCTCTTTGACGTTTTGAAAAATTTCTCTTTCTTCCCATAGTTTGGATGCAAACCATGTATGACCAGTGATGAAAAAACTATAGATTAAAAACTAAATTTGAATGCGAGTCTTTCCGCCGCCTCATACAGGTTCGGCTTACGCAGCTCTAACGCTAACCACTTAGCCACCATGAACTCAAACGGCTCGTAATAAGCACAGATACATATGCCGATTTGCTCAGAATTGCCAGAGTAGTGCACCTTGCTACTTGCACATTATGTTGTTTTAATGGCCTACTAAAGGTGTACAAAGTTTGAAGTGAATCTGTGATCCCAACGTCGTGGCCTTCCCTTGTGAGTCACCCCCTAGCCATCAGATCGTGGTAGTGCTTCGTAGGGTCAGTAAGTGGCAGTACATTGTGGCTTTATTTCGTGACCAGTAGTCGTGCAGCAGTATACGCCATTTTGCGCTGTATGTCTCGGTTTCCACCGCCATGGGAGCAACCAGGCACCATTACGCTCAATTTTGATAGAGTCGTTCGCGGTAGATAGCTCATAGCAAAACCGACTGCATTTAATATGTAAATATTCGGTTAGAACCGCGAGAGTTCAGCCTTCCGATTTGATCACTGTTAATTCGGAAGTCTTTGTCGCGCTGCCCCTGTCCGTTGGTCGCAACGTGTTTCAATTTACAGCCCTTTACCATAACTTGTGATTCGAATCCCGGAGTTCATCTTTGTTAAGCTGCATCAAAACTCTCTCTAGCGACTGGAATAGTTCTCATTACTTTGTTCATATTTTGTGTCTTTCCATGCGATTGTGGCTTGGTCCACAGCAAGAATGCTGATCGCCTGTGTAGAGTGAAACTTTGGACGGGCTAGTTACCACGTACTTGCACGGACACTGCCTCTCATTTCAACGTGTTTACGAGAAGATATCTGCTGTTCTTTTAGATGTCTGTTACTGGTCTGTAGTCTCCCCCTGTTCTCTTCATTATCCAGTTAATTTCCATCAGCAGTCGATATCCCTGCAGTTGTCCGCCCCCGGTAGCCGAATGGTCAGTGTGACGGATTGTCAATCCTCTGGGCCCGGGTTCGATTCCCGGCAGGGTCGGGGAATTTTCTCCGCCCAGGGACTGGGTGTTGTGCTGTTATCATCATACTATCATCCTCATCGACTGCAGATCGCCGAAGAGGCGTCAAATTGAAAGACCGGCACCCGGCGAACGGCCTGCCGACGGGGGGCCCTAGCCATACGATTAAATAAATAAATAAATAAATCCTTGCAGTACACGAAGAAGAATCCGACGCCATCACGGCCCAGAAAGCTGTAGATTATCAGGGGAAGTCACTCTAATACGATAGTAGAGGGAACGGTGACAGGCAGTACTCATTTATTTCATTCATTTAGATCCCCCCAAAGCCAAAAGAAACGTCCAAGCTACAAGTAGCCCACGAGATTGTAGCCTGAAGATGTTGTCTTTATGCCTCGAAAGCACCATATTAGGCCACTGTTTCTGCTTCTGAATCTCTCTATAAATATTTATACGCTTTGAAAACTAACGCTGTCGGCAGTGAATAAAATACTTGGGGTGTATCCTTTGTGCCATCCATAATAGACACTGTAGTAGATAAGTACCTTCACCACACCTAAACTGCCAGTAAAATCAACGTTAAATATTCTACGTTCAACTGAAGTACGCAGTGCAGTCAACACATTAGAATGATACTACAAGAAAAAAAGCTGAACGAAGCGGAGCGGAAATAAGCACAAGTGGAGCAATGATAGAAGCTTTCAATGACTTTGTACGTAAAATTTTCCCAATCGGTCTGACTAAAATCCTTAAGAATGTTGGTCTTATGTAAAATCAGTATGCGGTCGTAATCAACTACTCAGACACAGTGACCATCGTACGATCATCGTACGAACGTGGAAATGGAAGGTATTGAGATGGTGCTCGTGGAAAAGAAAAGCGAAGCATCATGGCCAGATGAGATACCTGTAAGATTCTATGGAAACGATGCGAAAATTCCCCTTCTCACAGCAGTTTATTGTTGGGGGTTGGGGAGTAATGAAAGGTACACAGTGACCGAAAAAAAGAACGGGTCATTCCCGTTTTCCAGAAGAGTCGTAGGACAGGCGCACATAATTATAGGGCCATATCGCTGACATCAATCTGTTGTAGAATTATGGAACACGTCTCATGTTCAAGAATTACAACGTTTTTGCAGAACGAAAAATTTCTCTACCAAAATTAACATTGACTCCGCAAATATAGATCTAGCGAAACTCAGCTCGCTTTGTTTCTCCATGAGATACACTGTGCTGCAGACTTCGGTGCTCAGATCGATGTCGTGTTCCTTGACTTCAGGAAAGCATTTAACACCGTCCCGCATTGCCGTTTACTGAAAAAAATACGGACCAGATTTGCGACTGGATTCAAGACTTCCTTGCAAGTAGAACTCAACACGCCGCTCTTAATGGGAACAAAATCGAAAAATGGAAAGGTACTTTCACGAATACCCGGAGGAGGTGTGATGGGACCGTTATTGTTTACAGTGTATGTAACTGATCTCGTAAAAACGTTGGAAGTTCCATAGGCTATTCTCAAATGATGCGCTTGTCTACAAAAAGATAGTAACGCCAGAAGACTATAGCGATTTGCAGAGGGGTCTTCAGAGGATAAATGAATGATGCACGGACTGACAGTCGACCCCGAAGTAAGTGTAACATATTGCGCATACATAGAAGAAGAAATTCACTATCGTACAACAACACCATTGATGACAAATTGCTGAAAACGATATATACCATAAGTTACGTAGGAGTAGCAACCAGGAGTAACCATCAGGAGCTTAATAACCACTTAAAAACTAGTTGGAAACGCGGATGACGGACTGAGAGTCTTAGGACGAATCAAAGAAATGTAACTCATCCACAAAATAAGTGTCTTACAAAACACCTGTTCGATCAATTCTTGAACACTGCTATTCACTCCGTGACTCTTATAGGTAGGATTAATGCAATGAAGAGCCAAAGAAACTGGTACTTCTGCCTAATATCGTGTAGGGCCCCCAAGCACGCAGAAGTGCTGCAACACGACATGGCATGGACTCGACTAATGCCTGAAGTAGTGCTGGAGAGAACTGACACCATGAATCCTGCATGGGTATCCATAAATCCGTAAGAATACGAGGGAGTGGAACAGCACGTTGCAAGGCATCCCAGTATTGCTCAATAATGTTCATGTCTGGGGAGGTTGGTGGCCAGCGGAAGTGTTTAAACTCAGAAGAGTGTTCCTGGAGCCACTCTCTAGCAATTTTGGACGTGTGGGGTGTCGCATTGTCCTACTGAAATTGCCCAAGTCCGCCGGAATGCACAATGGACATGAATGGATGCCGGTGATCAGACAAGATGCTTACGTACGTATCACCTGTCAGAGTCGATCTAGACGAATCAGGGGTCCCATATCACTCCAATTGCACACGCCCAACTCCATTACAGAGCCTCCACCAGCTTGAACAGTCCCCTGCTGACATGCAGGGTCCATGGATTCATGAGGTTGTCTCCATACCCGTACGCATCCAACCCCTCGATACAGTTTGAAACGAGACTCGTCCGATCACGCAACATGTTCCCAGTCATCAAAAGTTCAATGTCGGTGTTGACGAGCCCAGGCCAGGCGTAACGCTTTGTGTCGTGCAGTCATCAAGGGTACACGAGTGGGGCTTCGTCTTCGAAAGCCCATATCAATGATGTTTCCTTGAATGGTTCACACGCTGACACTTGTTGATGCCCACATTTGAAATCTGTAGCAATTTGCGGAAGGGTTGCACTTCTTTCACGCTGAATGATTCTCTTCAGTCGTCGTTGGACCCGTTCTTGCAGGATCATTTTCCAGCAGCAGCGATGTCGGAGATTTGATGTTTTACCTGATTCCTGATATTCGCAGTACACTCGTGAAATGGTCGTACGGGAAAATCCATACTTCATCTCTACCTCGCATCGCTCGTGCGCCGACTTTAACACCACGTTCAAACTCACTTAAATCTTGATAATCTGCCATTGTAGCAGCAGTAACCGATCTAACAACTGCGCCAGGCACTTCTTGTATAACATAGGCATTGTCCGGAGCACCGTATTCTGCTTGTTTACATATCTCTGTATTTGAATACGAATCCCTATACCAGTTTCTTTGGCGCTTCAGTGTAGAAGAGATAGAGAAGGTCCAACGAAGAGCAGCGCGTTTCGTCACGGGATCGTTTAGTCGGCGCGAGACCGTTACAGAAATGCTCAACAAATTCCAGTGGCAGACACTACAAGACAATCGTTGTGCATCACAGTATCTGTGCTCAAGGTTCAAATGGCTCTGAGCACTATGGGACTCAACTGCTGTGGTCATAAGTCCCCTAGAACTTAGAACTACTTAAACCTAACTAACCTAAGGACAGCACACAACACCCAGCCATCACGAGGCAGAGAAAATCCCTGACCCCGCCGGGAATCGAACCCGGGAACCCGGGCGTGGGAAGCGAGAACGCTACCGCACGACCACGAGATGCGGGCTGTGCTCAAGGAAAATGTTTATTCTGCATCTCAGATATGGACAACTTTAGTTACAAGCGAACATGACTAGTCACAGGATGAAGACGATAAGGATCTTTCCAAGTGAATGGCGTTCCTTCCGTATATTGGCAACATATTTCTTCAAAATTGGGTCAAATCCAGAGAAAAGTACTCTGTTAAAGCAATTTTTCGAAAACCTATAAAAATGTCTGTCCTTCTCGACTCATTAGAGGGTTATATGCGTTTGCTGAAGGCTGAAGTCTACAGTATACCATGTCATTGTGGCAAAGCCTAACGATGTCAATGTGGGAAAGCCTACATTGCCCTGACCACGCAAGTAGTGTAGCTAAGTTGGTACGAATGCAGGTGAAATACAGATAGGCAACGAGCACTCTAAACTAAAGGCAACTATACCACCGGGTAACCATACAGTCTTCAAGATGCTGAAGTTTTAATGATTAACATTCTCCGCATCCTTAGATGTCACAGTGGAGATCTCTTCAATTGCGTTAAGTGTAAAATTGTGTAAAATTCAAACATTTCCGCATTCCCTCCAGTAACACTTCAGCATCAGGCATCAAGTTTTAATTTATTACTTCTTTACTTCTAACTCTATTCGCAATACACTTTTCAGACAGTGTCCACGTATACCAATGAATTTAACTTCAAAATTGTCATTGTATGATACACAGTTCAGGAGATACGACGTAATAAACATTGCCAGAATCTAAGATATATCAGTTCTGTTTTTGGCTTTTTAATTAGTCGATGGGTGAATAATTCGAAGACAAAAAAGAAACATAATTAGGATTTTATTTCTTCAGCCATGTAGGTTTTGCATGCTTAACGTCAAACACTTAACATATTAAAACTCAATTATAAAGTAACCCGTTGTCAGAATCCGTTTTACACATGGGAGTTCAATTCTTTACAGAACGATGAGCGGGTGGGGAATCTGGGGTGGAGGGGGTGCTGGTTTTTATACACTCCTGGAAATTGAAATAAGAACACCGTGAATTCATTGTCCCAGGAAGGGGAAACTTTATTGACACATTCCTGGGGTCAGATACATCACATGATCACACTGACAGAACCACAGGCACATAGACACAGGCAACAGAGCATGCACAATGTCGGCACTAGTACAGTGTATATCCACCTTTCGCAGCAATGCAGGCTGCTATTCTCCCATGGAGACGATCGTAGAGATGCTGGATGTAGTCCTGTGGAACGGCTTGCCATGCCATTTCCACCTGGCGCCTCAGCTGGACCAGCGTTCGTGCTGGACGTGCAGACCGCGTGAGACTACGCTTCATCCAGTCCCAAACATGCTCAATGGGGGACAGATCCGGAGATCTTGCTGGCCAGGGTAGTTGACTTACACCTTCTAGAGCACGTTGGGTGGCACGGGATACATGCGGACGTGCATTGTCCTGTTGGAACAGCAAGTTCCCTTGCCGGTCTAGGAATGGTAGAACGATGGGTTCGATGACGGTTTGGATGTACCGTGCACTATTCGGTGTCCCCTCGACGATCACCAGTGGAGTACGGCCAGTGTAGGAGATCGCTCCCCACACCATGATGCCGGGTGTTGGCCCTGTGTGCCTCGGTCGTATGCAGTCCTGATTGTGGCGCTCACCTGCACGGCGCCAAACACGCATACGACCATCATTGGCACCAAGGCAGAAGCGACTCTCATCGCTGAAGACGACACGTCTCCATTCGTCCCTCCATTCACGCCTGTCGCGACACCACTGGAGGCGGGCTGCACGATGTTGGGGCGTGAGCGGAAGACGGCCTAACGGTGTGCGGGACCGTAGCCCAGCTTCACACCCGGCCTCCCGCATGCCCACTATACGCCCTCGCTCAAAGTCCGTCAACTGCACATACGGTTCACGTCCACGCTGTCGCGGCATGCTACCAGTGTTAAAGACTGCGATGGAGCTCCGTATGCCACGGCAAACTGGCTGACACTGACGGCGGCGGTGCACAAATGCTGCGCAGCTAGCGCCATTCGACGGCCAACACCGCGGTTCCTGGTGTGTCCGCTGTGCCGTGCGTGTGATCATTGCTTGTACAGCCCTCTCGCAGTGTCCGGAGCAAGTATGGTGGGTCTGACACACCGGTGTCAATGTGTTCTTTTTTCCATTTCCAGGAGTGTATAATCCACTGGCTGAAGAATGCCTGTTCGATGGTTGCCAGTTAGCTCCCAGTATGAGGTATGTAAATAACCGTTAAATAAGAAAAATTCAGATACATGCTTGGGTATCAGTCTAAATATCTAGCCAGGAGTTAAACATCATGAACTGCAAGCCGAAATCGCATAGAATAGCTTAACTGCATAGAAAGCCATCTCGCCGGGAACGTCAGATAAATTCGGTAATGAGATCAATAACAGAATATGAGTATAGAGTGTAACCTCTACCAATCCTCTACCAATCCAGCGCGTCGTAACGACACCGCCTCACTTCCTAAGGGCTATTAAGCATTCAAAGTCCGCAGAAAAACCGACAGATGCGTGTCAAACGAATGTATAGAAAATTACTGTTTATTGATGAAGTAATGATTGGGAACAGACCCATCATAAATCTGTCATTGGTCACCGACGACGAGGCGTTTGGTTTCTCTTAGTTTCTCTCTCCGAATCCTACGGAACTATAGTCAACTGTCTACAGTAGCGTGTATCGGAAGCCTCTTATGGCAGCAGATTGAAAGTGTGAGTGAAACAGAGTCTGTAGGATGTATTAGTTAATACATTTGAACACTTGTTATGAGTAACACAAATCAGTTTCCATCTTTGCATCCCTTCATGAGTAAGATCATCTGTCTCCCAACCACTTCCTTACATTTTTGCTGATGGGATGTCTAAATTGGAGGTAAAGTTACTGAAACTAGACCTGTTCAGAAACCCTTTCATCGGTATGTAATATGCTAGAACCCTATTATTATTGATATTACTATTATTCTTCTTTTATATCTTTATTTGTATTTGCTTGTTATGCCATGCGGTCGTCGTCAGCCATTTAAGCATCTGCCATCTTTCAGTATATTTTCATACATCGTTATATTTATTTGTTTCAGTTAATTTGCTATCTTTTCATTCGTAATTACCATAACCAACACTTCCCCTCTCCCTTATGCTACACACAATGTTTTTCGACTACTGCAGAGGACACAGAAAATAAAGGCACATTATAAATAAAACACCTGTGTCCCCTCGGTACTCGAACACGTTAGATCGGATGTATGAGAAAAAGACGCTTCTCTGTGATTACAGAAACGCAATTCCTGTGGTTCATAATTTTCAATAGTTTCTCCAACATAGTGTCTGTAAGAATTATTACAGAGCGTGTCTCAACCGTGGTGTAGCATCAACTACGCTTTATTTGTGCCACAAGCCCCTCAATCTCCCTGTTTTATTATCTGTTATACACTACAGTTAACAATTTGCAGTGTCAGGCTGCCGTTGTTTGGGTAGCACTATATCCGTAAAGTGTTGGAATAGTTAAAGTATCCAGAGATTGGATGTGTAGTACTGTTGTATTATTGACACAATGGATTTTCTGAACGATATTTAAATTCTATGAATAGAGTTCTGATGTTCAGTTCATGTTTTTGCAAAAATCTGTTCGTTTACACTGATGAACCAAAACACTATGACCATCTGCTTAGCAGCGTGTTGGTCCCCTTTGGAACGCCTTGCAGCAGCGTTCTGCGTGCCAAGGATTCGGCAAGTCTTGGACAGATTTTCGGAGGTGTATGGCACCAGATGTGTACGTACAAGTCTCGCAATCTCCGTAAATGGCGGCAGATGATTTGTGGGTGCACGATAGCGCTCCAAAAGTGTTCCATTGGGTTCAGATCAGGCCAATTTGGTGGTCAAAACATCAACGTGAGTTCATCATCAAGTTTCTCAAAACCCTGTAACACGATTCTGGTCTTCTGACACGAACAGTTATCCTGCTGGAAGATGGCTTCGCCCTTGGGGAAGACATCAAGCATGAAAACGTGCAGACGTCCGGCAGTAATGTTCACGTAGTACACAGCTGTCATGGCTCCTAAAAAAAATGTTCAAATGTGCGTGAAATCTTATGGGACTTAACTGCTAAGGTCATCAGCCCCTAAGCTTACACACTACTTAATCTAAATCATCCTAAGGACAAACACATACACCCATGCCCGAGGGAGGACTCGAACCTCCGCCGGGACCAGCCGCACAGTCCATGACTGCAGCGCCTGAGACCGCTCGGCTAATCCCGCGCGGCGGCTCCTTAGATTACTACCGCAGGTCCTACGGAAGTCTGGATGAATGTCTCCATCGCATAAAACGACCGCCACCGGCCTCCGCCGTGACGTAGTACATTTTTCGAGGAACCATTCGTCTGGATGACACTGTATCCAAATGCGCCCATCGGCATGGTGTAACAAGATACGTGATTCATGTGACAGCGCACCATGTTTCCACTGATCCACTGTGCAATCTCGATGGCCTGGCGAGGTGACGCAGTGATTAGCGCACTGGACTCGCATTTGGGAGTACGACGGTTGAAACCCACGTCCGGCCACCGCGATTTAGGTTTTCCGTGATTTCCCTAAACTGCTTCAGGCAAACACCGGGATGGTTTTCTTGAAAGGGCACGGCCGACTTCCTTCCCTAATCCGATGGGACCGGTGATCTCGGTGTTTGCCCCCTCCCCAAAATCAACCAACAATCTCGATCGCAATTGACGATGTCGCTGGGTCAACGTGACGTGACTTAGGGTTCATTTGCTGTACCACTATGTTCAACAATGTGAGCTGGACGGTGTGCTCAGAAACACTTGCTCCTGCACCAGCATTGTACTCTGTTGTCAGATCACCCACACATCCCACGCTATCCTGCTTTAGAGAGCGGCTCTGTTATGAGCCTTAGACGTCCAACACCTCGTCGCCTACTCAACGCTTCAACGTCCTTCAACCACTTTGGTAGATGCTTACGACAATAGCACACGACGATCCGATCATCGTCTCCATTTCTGAAATGCTCGACCTCAGATCCCAGATTATAAGAATATGCCCTCAGGCAAAATTACATGTCAGAGATTTTCTCTAATTGCGGCTCGTATAATCGCTAGAATGATTCGCCATTCGTCTCAGCCCCACTTACATACTTTCCCTAACGTGTCAAGTTCCCGCAGAGCCACCAAGCAGGTTTCAGTCTTACGGGAGGCAATGGTCATAATGTTTAGGCTTGTCAGTGTATATGTCCCAGGTGCCTCATATGATTAATAACAATATAAACTGACAGCAATAATAGAGGTTTTTATAGCAAGTGATAGCGGTACAATACGATTTTCGATAGATACCAGCACACTTTGGAGCATCAGCTACTACTTTAACTACAATTAGAGCGACATTCACTAAGGCATCATGATATATTTAGCAGAGGGCAATAGAGGATCGAAGTTTTTGAGCCAGACTAAAATTAGAAACTGAAAGATTATCGTGGACTAGTGTAGTAGACATGCCCGAGTGAAAAGATAAGTAGAAGATGAGACAATGAAAGTCCTAAAACCAGTCAAAGGTCTGGCGACTAACAATGTGTAACCTCGTTATAGGATTTATCGTAACAGAGAATACATGGTAGCGACTATACAAGTGAAACAGCTTGGAGTTCTTTCTGTCTCCAGACGGTAGAGCGAGATGCGCACACTGGTTGCTATTTCCCATGGACTGAGTGTATGGTGACACATTACTAGCTTATTACCGCCTTCTCAGTAAAGCATTATTAATACTAATTAACCAACAGATCAATGGTGCTGATGGCATCCACCCACACAAACCGCTACTGATAGTACATTATAAAATAACTTTACTGTTAAGATAAATGGTCTACAGTAGTTCTTCATTCATTCACTTGGTAAACAAATTATTTTATATCTGTGCTATTTGGATTACAAGAACTGGTAGCGCCTAGAATAACTCATTTGTAAGCTACTTTTCTTGCCATGGAACATGTCGATGGAATATTTTTCTTTATTCTCTAGTGGTACAAATAAAAGCCACTGTGAAATGTGTACTTACGAGAGAGGCAGTCTGCTGTTGGAGAAGTGGTACTGATAGGCGCAGGTCAAACTCACTCCGGTGCCCTTCAGCTGTTCAGATAGCGCTTCTACCAAACCTGTCGACAGTACAAATTTCAATCGCGACTCTTGTTACGTCTCTCTCGCGTCGCCATCAGACAACGTTATCTAACAGTATTGGTTAAAAACAGTCTTGGTTGCAATTTAAGTTTTTTATTTTTCAACTACACGTTTCGCCTTATTTAGGCATCTTCAGGTTATCTTAATTTGGTATTTCTTAGAAGGATCCTTTAGTCAGTGTAGCCAAGGGCATCGTCGAATGTATCAGGCTAACATCACCTTCGTTAAAACTAAAGGATCCTTCTAAGAAATACCAAATTAAGATACCGTGAAGACACCTAAATAAGGCGAAACGAGTAGTTGAAAAATAAAAAACTAAAATTGCAACCAAGACTGTTTTTAACAAATACTGTTGAGCACTGGTTTGCTGTATGCCACATATGGATTGGAAGAATTTTTATCTAATACTTTAAACTTCTTTAATTGGTAGTTAGAGAGATAGATAGATAGACAGACAGAGCAAACAGTGCGATATTTTCCATTAGCAAAAGTCTCCTCCCCCTTGCCTCCAGTCAGTCTTTAAACTATTATGTCCATTATTTCTTCCTATCTTGCGGTAATCTTTCCATCCATGTGTGTCCTCAACATTCCTGTTTCAGCTAATGTAATCACTCCTCAACAATTTTTCACCTATATTATTTCTTTTAATTCACTGTTAGGTATTCCTGAATTCTTAGCAGCTGCCCCATTCAACTGTCCCTTTTCCTGGTGAGAGTTTTCAATACTCTTCCCCTGCATATTCCTTCTAGTAAATCATCTAGTACTTTCTGTATCCACTGAGTTTAAAAAATCGAAATGAAAAAATCTGCGTCTGCTATTTACTCGTTCTTTTCACCAACATGATAGTTCTCGAATTTTTTTAGCAGTTTTATTATTAAGACTCCCAGCTTCTTAGCAGGCGCAGATGTGTTACACGCCCGCTGCGGACTGGTCTCCTAATGTAACATCGCCTGCAGCAGCTCATTACCAACGGAAAATTATTCTTCCTGCTTGCATGCATCGTCTTCTTAACAACACAGGCACTTTAATATCCGCCGATATTAGGCAGTGACTTCCAATTAAAACGTCCTCCCTTGTGCAGGAGTTACATAATGTGTGACATAGTACAGGCTGTGACGCAGGAACGACGGCATATGGAAGATTTTATCTGGCCGTGAGTCGTACACGGATAGCCAAAGCAGTTACGGCGACCGCTCGCGAAAAGCGGGAAATCCGGGCTGGTGTACCGATCCTGCACAAATTTTAACTGTCACCATTCCCTTAAGCAGCTGATAGTTGCTCGTACATTTCGTGTACTTCGTAACGGCTGTAGTCAGCGCAGTGCCTATTTCTTTGGACGTGCATGCATGTTGAAACGTAACAGCCCATTAACGCCTATTTAAAAATGAACATTTACCAGTCAAATTCAGGATTGCACATGTAAGCAAAATATGTAACTCATCCAGAAAAACTTATAACTGAGAAAATAACTGTTTAATCTATTTCAGTTCAAAGTGTAGAAGCTCTGTAAATGAAGGGAATAATTCCCGTGAAGGGAGTCTCTAGTAATTAATGAAAAACATAAATGTATTATTGTAATTTCTTATGTGAGAGTTTATTCTCGAAAGAAATAACAGACATGTACTAATATCGTAGTGTACTTACTGTTCTGAGCAGACATACATTTATATATGTATTTTCATTTTTTTTGTATAAATTTTAATTGTTAATTAATCAAATGTTCATCTTAAACAATGCTGAGGATTGCTCGGGATTGTTAAGAAAATATAAATAGAGACTGCCATGTTGGCAGGGAGAGTCAGTCTGGTTTTGGGTTTTGAGCAGTGAGCATGTAGCTGCTCGTTTTGTATTGTAATTATTGTTTGCCTGTGTAATAATACTTTAATGTTGTTTTTAAGGTACGATAAATGTGCTTAAAAACATAATACAAGATTGATTTTTAATTTTAACTTTTCTGAAGTTGGAATTTTACAGTAACTGTCTCCAGGACTTATGCTGTGACAGATTGCCAGATACGATGGGTAAAACAGCCCCTAAGAATGTTATAATGTCCAAAGGAACATTGCATCGTTCTATCTTAACAACACAGGCACTGAAATATCGCAAATATTCACACCTGTTAGTGTTTGCTTTCTTTGGATGCGGAATTATTACGTTCTTCCTGAAGTATGGGGATATTTCGTCCGTCTCTTGTATCTTGCATACTTCGTGGAATAATTTTGTTATTACTAGTTTTCCCAAGGATCTCACTAATTCTGAGCGAATACAACTCGATGGGCCTTGTTTCCACTTACGGTTAGGTCTTTCAGTGCTCTGTCAAAGTCTTCTCGTAGTATCATACAGGATCTCCCACCTCTTCTTCACCTAGCTTTTTTTCTTTCTGTAACATTATCCGCAGTTTTGTTCCCCTTACACAGATCCCTTATGTATTCCTTCCACCTTTCAACCTTCCATCTTTGCTTAGAAGTGGCTTGCCACCTGGTCTCTTGATATACAGTTGCTTCTCTTTCTCCAAGTGTCTCTTTAATTCTCCTGTGATTACCAGCATCTGTCTTCGTTTCCACCAGCTATAGATGCTTCTACAGCCTTGTATTTGTCCTTTACCCATTCCTGTTTACTTATTTGGTACTTTCCGTCAGTCACATTTTTAGGCGTCTGTATTGCCTTTTGTCTGCTTCATTGCTTTCGTCAATGAAATTCAATAGCTCCTCAGTTACCCAATGATTTCTACTAGGCTTTTTCTTTCTATCTTTGTGATCCTCTACAACCCACCTACTTCATCTCCCAGTGCTGCTAGATATCTTCAATATATTAGTTGATTATGGAAAAAATTACATATCAATTGTTAATTGTTAGGTCGGCAAACTTGCAGTCCGCGTGGATACTTCGCCAACCGCAGAGACAAAGAAGAAAAAATTGAAAGCACATATAAAAGAAAAAAATGATATCGCCTCTCATCGAAAATGCATGAATAACTAATTCTTACAATAAGATTATATTAAATTTGCCTAGTCGTCTTTATTCTCTTTAGCTTACTTCATTTGTTGTATTCCTATATTTTCTCCTTTCTTCGGTTAAATTACCTATCTACTGAGTTATCCAAGGACTTCTACCAGGCAAATTTTTTTTCCCGGAGTGATTCTCTGCCACCTACCTACACTATTCATCTCTCAACGCTACCCATTCATTTTCTATTGCATTACTGTTCCCAATTTCTTCTACCAGGCAAATTCCTTCTTCCAAAGTGATTCTCTGCCGCCTACCTACACTATTCATCTCTCAATGCTACCTATTCATTTTCTATTGCATTACTGTTCCCAATTTCTTCTACCAGGCAAATTCGTTCTACCGAAGTGATTCTCTACCGCCTACCTACATTATTCATCTCTCAACGCCACCCATTCATTTTCTATTGCATTACTGTTCCCAATTTCAGTCCAACATTGCCTAAGGCTCCCTCTGAAACTCTAAAAAATCTCTAGTTTCTTCAATTTATCCAGGTCCAGTTTCCTTTCATTTCTTAACTTTTTGCAATTTCTTCAGTTTTTTTCTACAAATCATAATCAATACATTGTGGTCATAGTGCACACTTGCTCTTGGTAGTGTCTTACAGTTTACAGTCTCGTTTGGAAATCTGTGCCTAATCATTATATAATCAATCTGAAACCTTCCATTGTCTCCAGATCTCTGCCATACACAAAACCTTTTTGTATGATTCATAAACCAAGTACTAGCAATGATTAAATGAGCACGTAACCGGAAAATTAAATTACGCTCTGTGCAAAATTCTAACAACTGTGTTCCTCTTTCATTCGTTTCCCGACTCCATTTTCTACTACTATTTTCCCTTCTCTTCCTTTTCCTACTATCGACTTCCTGCCTTCCATCACAGTTTTTCTCTCCTTTAACTATCTAAATTATTTTTTTAATCTCATCATACATTCTTTCAATCTCTGGAGCTAGTTGGCATAAAAGATTGTGCTACTGTGGTGGTTGTTGGAATCACGTCTGTCTTGGCTGCCACACTATTTCACTATGCTGTTCGTAATAGTTCACCTGCATTCCTATTTTCTTATTCATTATTACACCTATTCTTGCGTTATGCGTATCTGAAGTTGTATTTATAATTCTGTACCCATCAACCCATAAGTGCATTTCTCCCTGCCACCACACTTCGCTAATTCCCACTACATCATTTCCTTTTTTAAATTTTTTAACGTTCCTACCCCCATTAAGAGGTCTAACATTTTGCGCTCTTGCTCGTAGAATGCCAGTTTTGTTTTACCTGATGACGATATGACGATATCTTACTGAGTAGTTCAAATGTTCAAATGTGTGTGAAATCTTATGGGACTTAACTGCTAAGGTCATCAGTCCCTAAGCTTACACACTACTTAACCTAAATTATCCTAAGGACAAACACACACACCCATGCCCGAGGGAGGACTCGAACCTCCGCCGGGACCAGCCGCACAGTCCATGACTGCAGCGCCGAGACCGCTCGGCTAATCCCGCGCGGCTTACTGATAAGGGAACCTCCCCATCGCACCCCCCCCCCCCCCCTCATATTTAGTTATAAGTTGGCACAGTGGATAGGCCCTGAAAACTGAACACAGATCAATCGAGAAAACAGGAAGAAGTTGTGCAGAACTATGAAAATGACGAGTAGGAAACTTGTCGAAACGTTGCCGCAGAACGACGCCTTGGTTAGGCTGATAACCCGAGAAAACTTCATCATCAATAACGGCTGTAGGTTCCTCCTGCTTTCAGTCGTTCGCAGTACAAGCACAGCAAGGCCACGTTGGCTGATGTTACAAGGCCAGATCATTTAACCATCCAGACTGGCGCCCTTCCAACTACTGAAAAGGCTGCTGCCACTCTTCAGGAAGCAGATTTTTATGTGGCCTTTTTACAGATTAATGAACTCTATTATCATAGCTAGTTCTGTACTGGAGTTACTATGCTCAGACTTTTTGTAAGAAGGACGGACGCTTGTAACTTCTCTTTCGCCGTTCAGGTGTCAAACTGTATAGCAGTCAGCACTCAGAACACACACTGGCGTGTAAACGCAAACGAGGCCCTCCGCATACACTGTGCAGTGGCTTTCGGAGCATATACATAGATATGTAGACAAACGGTGGAAGAATACGTCAAGGACTCTACAGCTGACTCGCTTGCCACAAATAGAGTGAGGCGAGAAAGTCGTTGTGTAAACGACTCAGGAGAAGGCCTTACTTATTATACACGACTAATGAAAGAAAATGCATATTCCTGCTGACTTGCAGAGTCCTTTTAAGCGTAATCTCCTTTTTCACTAATTTTTAGATGATTGAAAATCGCTACGTGAACAGTACACCTGCATTCTGTGAGAAGATGGATAGAACACACAATGTCTCCAATCAAGAACGGAACACTACAACTTGGGTGCACTGTTCAGTGCGTCTACGTGATCTGTAAGGTTCTTCCGATCTTACCCCGTGCCTGCATTATCATTTTGCATCAAAAAGAGTTCTTAGCGCGGGAAATAGTTCGCCGAATGAGTGCACACTATAGTAACGTCATTCGTTAAACTACAATTGGGAGAGGCAAAATTTTTGAAGGCCTGTTTCGTAGTGCCGCGGTTAGCAACTAGGTCTGTTGATAAGATACCGATATAAGACATATCAATATTTATGGGAGAGTTTTTTTCGCCGGTATGTCGATATACCGATTTCTACATGCCAAAATCGAGTGCCGATAATTTAATTTTATGTTATATTTTTTTCGGGATTTTGGATAAATATTTGAAGTTGTTCTTTTGAAATTATAGGAGAACACAATTTTACTTTCACTGTGTGAATGAGTCCTACTACTTTTTGAGCTTTCGTGGCGTCATGTCTCTTTCTCTTTGACTGTATGAGGCAAAGAAGAAGTCCGATTGCCCTTGGGTAGGGGGTGTGAATGAAATAACAAGATAGCCGCAGTGAAGAAATAGCACACTACTTGCGTTCAAAACATTTTTTAACGCAACTAGTGTGCTATTTCTTCACATCGGCATTCTTCAACAATGGTTGCTGAAACTAATGAACAAAAATCTAAATGGTCTTTGCGGTGGGCAGAGACGTGCGAGGGGAAATGCTGACGTAATCGGCGCTCGGTGCTACCAACAGAAACTGCAACGTTTAACTTCACCACGCAGTTTTGACATTACAACTGCTAGGTCGCTGGCGTTTGCTGAAATGAGAAAACGGGGACGTCGACATGAAGTGGTCCTGAAAACGCGATATGTTACGAAACCGAGCACGGACCCATCGGACACCTTTTATTGTGCACTTCTACAGTTACCATTATTAGCAAAGTGGTTATTGCCAAGCGTGAACGTGAATCGTTTCCATTTCAAACGGCTCTGAGCACTATGGGACTTAACATCTATGGTCATCAGTCCCCTAGAACTTAGAACTACTTAAACCTAACTAACCTAAGGACAGCACACAACACCCAGTCGTCACGAGGCAGAGAAAATCCCTGACCCCGCCGGGAATCGAACCCGGGAACCCGGGCGCGGGAAGCGAGAACGCTACCGCACGACCACGAGCTGCGGACGTTTCCATTTCAATTCTTGGCTCTGGCGTGGGGGGATATGCAGGCTGCTAGCTTGCTGATGTACAGAATGTCTAATAATAAATCAGTACTTAAATATACAACTCTAAAACTGGCAGTATGTTTACAGTGCAGCCGATCTATTTTGGCTGGTACGACGATATTTCTTCCGTCGATGCATCGATGTACCGATAGTTTCTGCGGCGAAGTTTTTTAAAATATTCACATATCGGATTCTTGATGTTTCTAAAAATATCAGTTGTCCCTAGTGAGAATTAATTTAGTTTACAAATATGAAAAAGGAGCTGTAACCACATGATTAAGATTTTAATGACCAAAACTACCTTAAAAGTATCACTAAAATGACATGAAAATATCAGTAAAATGTGATAAAAATGAAACTTCCTGGCAAATTAAAACTGTGTGCCACACTGGGACTCGAACCCGTGAACTTACCCTTTCGTGTGCAAGTGCTCTACCAACTGAACTACCCGAGCACGACTCACAACCTATCCTCACGGTTGTACTTGCCACATTTCTCAGGTGTCCCACCTAACTTGCAGGACTAGTACTTCTGGAAGAAAGGAATTTTGCGCAGTATGCTTAGCCACAACCTGGGGGATTGTTTCAAAAATGAAATTTTCACTCTTCAGCGAGGTGTGCACTGATACGAAACTTCTTGGCAGATTAAAAATGTGTGCAGGACTGGGTAAGTTAGGGATGCAAACTTCTTTGAAGAGTGGAAGGTGGAGATGTACTGGCAAAAGTACAGATGTGAGGAGAGGTTGTGAGTCGTGCTCGGGTAACTCAGTTGGTGGACCACTTGCTCATGAAACGGAGAAATTCCACATTCGAGTCCAAGTCTGAAGTACAGTTTTAATCTGCCAAAATGTTTTGAATAACAGTTTAATTCTTATACGAGCCTCAATCAATGACGCGTGCCATTCAAAAGTAAAGAGGTGACAGTCGTGACTCATGCTCCTTTGAAAATAGAACTTAGATAGCAGCAGTGACGATGCTGTTTATCATTTAATATTTTCTACTCTCAGACTTGCAGCTCTAGATGGCACTACCAGAAGTGTTCACAAGCAAACAATATGCTGCAACTGCTTTGGCTGAGCCCGCATCTCGTGGTCGTGCGGTAGCGTTCTCGCTTCCCACGCCCGGGTTCCCGGGTTCGATTCCCGGCGGGGTTAGGGATTTTCTCTGCCTCGTGATGGCTGGCTGTTGTGTGATGTCCTTAGGTTAGTTAGGTTTAAGTAGTTCTAAGTTCTAGGGGACTGATGACCATAGATGTTAAGTCCCATAGTGCTCATAGCCATTTTTTTTTGCTTTGGCTGAAAGGCTGCAAGTAGATGCTAGTTATGCCTGTGAGGAGTTACTTATTCAACTGAAGTCTCTTCAGTCAAATGATACAGCTAGGCGCAGAACTGTGACTAAGCAGTTTCTTCTTCTTCTACTTCTTTTCTTCTCATTCATAACAAAGAGCAGCAGAATATCTTAAACATCTTTTCAGTATGAAAATTAGGAGGCAGGAAGATTAGACGACCACATTCTTTCTTTGTCTATCGATTTAATGCAGATGTCTCCCTGTCAAAAGCTGCAGTGCAAGATGCGTTTTATGTAGGGCAATTTATTATAAATATGTTTTCCATGTACAATATAAGGATTGATACAAGTACCGTACACAGTGAGCTGACAAAAGTCATGGGTTAGACGGTAGTATCACGTACACAAGGTATAAATGGACAATACATTGGCAAAGCTGTCATTTGTACTGAGGTGATTCATGCGAAAAGGTTTCCGACGTGATTACGGCCGCACGACGAGAGTTAACAGACTCTGAAAGCGGAATGTTTGTTGGAGCTAGACGCATGGAACAGTGTCAAGAGTGTGCTAAAAGTAACAAATTTCACGTATTATCTCTCACAACTGACCTAGAGCAGCAACGTTTGCGTACAGTTTTCAGTGATAACAGACAAGCAACACTGCGAACTGCGAGAAATAACCGCAGAAAGCAATGCGGGAGGTACGCAGAACGTATCCGATTTGACAGTGCGACGAAATCTGGCGTTAATGGGTTATGACAGCAGATGACCGACGCGAGTGCCTCTGCTATCAGGAAGACAACACCTGCAGTGCCTCTCCTGGACTCGTGACCATATCGGTTGGACCTTAGACGACTGGAAAACAGTGGCCTAGTCAGATGAATGTAGTCAAATTAAATCGGGTGATGCTGAGGGGATTAGATTAGGAAATGAGACACTTAAAGTAGTAAAGGAGTTTTGTATTTAGGGAGTAAAATAACTGATGATGGTCGAAGTAGAGAGGATATAAAATGTAGACTGGCAATGGCAAGGAAATCGTTTCTGAAGAAGAGAAATTTGTTAACATCGAGTATAGATTTAAGTGTCAGGATGTCGTTTCTGAAAGTATTTGTATGGAGTGTAGCCATGTATGGAAGTGAAACATGGACGATAACCAGTTTGGACAAGAAGAGAATAGACGCTTTCGAAATGTGGTGCTACAGAAGAATGCTGAAGATAAGGTGGGTAGATCACGTAACTAATGAGGAGGTATTGAATAGGATTGGGGAGAAGAGAAGTTTGTGGCACAACTTGACTAGAAGAAGGGATCGGTTGGTAGGACATGTTTTGAGGCATCAAGGGATCACAAATTTAGCATTGGAGGGCAGCGTGGAGGGTAAAAATCGTAGAGGGAGACCAAGAGATCAATACACTAGGCAGATTCAGAAGGATGTAGGTTGCAGTAGGTACTGGGAGATGAAGAAGCTTGCACAGGATAGAGTAGCACGGAGAGCTGCATCAAACCAGTCTCAGGACTGAAGACCACAACAACAACAACAACAGTCAGATGAGCCCCGATTTCAGTTGGTAAGAGCTGATGATAGGGTTCGAGTGTGGCGCAGACCCCACGAATCCAGTGGACTCAAGTCATCAATAAGACATTGTGAAAGCTAGTGGTGATTCCATAATGGTGTGCGCTCTGTTTCCGTGGAATAGACTGGGTCCTCTGGTCCGGCTGGACCGATCATTGACTGGAAATGGTGATGTTCGGTTACTTGGAGATCATTTTCAGGCAATGTTTCCAAATAACGATCTCATGTCACCGGGACACAACTGTCGCGACTGGTTTGAAGAACATTCTGGACAGTTAGAGCGAATGATTCGGGCATCCAGATCGCCCGTCATGAATCCTATCGATCATTTATGGGACATAATCGGCAGGTCAGTTCGTGCACAACATACCGCATCGGCAACATTTTCGCAATTATGGACTGCTGTAGAGGCAGCATAACTCAATATTTCTGCGGTGGATGTCGAACGACTTGAATCCATGTCGCGCCGAGTTGCTGCACTATGTCGGGTAAAAGCCGGCCGGTGTGGCCGAGCGGCTCTTGGCACTACAATCTGGAACAGCGCGACCGCTACGATTGCAGGTTCGAATCCTGCCTCGGGCATGGACGTGTGTGATGTCCTTACGTTAGTTAGGTTTAAGTAGTTTTAAGTTCTAGGGGACTGATGACCTCAGAAGTTAAGTCCCATAGTGCTCAGAGCCATTTCAACTATTTTTGTCGGGTAAAATGAGATCCGACACGATGTTAGGAGATATCCCATGCCTTTTGTCGCCTCAGTATGTGATGCAGTTGTTTAAACTGGAAGGCAGCAAGTAGATATTAGTTGCACGCTTTGAGTAATTACAAAAAATGTTCAAATGTGTGTGAAATCTTATGGGACTTAACTGCTAAGGTCATCAGTCCATAAGCTTACACTCTACTTAACTTAAATTATCCTCGCTGGGTGTTGTGTGCTGTCCTTAGGTTGATTAGGTTTAAGTAGTTCTAATTTCTAGGGGACTTATGGCCACAGTAGTTGAGTCCCATAGTGCTCAGGGCCATTTGAACCATTTTTAAATTATCCTCAGGACAAACACACACACACCCATGCCCGAGGGAGGACTCGAACCTCCGCCGGGACCAGGCTCACAGTCCATGACTGCTGCGCCTTAGACCGTCCGGCGAGGAATTACATGTTCAGTTTAAGTCTCCTCGACTGAATGAAGCAGCGAAGGGTGGATCTGTGACATATTTTTCTTCTTCTTCTTCTTCTTTTTCTTCTTCATAACCGGAAGAGCAGCAGAAAATTTTACACTTCTCAACATAAGAATTAGAAGCTGAAAAATTAGTAGACCACATTCTTTCTTTGTCTTTCGACTTCATGCAGATGTACTCCTACCAAAAATTGCAATGCGAGATGAGTTTTATCTAAGATTACTTACTGTCAGTATGTTTTCCATATATAATGTAAAGACTGATACAAGTATTGTACACATCGACCATAATGGTGAAAGCAAGGAAAGTCCAAATGAAGCCTGCTCATTCATAAACGATTATATAAAAGATATACTACGAAAATACATGTAACTTTGTCTATTCTCAGACAATTGCTCAGTCCAGAACAGGATTGTTTGACTGTCACTTTAAATACTTGCACTATGTGATCAAAAGTATCCGGAAACCCCCCAAAACATACGTTTTTCGTATTAGGTGCATTGTGCTGCCACCTACTGCCAGGTACTCCATATCAGCGACCTCAGTAGTCATTAGACATCGTAAGAGAGCAGAATGGGGCGCTCCGCGGAACTCACGGACTTCGGACGTGGTCATGTGATTGGGTACCACTTGTGTCATACGTCTGCATGCGAGATTTTCACACTCTTAAACATCCCTAGGTCCACCGTTTCCGATGTGATAGTGAAGTGGAAACGTGAAAGGACACGTACAGCATAAAAGCGTGCAGGCCGACCTCGTCTCTTGACTGACAGAGATCGCCAACAGTTAAAGAAGGTCATAATGCATAATGGGCAGACATCTATGCACACCATCACACAGGAATCCCAAACTGCATCACGATCCACTGAGAGTACTCTGGCACCGCGCGCCGCGGAATTTGAATCCCCGTCAGACGTCATGGACGTCGAAGATCCCTAGAGGTCTCTGCATCATCGCGCCGTAAGCTGTGGCGGCGCGCGCGTTCTGGCCCGCATTTAGTGTGAGGGCGCCACTGTGGAACACATGGTTCCAGCGGCCAATAGCGGCGCCCCCGATAGAGTATTTAAGCGCCTGCCTCTCGCTCAGCCAGCGAGTCTAATCGTTGCCTGTGTCTCAACACATCGCTTCGACAACAGACAGCGCGTTTATCGTTCTTTGTTTTCATTAGTAGTGGACGTCTTGGATTCGTTTGATTGTCTCTTTCACTCCGTTGCTTCTTGCGTGTTGTCGTCGTAACGTCTCTCTCCATCGCCGTTGTTGTTTCGTGTCCTTCCTTTCCGTCCGTTTGGTCCCGCCGCGCTTTCTGGGCCACCCCGAGACCGGAACGGTCGCGGTCACAACAGGTTACAACAAGTACTAAGACAGTTAGGCGGTAGGGGAGAAAACTTGGATTTCATGGTCGAGCGGCTGCTCTTAATCCACACATCACGCCAGTAAATGACAAACGACGCCTCGCTTGGTATAAGGAGCGTTGACATGGGACGATTGAACAGTGGAAAACGCTGTGTGGAGTGACGAATCACTGTACACAATGTGGCGATCCGATGGGATGGTGTGGGTTTGGAGAATGCCCGGTGGACGTCATCTGCCAGCGTGTGCCAACAGTAAAATTCGCAGGCGGTGGTGTTATGGTGTGGTCGTGTTTTTCATGGAGGGGGCTTGCACCTCTTGTTGGTTTGCGTCGTACTATCATAGCACAGGCCTACATTGATGTTTTAAGCACCTTCTCGCTTCCAATGTTGAAGAGCAATTGGGGGATGGCGATTGCATCTTTCAACATGATCGAGCACCTGTTCATAATGCACGTTCTGTGGCGGAGTGGTTACACGACAATAACATCACTGTAACGGACTGGCCTTCACAGAGTCCTGACCTGAATCTTATAGAACACCTTTGAAATGTGCCAGGCCTCATCGATCGACATGGATACCTCTCCTCAGTGCAGCACTCCGTGAAGAATGGGCTGCCATTCTCGAAGAAACCTTCCAACACCTGATTGAACGTATGCCTGCGAGAGTGGTAGCTGTCATCAAGGCTAAGGGTGGGCCAACACCGTATTGAATTCCAGCATTATCGACGGAGGGCGCCACGAACTTGTAAGTAATTTTCAGCCAGGTGTCCTGATACTTTTGATCACATAGTGTACCACATAGCGTAACGTTACCAATAATAACGACTACGTAAAGTTACTGTACAACTTAAACAGTTCTTCTCAATTTCCCACAGATCTGTTTCGATTTCCTTAAGCTCCTTCAAAAATATACGATTCAGTTATCGTTTGCGGTTGACTGGTAACCAGCAGTTGGTGCAGCAGAGCGATGTGACAACTGTGCGCAGGACAGAAAGTGTAACAAAACCTTGCTCTGGTTGGTCGTTGCTATGGCAGCTGTCGTGTAAGCAGCTAGCTGTCAATCAGTTCGTGATTATGATCCAGGTATGGAGGGTGTAGCGTGTGCTGGCGCCTACTCACCGTTGGTGGCGACGCTGTGCACGGACGGCGCGTCCCCAGGGCAGCCCTCTCTGCAGACGGCCAGCACGCGGCCGTCGCCCCTCGCCGCCATAGCGGGCACCAAACCCAGGGCCACCTGCAGCCGAAACCGTCAGCCACATTGCGGTTATTCCCATTACCTTTAGTTAATTACGTATTCCGTGGATCATACCAGGTGTACCGGTATGAAATAAGCGGTTTTTTTTGTGAAAATGAAACACTAATTTTGAATTGAAAAGTAAAAACATTTTATTCAAAGTACTCACCATTGCTTTCTACACATTTTGACCATCTTTCTGGCAGTTTGTGGACTCCACTCCAATAGAAATATTCGTCTTTTGAAGCAAACCAATCAGACACCCAATTTTCGACTTCTTCGTAGGAATCGAAGTGTTCCTCAGCCAATGCGTGTCCCATTGATGAAAACAAATGGTTGTCGGAAGGGGCCAAGTCTGGGAATACGGCGGGTGGAGTAGCAGCTCCCAGCCAAATGTTTTAATTGTATCCTGAACCAGTTTTGCTTTGTGTACAGATGCATTGTCGTGTAAAAAAATTACTTTGCCATGTCTTCTGGCCCATTCTGGTGTTTTTTCGATCAATGCATAGTTCAGATTGATCATTTGTTGACTGTAGCGATTAATATTCACAGTTTCACAGAGTTTTAGAAGCTCATGATACACCACACCTTTCTGATCCCACCAAACACAGAGCATTGTCTTCTTGCCGAATCGATCAGGTTTTGCAGTCGATGATGATGGTTGTCCCGGATTAACCCATGATTTTTCCCGTTTAGGATTGTTAAAATAAATCCATTTTTCATCGCCAGTAACAAGTCGATGCCAAATTGATTTTCTTTCATGTCTTTGAAGCAAAATTTGACAAATGGTTTTTCGGTTTTCCATCTGTCTTTCATTCAATTCATGTGGCACCCATTTTCCACACTTTTGGATCTTTCCCATAGCTTTCAAACGGTCAGAAATTGTTTGTTGTGCAACATTTAGCATTGCTTCCATTTGCTTCTGACTCAAAGTATCATCTTCATCCAATATTGCTTGCAATTCGGCGTCTTCGAACTTTTTTGGTGGTCTTCCACGTTCTTCATTTCTTACATCAAAATCATTATTTCTGAACCGTTGAAACAATCTTTTGCGTGCTGCTTCTGATAGAGCATGATCACCATATGCCTCGACAAGCATTCGATGCGACTCTGCAGCACTTTTTTTCAAATGAAAACAAAAAATTAATGCTTTCCGCAGATCATCACTTTCTGGTACAAAATTCGACATTGTTAACACGATGAAAACATATGATGTTGTTTGTTCCATGACTTGATGTATACTAAATATCTTTGACAGATGTCATACCAACCGAACAAAAAAAAATTAAACCTCATTCACAACAAATGTTCCCTATCGATACATTTGTATATTAACGCTCATTTCATACCGGTACACCTGGTAGTTGTGACCTCTCGATATGACATAAAACGAGTCATTATGGAATGTCGTAGTACATCTGAAAATATGGCAATATACAACATTTCTTAAGTTTTTTTTAATTTTCTTTTTACACATTTTTTTCACGTGCATGTAGTGCTCCATGCTTAACTTGTTCACTCTCTCTATGCCCCTCTCTTAACCCCTTCTTAGAGTCGTAAACCAGCTTGGAGATGAATCGGTACACTGAAATCCTGTCGACATGTCTTTTCAACTCTGCAGAAGCACAGGATACTCTTTGCGGCTGTGACAGCTCAGCATCTCTGCCCAAAGATGACAGGGAAAAAAGTACCAGTGTGTTGTTAATTTCGTCATAAAAGTTTACGAGGACTGACATTAAATGACATTGTAAGTGTTATGACGTTTATAATCGGGTGTGGTATTGTTTTAGGAAATGTAAACTGATGTTACTAATGCAATAAGTAAATAACGCGATCAGCTACGATGAATATATACTGCACTTTTGTTTCGAACATATTTCTTTATTTTGTATTGCTTACTCTATTTTTAGTTGTTTTGGTAAAATTCTTCCCAAATATTAAAGACTTTAGCTCAGTTTTTCAAAATGGTGCAAATGGCTCTGAGCACTATGGGACTCAACTGCTGAGGTCATTAGTCCCCTAGAACTTAGAACTAGTTAAACCTAACTAACCTAAGGACATCACAAACATCCATGCCCGAGGCAGGATTCGAACCTGCGACCGTAGCGGTCTTGCGGTTTCAGACTGCAGCGCCTTTAACCGCACGGCCACTTCGGCCGGCTCTCAGTTTTTCATGGTTTGGGTAGGAAAGGCTTACACACACACAGTGTTTCAGTTCATGTTTGAAGAAATTTTGTAATCTATTAAATTCTTTACATAGATTGATAGTGGTCAAAGATTTAAAGCGGAATACCTCACGCCTTTGTGTGCCACACCAGGTCGAAGAGATATACAAGGTGCTTCTTATTAACGTTTAAAAATCTCTGAAGTGACTTGGACGACGCTGAGTCAACTAATTTAATGACAGACAAATGCGGCTGCAAATGCGCGGAAATACCCCAAAAATGGATGACGAATGTTGAACATGGGATGTCGGCAGATGACGTACATCGCGACACGTGCAGCAGTTGACCCCATCGCTCTGTCGCACCTGATCGTCCTAAATCCAATGAAATGTCATGTCGGTGTGGCTCCGGGCCTACGATCGCGTCTTGAGCGACTGGGGCTCTATGTCCAAGTATTGCGTCTGGCAGGCAGTATCTTTTCATTGTGTTAGACAATTAGGTGTTTACACTGCGGTAAAATTTATTATTTTGTTTACCGCTTTCGCGGTCTCCGCTAGTTTACTGCAAAGTACAGTACGACGAAAACGTCCGCAGCTCGTGGTCGTGCGGTAGCGTTCTCGCTTCCCGCGCCTGGGTTCCCGGGTTCGATTCCCTGCAGGATCAGGGATTTTCTCTGCCTCGTGATGACTGGGTGTTGTGTGATGTCCTTAGGTTAGTTAGTTTTAAGTAGTTCTAAGTTCTAGGGGACTGATGACCATAGATGTTAAGTGCCATAGTGCTCAGAGCCGTTTGAACCATTTTGAACGACGAAAACCTATCGTATCGCGTCGCAGGCAACTGATTCGTCGTTATCAGTAAATAACCTGCGTTTTCTTGCGTTTAAAACCCATCACATTGACAAAAGGTGATCGAAATTTGCACCATTGTGTAGCGATGTGTAGCACAACCCCCTACCGGGAACTGTAGGATCGACAACTCCCAACTGCTGCACATGTGGCGAGGTGGTGACGTCACAGTTTCAACATTTATCATCCACTTTTGGGGTATTTCCAGACATTTGCGGCGACATGTGTCTTATATTAAATTAATTGTTGCAGCGCCGTCTAGATTGCTTCGGGTGTTTTTAAACGTTAATAAGGATCACCCTGTATAATGTTTAGTCATCTCTCCTTCTAGTATTTTGTTCATGAATGTTCCTATTATTTTCAAACTATTATTGAGTGTCGACAACAAACTTCGCAAGGGAGGAGATGTACTGCGAAACATAGCAGTATGTCCAGGTGTATAAAGAGCTGTCTACAGGAGGTTCTGGAATACACACAACATATACTTATTATACGTTTCTGAGCAACAAATAATATTGCTTTGTTAAAAACCGTTCAGCAGACAAGTCAGCATAAAATAGTTTTTTTACTTAAGACAATCGGTTTCAACAGACCATACTGTCATCTTCAGGTGTGTAAGAAAGTGCTTATACTTGGAATATGTTCAAATGTTGAAATGGCTCTAAGCACTAGGTGACTCAACAACTGAGATCGTCATCCCCTAGACTTAGAACTACGTAAACCTAACTTAACCTAAGGACATCATACACATCCATGCCCGAGGTTGGATTCGAACCTGCGACCGTAGCAGCAGCGCGGTTCCGAACTGAAGCGCCTAGAACCACTCATCCACAGTGGCCGGCCTTAGAATATGTCTCATAAGTTAACATATAACGTTTGATGATATAAACACTTTAGGCTGGTATTATGAAAACCTGATGTGGCCGTGTACGTTTATATATCTTAATATCTTTTGTTGTAAAACGTTCATTTTACTCTGACCTCAAGCACAAGATGTCAAGTGGATAAAAACAGCACATTATAAAAGTCTGTCGTCGCTAAAATATTTAAAAACATAAAGCAGCTTGTGCAACAGGCTGCGTCCGTATTCATATTGCCCACAGTTGCTTGTTGCACCATGCAAACACGGTAGAAAAATAGAACGACTGTTTACATATGCTGGACGTATACAAAACAGTGCATATGCACTGTGAATGGCGCATAAGGTAAACTGCAAGGTATTATTGCAAAGATAAAATTTTAATAGCTTGACAGCCACTTGATGGCTCTCACATCGGAACCATGTAACGTATCACAAATAATTCTCTTTTCATATTTACAATTAATTACTTTAGTGAGCGATCTTTAAGAATAGAAAGATTATAAGACCGTACTTTACTAAGAACTGGAAAAAATATTTAATTCGCAAAATCCCCTTTACACATTCTTATTACTGCATGCTTGATAGGAAAATTGAGGTATTTACTCAGTAATAAATTTCCCATCACGACAATACCAGAATAATAAACTACAGAAGAATAAATACCTTAATTTTCCTATTATGCATGCAGTAATAAGAACCTGTAAACGGGGTTTTTAGGGAGAATTAAATACATGCTTCACTTCTTGGTAAAGTACAATTTTGTAATCTTTTTATTCTTAAAGATCACTCACTAAAGTAATTAAGTTTAAACATGAAAAGAGAATTATTTGCTATATGTTACATGGTTCCCATGCGAGAGCCATCTAGTGGCTGTCATACACTATTAAAAGGTTATCTTGGCAATAATACCTGTCAGTTGTATGTTATACGCCATTTAAAGAGGATTTTCACTGTTTAGAATACGTCCAGGATATGTAAACAGTTGTTCTATTGTGTACCAAGTTTGTATGATGCAACAAGCAACTATGAGCAACTGTTGCACAAGGTGCTTTATGTTTTTAAGTACAGGTTGATTATAATTACGGTTAAACTTTCGAAACTCTGTAGAAATAACACCAGTAGTCAGAATGACGTCAAATTGCAATGCAATATTATCAGAGACCGTAGCAGTCGCGCGGTTCCGGACTGAAGCGCCTTGAACCGCTCGGCTACAGCGGCCGGCGGTGTTATTTCTACAGCGGTTTGAAAGTTTAATTTTACTCACCCTGTATTTTAGCGATGACAGACCTTTTATAATGTGCTGTTTTTATCCACTTGACATCTTGTGCATGAGGTCAGCGTAGAATGAGCATCTTTTACAACAGAAGATATGAAGGTATGTAAATGTACAGGTCCACACCGGTTTTTATTGTAGCAGTCTAAAATTTTTATATCGAATGTTACATCTTAACTAATGAGGCATATTCCATGTACATGCATTTTCTTTACCGATCTGAAGATGACAGCATAGTCTGTTGATAGCAGTTGACTTAATTTTTTTAAAAAAGTATTTTATGCAATGCTGGTTGTTGAATGGTTTTTAACAATTAAACAGATGGCCATTCAGTTCTCTCAAAAAAAGAAAATGTAATCAATATTGCTTTTATCTTTTCCGGTTTCTTTGTGATCAAGATTTGATGACTCATTGTTTCACTCACAGTTTGTAATAAACAACTGTCATCGAGTTAATATTTCATCGCGCAAGAACACATCAAAGTTGAAAACCAGTAGCGCACTAGTGTGCTAAAAAAAAAAAAAAAAAAAAAAGGAGGAGGTCTCGTTCCTTTTCTGCCGAAGAAACGTACATGTATTGTGGAGAGGTCTACCAGTTACATGCTCTAGGTGATTTTTGAGAAAGTTCTTAAAATATCACCGCTACACTTCGTCACTTATTAAAAAAACACAGTTAGCTAACGCATTTAGCACTCGTTATATTCTTCAATTAATTAGATTTCACTGTGGATATGGAATTCCTGTAGGTGGTGTCCCACAGTTTCTTGAAAGCCATTAGCTTCTGCTATTAGAGTCTGCATGGTTCTGCCGCAATGTGATAGTAACGCTGGATGCCCTCGCAATCTCCTGCCAAGATGATGACAGCAGCTGTCGTCTGCTTCCGGACATATTTCGGCGATGCTTTCACTGGCTAGCCCACGGGAACGAGGCCATGGGCAGCAGGCCCATTGTGCGCGCTTCGCGCTCCGCTGCAGACGCCGGACCGACGCTTGCATGCCGAGCTGCTTGAAAAGGCAACCCGAGAAAAGCCGCAGATACTGTTCGCACAAACCAAGTTGACACTTGGCGAGGAAGCTGATGGGAACGGCCCTAAATGCATTTCCCATTTACGGTCGCTTCCATCAGCCGCCGCTGTGAGCGCCTACTTGTTTGAAGAGAATAATACTGAACTTACGTGAATCTAATGGTGCCGACCGGCTGCCGTGTCATCCTCACCCATAGGCGTCACTGGATGCGGATACGGAGGGGCATGTGGTCAGCACACCGCTCTCCCGGCCGTATGTCAGTTTCTGAGACCGGAGCCACTACTTCTCAATCAAGTAGTTCCTCAGTTTGCCTCACAAGGGCTGAGCGCACCCCGCTTGCCAACAGCGCTCGGTAGACCGGATGGTCACCCATCCAAGTGCTAGCCCAGCCCGACAGCGCTAATTTCGGCGATCTGACTGGAACCGGTGTTACCGCTGCGGCAAGGCCGTTGGCATTATGTGCAACTACCGCTATTAAAAAGAAATTCACTGGCCCTCGCAAAGGAAGACATCCTGACGAAGTAAAAGTTTTGGATTTCGTCGGTGAAAGGCAAGAGAGATAGCTGCAGTTCTTAATAAATTATGTAGAGACAAGAGTTTAGGGCTAGATGTAGATGAGTTGATCGCGTTATGTAACTGTCGGGCTTAACTTTACGACGCCGCACAATATGCCAAATGCTTCCACAGGATTTTGAGAAAAAATTTCCATAATTTCGGTGGTATGTCATCAAACTTCGGAAAGAGAAGAATTTTTCGATGGGCCAAATAGGCAACTCTCTTGAGACGCCAATTCGGTTGGATAAGCCACGTAATTACATGACTGATGAGAAGGGGACAAAATAGCTATCATCAAAGCATCATGATGCGAAAAACAGCGCATAACTGTAATGCTTGCAATCACAGCAGATGGGCGCAAGCTTCTCCCTTTCTTAATCTTCAGTCGGAAAACAATATCCCGAAAAATGAAAAACGTTCCCTCATGATGCCATTCTTGGAAATCAAAAGAAAGGATGAATGACAAACTTTAAAGCTTGACTGGCTGCGAAACGTATGGGAACCCAGTCCTGGTGGGCTTTCAAAACTGCTATCAATGGTCTGCCGTCCGCCCATGGTAGATGAGTGGTCAGCGCGATCGAGTGTCATAGCTAACGGCCCGGGTTAGATTCCCGGCTAGGTCGGAGATTTTCTCCACTCAAGGACTGGGTGTTGTGTTGTCCTTATCATCATTTCATTCCCATCGACACGCAAGTCGCCGAAGTGGCGTCAACTCGAAAGGCTTGCACCGGCGAACGGTGTACCCGACGGGAGGCCCTAGCCACAGGGCATTTCCATTTCCAGTGGTCTGTCTTGACGTACTTCGTGGTCATCTCACTGACGATGTAAACAAGAAGATACACAGCCTAGGCAGTGACCTGGTTACTATTCCTGAAGGAATGTCTTCCGTTTTACAACTTTTTAAAGGTTACGTTCAGGAACAGTACGAAAATTGGTTATGCGAGCAAGATGGCAGGCCCTCTAGCCTCTTAATACACTTATTAGGGGTCATCAAACCAGACTATCTTACATTTATAAAATAAGAATTTGCATACATGCATATTAATGTCATTTCGCCGACGTATTACGCTGTCATACAAAGTAGGTAATCGGATGCTATGTACCAGCATGTACATAATCGGGAGTAGGATGCATGTATATCGTAATTCTGTTCTTTTTACACAGGATTCAAGCTGGAAATTTTGGGCTGTGAGGAGGCCAACCGGTCACAACAACAGCAGGAGGTGGGGGGACATCCGGT
Organism: Schistocerca nitens; assembly: GCF_023898315.1. Classification (NCBI taxonomy): domain Eukaryota; kingdom Metazoa; phylum Arthropoda; class Insecta; order Orthoptera; family Acrididae; genus Schistocerca; species Schistocerca nitens. Next base: position 250,343,173 of record NC_064614.1, on the reverse strand, counting down.
CACTGGGAATTGCGGACCGACTCCTGATCTACGCCTGGCAACTTTCTCTTTTGATATCGGGTCTCAGGGGCCTGAGTGACGGGCAAGAAGTCCTGGTGGAGGCTATCATAAGTTGCTCGACTGATACGTCAGCACACGTTTGCAGTCACTGTCGGGAATTAGCGGGAAGGAGTGGTACTGGCGCCTAGGTTGCCGGAGTAGGGTAGACATACGAAGCTCCCGCCTGTTGCGTTTCAGCTGATTTTTTAGTCGCCCAATATTCTAAGTTAGGTTTGTCAACGGTGGCATCTGTAGAACCGCTTTGCCTCCTTAGGTGATATCGTGGTACTGCATCCAGTCACCCACTTGTTTACTATTATTATACAGGGTGATTCAAAAAGAATACCACAACTTTAGGAATTTAAAACTCTGCAACGACAAAAGGCAGAGCTAAGCACTATCTGTCGCCGAATTAAGGGAGATATAAAGTTTCATTTAGTTGTACATTTGTTCGCTTGAGGCGCTGTTGACTAGGCGTCAGCGTCAGTTGATGCTAAGATGGCGACCGCTCAACAGAAAGCTTTTTGTGTGATTGAGTACGGCAGAAGTGAATCGACGACAGTTGTTCAGCGTGCATTTCGAACGAAGTATGGTGTTAAACCTCCTGATAGGTGGTGTATTAAACGTTGGTATAAACAGTTTACAGAGAATGGGTGTTTGTGCAAAGGGAAAAGTTCTGGACGGCCGAGAACGAGTGATGAAAATGTAGCACGCATCCAGCAAGCATTTGTTCGCAGCCCAGGAAAATCGACTCGCAGAGCTAGCAGAGAGCTGCAAATTCCACAATCAACTGTATGGAGAGTCCTACGAAAAAGGTTAGTTATGAAACCTGAACGTCAACTACACGAGGCGATGGATCGGCCGCCAGGCAGCCCGTGACAGAGCACTTCATCACTGGCCTCCAAGAAGCCCTGATCTTACCCCCTGCGATTTTTTCTTATGGGGGTATGTTAAGGATATGGTGTTTCGGCCACCTCTCCCAGCCACCATTGATGATTTGAAACGAAAAATAACACCAGCTATCCAAACTGTTACGCCTGATATGCTACAGAGAATGTGGAACGAGTTGGAGTATCGGGTTGATATTGCTCATGTGTCTGGAGGGGGCCATATTGAACATCTCTGAACTTGTTTTTGAGTGAAAAAAAACCTTTTTAAATACTATTTGTAATGATGTATAACAGAAGGTTATATTATGTTTCTTTCATTAAATACACATTTTTAAAGTTGTGGTATTCTTTTTGAATCACCCTGTATATTTCACCTAGTCTCTTTGCTACCCCTAGATTCCCTGCAGTGTCGTTTGTTCTAGGTTCTTGCCAACACCTCTGTCATGTGAGGACTATTTACATGTTTGGTTAACGTTAATATATATGAATATTCCTTGTACAAATTCATTATAAATTTTTTGTTCCAATTAAATAAAACAAATGTAATTATGAATTTTTAGGACGGCATTTCTGTTAAACCGTCACAGCCATCAGAAAACTTTCCCATCACCATTTTCAGAGGGGAACTTCGATCATTTAATTTAATCAATAACTTATATGAGGGGCTAGCCACCTCACGTAGGATTTATGTCAGGGCCTTTATAAGACTGCGTTGCACACCTTGTGCAGACTCAATATTAGCCCACTTGGGTGTGATTTGCGTAACATCGCGATACTGCCCTCTGACATGCGCGCACATCAGTTAAGGGTCCTAAGATAGCAAACACGCGGCTAGTTTCATGCGATCCAAAACGCGAAGTGACCCCGTCAGGAAAAATTAACGATTCTGCACCCCATATTATAGCACAATGGGTTTCGACTGCCTGGAAAAGCACTGACGCACAAACGATCGTAAAATCAGTTAAGAAATGCTGTATTTCAAATACTGTAATGTTGTTGCATTAATTTGAGGTGCAAACGGTGCTGATATTCAAGACCATAAAAGTGGGTTAAAAGCTGTGAGCTATGTGAGGAAGTTAACCTTGCATTACTGCGCAACTGTTTCACCAGGTATCCAGTCTAGCTTACCAAATTCCCAACCAGACTAACATTAATTATAATCTTTTAGTATTCATCTTACGATAACCGGTGATATATATATAAAAAGACAATTTAAATAAAAAGAAATAAATCAGTTTATATTTGGACATTTATTTTAACATTGATCATTGTTCCGTTAAAATTTCAGCATATCAAACTTGATTCATAACTAAACTGGTGCCTTATTTAGGATTGTGAAAATGTGAGTTTGTAATCTTACGGAACACATCAAATAGGGAGCCAAGATTGGGAGACTACATACAACACTGCATTCATAAAATAACACACGAAGAACGTTGAAACATATCCAAGAGGAAATTAACCACAACCAACCGATTCAATTTTCACCCAAAGAAGTTACATTCATAGCGCAATCCTGTCCGTCATGAAATTACCACACACTGGTATACTAAATTCATACTAACTCTCTGTGAAATCTTCCCGAAAAGAATAGCTGAGGGCTACTTTGATGATTACACTACATGCTTCACGTGGTCAACTTGGTTTACACAAAGAGTGTAACTCCACAATAATTTTGATAATTAAAATAAATTAGATCGAAAAGCAATTTACACAAGAAAAACCTCGAACTGGTTACTATCGTATTACTATTAACCTTATGGGTCAAACAATTGTATAAGCACATGGTATTGGTCTCACAAAGTACAGCCCACGTGGGTTGAACATAAAGAAAACTTGCTATATTGAAAAATATTGTCAAGACGTGACGTTATAATCTCACGCACATTCGCATTTAAGATTGATGATCTTAGTTAGAGTTACTGATCAATACGTGGTTCCACTTTACTCACAAAGTAGTGACAAAGCAACTAGCGGAAGATATTCTGAACTTCACACTCGAAATACACTGCGTTGCAATTTAAGATAACATTAGATATTTTGGAGCTAAACCTGAAATAAAGGTGATTAAATTTTCAGTTAGGCTGAACTTAAGAAATCCATTGTCCTACGGACTTAGCAGACACGCGCTTAGCCGGAGATCTTACCACTTCAAACGCTCGCCGCGGACAGACTGACCTGGGCTCCTACTGAGCGTGCTTAACTGATACAAACGGAAGTGACCAGAGAGGCAGCTTCCTATACCAACATGACAAGGGACGGACAGGACCATACTAAGAATAGAAACCTCTCTGCTTTTAGAAAGCATAGCTACCTGTTCCGACGTTGGTCCTACTGTTCTCTAGCAGACAGGCTTGTCTGCTACCATCAAGCATGCAACTAGAAATTCATTTGCTCACATATCCTCTCACACAGAAGGGAAGGGGGATGACAGTATCTTATCATATACAGTATATAAAAGAAAGCGGATGTAGGTTCCGTATGAGACTGTGTGACATGAATTAGATATAAACTGTGTTTTAAAGTGTAGTAGTGTGACAGATGGTTCTTGTTTATGTGTAAAAGTAACACGTTTCACTGCCCAGTCTCCTCCCAGATAGTCAGAAACACCACAGTAAATTCAAAAGAGGAATTTATGCCGTAAATGACAACAGATTTAAGAAATTAACATGAAAGGAATCCAACAGAGACCTTTCAGTACTCTAGACGGCAGTTAAGGTGATGTACTCTGAAACGATACCAAGGATGATGGGGAACGAGGAAATGAATCTGTTGCTGACGTAGACTCCTCCGAAGATACCAGACATGATGAATGACATTAATGAATAATGATGAGTAAAGCGTGTTGTTTATGGTATGTTTGTTTGCATGGCATGTAGGTCAATGGAGCATTTAAAATTGTTGTTGCTTTGATAGTTCATGTATACATCCATTGTTGTGTTAAATACATTTAGCCTACATTTTTAAAACTGTGGTGTACGTTACATTCGATGGTGCGTTAGATTCGTGTAAATGCAAACGTGCATTTCCACACGACACTGCTGTTCGCTTGACGCATTGAAAAACACAAGGTTGGAATCACGATCGTCAAAGCACGTATTCTCCCTTCCACTGTGCAAACCGTTGGCGGTGTTTGGTGGCTACAACTGATATGCGTATTTACATAGTGGCTTGGTATTTCAACAATGTCAACCTGACATTTCCTCTCAGGAAGCCAAGCTCGTCACACGTCATGATAAAAGCGAATGATTAAAAAAGTAAGTCTTAGGAACAACTATCCCAACTGGTAGTAGCTTTTATGGGATTCTTACCATACGCGGATGAAGATTGCAATGGTTTGTGAGGCGATAGGATAAAGTGATCACCAATACGACTAAAGAACGGAAGTAGCAGCCCTCTCTGCTGTGTTTGGCACACAACAAAACTCTGTCCTGGAAAAAGACAACAGTTGCTCCAGATGTCACAGTCGGCGGAAACAGTTTGGTATGACAGTTGCAGTACTACTCGCAGGCCGTTGGAGATATCGAAAGAATGGCTGACAGCACTGATACACCCTCTACACAAGAAAGGGGATAAGTCGGACCCAAACAACTATAGGGGCATCTCACTGTTACCTGTTACATGTAAGATACTTTCGAAAGCAAACTGCTAAATAGATTAGAGAAACAAACAGACCACCTGACTGGCGAATACCAGGCTGGGTTTCGTAAACACAGGTCGTACGCTGGACAGATATGGAACCTTAAGATGACACTGCAACACAAATAGAACATACCCATCACCTTCGTCGACTTCAAGAAGGCGTACGTCTCAATAGACAGAGAAACCCTCTTTAAAATTCTGAAAGAATACAGAGTAGATAGGAAGACACTAGCCATAATTGAGCAAACACTAACCAACACGACATCTAAAGTGAAGTTCTGTGGAGAGCTCTCGGAACAATTCGAAATCACAACAGGAGTGAGGCAGGGCGACGGCCTCTCGCCATTGCTGTTCAACACAGTACTGGACAAAATAGTGAAGGAATGGGAAGAGACACAGAAAGGAGTCCTCTTAAGAAAAGTAGGAGTCAAGTGCCTAGCATTCGCAGATGATTTAGCCATCGTAACGATAAGAGAAACAGAAACAATAAGGGCCATAGAGGAACTGCACGAAATCGCAGCCAAGACCGGACTACACGTATCATACGAGAAAACACAGTTCATGAACGCCCAAAAACATCCATCACAACACACAAAATATGGGACAACACATAGAACAGAAAATTTCAAGTACCTAGGCGAAGCAATACAGATTACAGGAAGAAATAAGATACCTAACGAAGAGAGAGAGCGAAACTAGAGAAGTCCTACAAACTGACTTGGAACCACTACAATAAGAAAGCTATACCACGAAAGGTCAAGCTACGACACTACGAGACGATGGTACTACCAGAAGCACTATACGCAGCCGAGACCACAGTAGTACAAGGACAGACACGAATCTAACAGATAGAGAAGACGGGATGAAAAATACTCAGGAAATATTCGGGGCGACGCAAAAAGACGGGGTATGGATAAAGAGGTCAGATGAAGAACTATTGGGACACACAGAGAAAATAACAGACCAAATCAGGAAAGGAAACTACAGTTTTATCGACCCTCAGCAGAAAGGCACCACATAGGATAAAGAAACAGATCTTGGACTGGGTTAGCATAAGGCAAAACAACAAATGGATGAATGAAAATGACATGGAACACCTCCACATCACACAGGGAACAATACAAAACAAAATACTCCTTAGGAACCTGATCAGAAGAATCAAATTACAAGAGACACCATACAACAAACGAACCCAATGGACCGAACAGACGACAACAACACAGCCAGAGGATGAAGGAACATTGGGGGAACCGGAAAAAAGAGAAGCCGAAGAGAACACAGGACCTAAAGTGGACCGAAGAACGGAAGCAGAAACACAGCACACGAATGAGGGAAGTTTAGGCAGAATGTAAAGAGAAAACAAGACGGAAATGTACATGAAGTTTAGTCTAAATGCGCTCTTCAAGAGCATAGAGTATGTGTGTGTGTGTGTGTGTGTGTGTGTGTGTGTGTGTGTGTGTATTGTTTATCAACTCGTAACATATATGACGAGAAAGTAACCGTAATGGGATACTGGACTGAAGATAGTGACTAGAAAATAACATTAGAATCGGTCTTGACGGCGATATTCGAGGAGAGAAACGATTCTTTGCTGAGCACGGGTATACTTTTTGAGAACCCTTTGAAGAGAAGGTGTTTGTGGATCAAAGAGGATGAAAGATTCATTTACGTAAAAAGGGGGAAAAGATTCAGGATGAAGCTGACGACCTGCAAAGGAACATTTCGTTTTGACCACGAAAAATGAAAAATAAAATAAAATAAAATAAATTGGTTATTGGTATCACTTATGGTACAATCATTAACGTGAGATTTTAGCCTTTCGTGGAGTTGATTTTTAATGAGTCAACTTGAATAAACACCTGACGAAGAACGTAATGAAATGACAGAATGGTTGGGCACATTATTACATGAGTCGTTGCTAAAAACTCCAGTCGAGGAGATGAAAGAATCGTGGGGCCTGGCCTATACTGGTTGAGGCTGGTAATAGAGGCCACCCCAAATCATACCCAGGAATACTAAACAAATACATCGATGTGCAGTGTTCGCTAAGTTGTATTCGACAAGGTGGGGAATTTTTGACGTATGCAAGGAATTTTCAGCTTTTCTAGCTGATAAATTATTGCACCGGCTATTTTTGTTTTAATTGAACTACACACTTTTTCTGTGGCTTTGGGAAGAGCCTTTGAAGAGCATTGCAAAGACATTAACGTGCGTGGAACTAATGGTGGTGGTGGTGGTGGTTAGTGTTTAACGTCCCGTCGACAACGAGGTCATTAGAGACGGAGCGCAAGCTCGGGTTAGGGAAGGATTGGGAAGGAAATCGGCCGTGCCCTTTCAAAGGAACCATCCCGGCATTTGCCTGAAACGATTTAGGGAAATCCCGGAAAACCTAAATCAGGATGGTTGGAGACGGGATTGAACCGTCGTCCTCCCGAATGCGAGTCCAGTGTGCTAACCACTGCGCCACCTCGCTCTGTCGTGGAACTAATCAAGTACCGCCATCAGCAGAAGACGTCCCTCAAACCACTCCTTACTGTGCCATATGTAAGCAACCAAGTAACTCAGATGCGAGCTAAATATGGGCAACGTGTTATCACAAATAGACGAGACATGGAAAAGCTACTGATAATAAAACCACTGTCTCAAATACGACCGAAGTGCAAATACATGAATCCAGTGCGCACAGTAGAACAAAATACAGCCAAAATGTTTCCCTATATAGTCCTCAAGCCGCCGACGCACGGGACGAGGCAGCTGACATTGACGTGTAGCATACGAGGTATCCCACGTCACGAGATACAGTACCGTCGGCTCACGGCGCGAGTTGGTTAACGTGATTTTGCGCTCTCAGCACACTCCAGCGCTGGTGTCGGATTTATTCGGCTCGCAGACGTTGACGTGTACGCGGACGAGATATCCCACGCCACGGGATACAGCGCCGTCGGCTCACGGCACGAGCTGGTTGACGTGATTTTGGGCTCTCAGCACACTCCAGCGACGGTTGTCGAATTTATTTGACTCGCGAACCATACAGTTTGTTCACAAAAATGGATGTAGGTATAATTCCTGTTAACACGAACATTACCTCCCCTGGGCCTATGCTAGTCATGTTGTTCTCTCTGTGATGTACATAAACAAAAACTTTAACATCCGTGAACGTGTAATAACACAAAAAGGGAAGATTCATGTTCACTCAGGAAAGACATAAGGTTATAAAATGTTCACCAAATCAACAGCCGGCCGTGGTGGCCGTGCGGTTCTAGGCGCTTCAGTCTGGAACTGCGCTGCTGCTACGGTCGCAGGTTCGAATCCTGCCTCGGGCATGGATGTGTGTGATGTCCTTAGGTTAGTTAGGTTTAAATAGTTCTAAGTCTAGGGGACTGATGACCTCAGATGTTAAGTCCCAAAGTGCTCGGAGCCATTTGAACCACTTTTGAACCAAATCAACACACTCGTTCCGGACAGAGAGTACACTTAAATTTACATGACATCAAGTATTACAGAAATTGTTTCTATCAATTTCTTATGAAACTCCCACAACCTTCTAGAAAACGCGAAGGAGGAAAAAAGATCGGTTTTAGCAGGATGTGAAACCTTCATCCGATCTAACACTAAGTCTATATTGCGGTACTCCAACCAACTACGCTATTGAGGATCCTCCTTTCCGTGCCTTTAGTTTCCGAAATGGCGTTGACATTTAATTACATAACAAATCATAATAAGAACGACATGTTTCCATGAATTTTGAATGTGTTGTTGCTTTAAAGCGGCTTACAATTCGTTTTCGAGACATTCAACGTGCTGGTGCTAACAAGGGAAACTCCCCATCGAAGCTCCCTCAGATTTAGTGGTAAGATGGCCCAGTGGATACCATGTCAAACACTGACCACAGATCAAGCACGAAAACAGGAAGAAGGTGTACAGAACTGTGAAAAAAAGAGGCAAAATCGAAACAGTGAAGGGTGCAAGCTGGAGGTAAGCACCAACGGACAGATTTGATTAACCATCCAATCGTGGCTCTGTGGTCGTGGTGTAGGATTGCAACCTGGGAGTTCTGTGTTCAAACCTATTTCGTGGCCCCCTTTTTTTCCGACAAAATTACGAACTCTCTGTCGGGTCATTGACGTGTCCATTCGCTGTATTCAAATTTGTGCCTATGCTGTGATATAACGTCCCTTTGCAACTGCGAGGTGTACGGAAGGGACTTCCAGATGTACGTACCTCCTATTTATTCTACACAAGTACCACATGTTATGGCTCTTGCCTTCCGTTTTGGAAGTTTTGATTCTTAAATCTCCTTGTTGTAACATATTTCACATCTGTTTCTTTCTTTTTTTCGTTTCTGTGAGAGGTCTATGCTGCTCCTCGCCTGCTTCCACTATCCATCACATTTATTTGCGACGGTAATATATTTTTACCATACGACTCATATTCTCTAACCAGTGTATAGTACGACTACAGAAGGAGAACAGACACGTCAATGACCGGACAGAAAGTTCATAATATATATATCATGGCGCAGGAAGGAGATTTGAACATGGATCTAAAAAATGGCTCTGAATACTATGGGACCTGACTGCTGAGGTCATCAGTCCCCTAGAACTTAGAACTACTTAAGCCTAACTAACCTAAGGACATCACACATATCCATGCCCGAGGCAGTATTCGAACCTGCGACCGTAGCAGTCGCGCCGTTCCGGACTGAAGCGCCTAGAACCGCTCGGTCACAGCGGCCGGCTGAACATGAATCTCCCCCTTTGCAGTGAAACACCGTGATCACACAACCACGACGGCCGGATTCTTGCAAATCGCTCGATGTTGCACATCTCGAGCTTGGACCATTCACTGTTTGCATTTTGCTTCTTTTTTTCACAGTTCAGTACACCTTCTTTCTGTTTTCAAGATTAATCCGTGTTCAATTTTTGACGGGCAGTCCACTGGGCCATTTTACCACTAAATCTGAGGGGAACGCTATGGGGAGTTTCCCTTGTTAGAAACAGCAAAAATTCATCGAGTATAATGTACAAGATTAAACCAATCGAATATGGGCTTCTGCTGAACATGACAAATACAATATGGCGTCTTGCTTTCTGCTTGTGATGTTCGGAGCGTTCTTGCTTCCTTTTGGTTCTACTTTACGTGGCAAGTCGCCAATATATCGCAGAGCTTATTTTGTGTTTCACGTGACGAAAAGGTTTCTCAACGTGAAACAGCAGGAAGTAACGTTATAAAACTCGCCCAGCGCAACGTAAACGTTGGCTAACTCGTCCCGTGTGCCGACGACATTGCTATGAAATCAGTGAACGTCAGTGAGCAAACCCCTCCTGCCTTGAATGAAGAACCTGAAACCTCATATGAATTGTGTGGTATTGAGTCAAATATCTTTCGGAAGTGCAACTACATGACTGCTTGATCCATGTCTTTCAGGAGGTGCTGTGAGGAAAGAGGGTGTCTGGTTTTGCAGATTGCATTTCTTGACATTTGGGAAAGTAATAAAAAAATGCAGAATGAGATTTTCACCCTGCAGCGGAGTGTGCGCCAGGAAGTTTCACATCAGCGCACACTACGCTGCAGAGCGAAAATCTCATTCTGGAAACATCCCCCAGGCTGTGGCTAAGCCATGTCTCCGCAGTCTTCTTTCTTTCAGGAGTGCTAGTTCTGCAAGGTTCGCAGGAGAGCTTCTGTAAAGTTTGGCAGGTAGGAGACGAGATACTGGCAGAAGTAAAGCTGTGAGGACCGGGCGTGAGTCGTGCTTCGGTAGCTCAGATGGTAGAGCACTTGCCCGCGAAAGGCAAAGGTCCCGAGTTCGAGTCTCGGTCGGGCACACAGTTTTAATCTGCCAGGAAGTTTAATAAAAAAATGGTTTAAATGGCTCTGAGCACTACGGAACTTAACATCTGAGGTCATCAGTCCCCTAGAACTTAGAACTACTTAAACCTAACTAACCTAAGGACATCACACACATCCATGCCCGAGGCAGGATTCGAACCTACGACCGTAGCGGTCGCGCGGTTCCAGACTGAAGCGCCTAGAACCGCACGGCCACTCCGGCTGGACAGGAGCAGAAACGATCAGCGAACAAGATAACACAGCAAACAGAAGATTTACTTAATTTGTATTTCTCTGAGTCTGCAAAGATTCATTACAAATAATGCACCCAGAATTAAAGTCTGGCTCTCAACATCGACAAGGATTAGATGTTATCAGAGCTGCGACCAGGCGGCTTCTGCTTGGCATAAGGTAGTGAAGAGACGCCAAGTGAGATTGGGCCGCCCGGCTTCTGCCAGCCGTCCTATATCATAGCGACAGAGGTCGCTCGTGTTACGGAGCCACTGGGGGTGTGGCTCAGAGGGCATGCACCATTGGGTCCACTGGATCCCTCATGACCGTTGTTGGCGTCTGATGGAGACTTGCAGTTCCGTTGTCAATTTAAAGAAACCCAGTACATGATACCACAGACAGTGTCCCACCAGCATGTAGCAAGCGGTTCACATGACAATCGGACCTTTGTATTTTTTGTCTTTATGTACCGTACTTGAAGTTCAGAACTCAAACATCAATCATCCAAAACAGCTAGATGTAATCCTCAAAAATTCTCAAGAAAATCGACTTTGAAGTTTCCCACACATCCTTAAGACCCTATAGCAAGGTCGTCCTTCTGAGCTGCATGGCTCTGTCGTAGAGTGTACATCTTACATATGACTGTGGTGAGTTCGATTCCCATACACTGCAAAATTTGAAATTAAGATGATACTTTTGTGTACAATAAGTAATTAGAAATAAGAAGAGGTACATTTTTCGTAAAAACGACTATCAGCTATCGGTTAGTTAGCACATATTTAATGACTTTTGTGTTTAAACTAGCTGGGGTACCCGGCTTCGCTCAGGGAGTTGATACGAGATTGTGTGGTAGCTGAAATAAAAGGATAAACTTTAAGGTATAAAAGGTAAAGAAATTTTATTGAAAACAATACTTGTTAAAGTATAAGAGGAAAAAATTATTGAAAACATATTCCATTTACGATATTTGTTTATAAATAACATTTTCCAGTTTTTCATCTGGGCTACATATGTACAAAATTTTTGAATTTCCTGCTTGAGAGGAAGCTACACATAGCTGACTGTAAGAGGAGCAGGAGTCTTTGAGGTTGATGCCGCAACATTTTAAAGTTCGTCATTGCGCTTTATTAATTGTAAAACAGTAGGCCAATTTGATTGCAAATTGCAGTCTTTTAAATTGGAATGGCATTTCAGTAGAGATCAGAGGAATTCTGGGGATAAATAGTGAGTGTTTTTTGTGCTTTCCAGTTCAGTTTGGATGATGTTACTTGACAGGTGTTTGTCGATCATCCATGTTCCATAACATAGTTTTGATGAGTTGAGATTTCTGAGTAGTATGATCGGCGATCCAATTTTAAATCGAAGGCAATGTAAAGGCATTCCTAGTACTTGCAAAGAGCTTAGAAATTCTGTAGGGAAGATCACAGTTTCTTCAGCGCTTACCATCGTGACGATCGATTAGTAAAAAAAATGGTTCAAATGGCTCTGAGCACTATGGGACTCAACTGCTGAGGTCATCAGCCCCCTAGAACTTAGAACTAGTTAAACCTAATCAACCTAAGGACATCACAAACATCCATGCCCGAGACAGGATTCGAACCTGAGACCGTAGCGGTCTTGCGGTTCCAGACTGCAGCGCCTTTAACCGCACGGCCACTTCGGCCGGCGATCGATTAGTACGAGGGTCATTCAAAATTAAAGAAACAAATCTGTCTGGAGAAAAAAGCGTTTATTTTTACAGAGCAATACTTTTTCTACTTTTCAACATAATCCCCTTGAATATTTATACACTTGTTCCAACGGGCCACAAGCTTTTTTATTCCGGCTGAAAAGAACTCTTTATCTTGATGTTTGAACCAATTTCTCATAAACTTTTTCACGTTCTCGTTGTCCTGGAACCTCTTCCCACGTAATGCCTCCTTTAGTGCACCAAACAAATGGAATCACTAGGTGCTAAAACAGGACTGTCAGGGGGATGAAGCAGTACTTCCCAACCCATTTTGTCGATGGTTTCACGGGTTAGTTGAGCAATATGCAGACGTACGTTGTCCTGCTGAAGAATCACACCTCTCCTCTGAGATCCACGACGTCTCTCTCTCATGGCTGGTTTCGCCTTGCTTAAAAGCAAATGCGAGTAGTGTTGACTGTTCATTGTACGCTGCTCTTCTAGATAATCATAAAAAACTGGACCTTCAGCATCCCAAAACACTGTCAACATGACTTTTCCTGCTGATGCTTGGGTTTTGAATTTTTTCTTGACAGGTGAGTTCGTGTGCTTCCAATTCATGATTTGTCTTTTTCATTCTGGCTCATAACAGTCAACCCAAGTTTCATCACAAGTTAAAATTTTGTTGAGGAAGTGCTCACCTTCTCTTTCATGACGTTGCTATAGCTCTGAGCACACTCTCAACCTTGTTTCCTTGTGTAGCCGCGTCAACTCCTTTGGGATCCATCTTTCACATGTTTTGCGGTACTTCGGCTTGTTACAGATAATGTTATGAACTACCAGTACTAACACGAACCTTATCAACAACTATCATTTCCACAGTCACACGGCGGTCGGTGCACTAATAATGTCATCAATTCGATTTTCAAGTGAGGGAGTTGAAACTACAACTGGTCGACCAGAACGGTGTTGGTCAGTCACTGAGTCGCACCATTTTTGAACTGCTCTACCCACTTGTAAAAATTTGCACGATTCATATAACCTTCACCATAAACTTTAGACATTCTGCAGTATATATTCACTGGTTTCTCGCCTTTAGCAAGTAAAAAACGAATAACAGAATGTTGTTCAACTAGTGTGTACGTTTCAAGCGGACTCGCCATCTTGAAATGTATATTTGAGGTTATAAACAAAACAATATCGATACATAAACTGATTAGGGCTCATCCCAATGGTGTCAGCTTAAAGCCATAAAAGTACCAAACTTGCCCTAGCAGCTTTATCCCCAGACCAAAAGCCGGCCGGAGTGGCCGTGCGGTTCTAGGCGCTACAGTCTGGAACCGAGCGACCGCTCCGGTCGCAGGGTCGAATCCTGCCTCGGGCATGGATGTGTGTGATGTCCTTAGGTTAGTTAGGTTTAATTAGTTCTAAGTTCTAGGCGACTTATGACCTCAGAAGTTGAGTCGCATAGTGCTCAGAGCCATTTGAACCCAGACCAATTTGTCTCTTTAATTATTGTATGACCCTCGTATATTCTCTCTTCACCGGGAATTTTCTTCTGACTATTGAAGTTGATATTGTCGACAATGTTGTTTTCAGTTGCCCTTTCAAATAGCCAGTCGGGACTGATATAGTTGTGAACAATGTTTGGATAAATTTGGTCCATGAGTTCGTTTTCAGCAATGGCTATGTTGCAGAAATCACTGTTGAGTTTAATGAGGCCGGTCGTCTGGTCGGTAGGATACATGCTTTCACCTTTGTAAAAGTTGTTGAGCAAAATGTGCCGTTATTTCGTCTTTCGATATTTCAACTCTCATATTTTTTGGTCAGTTACAGTACTTGTATGTGTGGCCAGGGATGTGATTTTTAAAACAAGCATTGATCTCGTCTGCTGATGTTGACTTAACGATAACTGGAAGTGTTCGTCGAAAATCTCTTGAGAGTATGAGTATAGCTCCTCCCATCACTTCAGAGTTTCCTCGCCGTCCAGATGCTGTGAGATTTAACGTACCGGGAATTGTTCTTCGGCTATATTCAACGGTAGTTGTAGAGCGGAATGGACAGTTGGTCCTCCTTCCATAAGTGTGGCTGCAATGCCGATTGATGCTAGCGCATGTGCGATGTGTTGTTCAGTAAGTATTTCCACCAGCAATAGATTTATTAGAAATGTTTTCCCGGTGCCGCCTGGAGCGTCCAAGTAAATAATTCCACCAGTGTCGTTGTCGATCCGGTCCATGGTAATGTAGTAAATTTCCTTTTGATTGTCATTGAAGAGTGGTTTGTTGTGAGTAATGCATTGAAGCAATTCTTTGATGTTGTAGCTTTTTTCCTCAGTAATTTAGAAGTTTAGCACACTGATAGCGTCTTTTCGTGGTGCTTGCATCCCAAGCTGTACTAAGGTCCGGTTGTTTGTTGCTAAACGTTTATCTTCTTGGCGAATGAGTATTTCACTGAATATGTCGTCGTTGAATTCCACGGTCAGTTCAGGATGACCTTGTCGGATCTGGTACAGTACGTCAACACTCACACTGTCTTTGAACGAGTCCCATAGCTGTTTTGTATTCGATGGGTTACATACTGTTAGAATGATGGCGAATAAGTCTCTCATTTGTTGATGAGCCCAAGCGAGGCGTAAAGCTTTGTGTCGTGCAGTCATCAAGGGTACACGAGTGGGCCTTCGGCTCCGAAAGCCCATATCGATGATGTTTCGTTGAATGGTTCGCACTCTGACACTTGTTGATGGTCGAGCATTGAAATCTGCAGCAATTTGCGGAAGGATTGCATTTCTGTCACATTGAACGGTTCTCTGCAGTCGTCGTTGGTCCCGTTCTTGCAGGATCTTTTTCCGGCCGCAGCGATGTCGGAGGTTTGATGTTTTACCGGATTCCTGATATTCACGGTAAACTCGTGAGATGATCGTACGGGAAAATCCCCGCTTCATCGCTATCTCGGAGATGCTGTGTCCCATCGCCCGTGCGCCGACTATAACACCACGTATTCTGCCCGCTGTATATCAATACGCATGCCTGTACTAGTTTCTTTGGCGCCAGACATGAACATTATTGAGCATATCTGGGAAACCTTGCAACGTGCTGTTCAGAAGAGATCTCCAACCCCTCGTATCCTTACGGATTTATGGACAACCCTGCAGGATTAATGATGTCAATTCCCTCCAGCACTGCTTCAGTCATTAGTCGAGTCCATACCACGTCGTGTTGTGGTACTTCTACGTGCTCGCTGGGGCCCTACATGATATTAGGCAGGTGTACCAGTTTCTTTAGCTCTTCGGGGTAAAATGGTAGGAAATTAAAAAATCCAAGTAAGACAGCTTGTAAAGTACGTTCTTGCTACACAACATTTTCATTGTGGAGACACGGTATTCAGTTTTTGGTTCCCGTGCCTCAGTCAGTAAAAACGGATGCCTTATATGATCGCTTTGTTCTCCATCTGTCTGTCCATTTTTCTGTCCGACTGTTCAGAATCCTTTTTCTCAGAAATGGGTAGACGTAACAAGTTGAAATCTTTGTCACATATTGATGTCTACAATCCCTTGGTGGTGTAAAACCTTTAAGCTTTAATTCAATGCAATCAAGAGACACGGCCATTTACGTTGCATATTTTTATATGCGCAAATTCACCTACCAAAATTTATAGGGTACTTCCCGGTGACTTAATCATCACATTTGGCAAGCAGCAAGACTTCACGGCAGAAGTAAAGGAGAAAATTCGAACATGGTTAATTTGTACTAATGTCACAGGACAAAAATATTTTTTGGTCACTTGTTGTCCATATGTCTGTCCATCTATTACGACATGTTCCTCTCACGAATGGATAGAGGCATAAATTTCAAATGTATGTCACATACGAAATAAATATTTTTTGTCAGTCTGTCCATCTTTTAGGACCGCTTTTTCTCAAGAATTACAATAGCAAATGCGAAATTACACGAAACATTTAAACTTAAAACTTAAAATTAAAACATTCTAGGAAGTCTGAACCTTGTATATTGAGTGCAAATGTCGCATGACGGTTAAATGGTCATAGTTCATCACATCTCAGTTACTGAGACTTTCTGAATGCGGAAAGTCTTTCTTTCCAGAATGATATTTCTTCAAACAAGAAAATCCTTTTCCGACGTATTTTGCGCAAAAGTAAATTCAAAGGCTTTGAGCTGCCTCCGGTGCCTCACCCCTCTATTAAACACAAAGAGAACAATGTGTTGCAAACGTTAGACATTCTTCCAGTTCTGAATATTTTACAATGCTTTTCAGTTGTTCATAAGTTTCAATTATGCGAACTCGAATATGTAACTGCAAGATAAACACTAGAACCTTGAATAAGAGAATCTTTGTTTCTTTCTTTCTTTTGCTTGTGCCGTTTCTCCCGCGGATACGCAGGGTCGCCATGGTTAATCGAATGTGGCAATGTTAGTTGAAGGGGTGTCCAGATGCCCTTCCTGCCGCCACCCCGTACCCCCCGAGAAGGAATTAGTGTACCCCAACTGTCTGGGACTATTGTAATCCATGGAATAGTGCGAAAGTGTTCAGATGTTCAAAAATGGTTCAAATGGCTCTGAGCACTATGGGACTTAACATCGATGGTCATCAGTCCCCTAGAACTTAGAACTACTTAAACCTAACTAACCTAAGGACATCACACAACACCCAGTCATCACGTGTTCAGATGTCTGCGAGCCATGTAAATGAGGCGGGACGTGGGGACCAGCCTGGTATTCACCTAGGGGATGTGGAAAACCGCCTAAAAACCACATACAGGCTGGCCGGCACACCGGCCCTCGTCGTTAATCCGCCGGGCGGATTCGATCCGGCGCCAGCGCGCCTATCCGAGTCCAGGAAGCAGTGCGTTAGCGCGCTTGGCTATCCTGGGGGCTCAACCTCAAATAAGAGTATGATAGTTGATAAATACACTCGCAGCGCCGCGCTGCGGTCACCTGGTTGGACGGCACCTGATATCGGGTACCAGGTGGCGTGTGGCCGGCAGCCGGTGGCTGTTGCAGGATGAGGAAACTCTTGCACTTGAACTGTTCTGATCTGGGTTTTGTGTCTACATTGCGCGACCACTACAGCACAAACTAATACCGCACTGTAACAACTCTAGTAGAAGACAACACTTCCTCCATACACATCTGCATGCTACAGCCTTGGCCAGTCTTGCATATGGCTGGACTTAGAATTCTGAGGGTCGGCCACTTTAAGTGAACAACTTGTACGTAGTCTGCAGTGGCTGATGCCAGCCAGATTTATGTCTGAAACTATAAATATACCTATAACTACGAATAAATACTGTTAATCCTTGAGTGTTTAGTAATCATTTATAATGAACCCGGATTTAATGACATTCAGATTGATTATAAACAGGAATTATCAAGTCAAGGGTGAAGATAATACGCTGTAGGACAAAAACGACGTACCATGTAGGAGATATCCGAAAAGCGTGGAAATCGGTGGACGTGATGTACATGTACAGACAAATAAATTACTGCAATTTCAAAAACATGTATAATTTATTAAAAAGCAAAAGCTTCACAAACTGAACAAGTCAGTAACACGTTGGACCACATCTGACCCTTATACAAGCAATTATTGCTTGGCACTGATTGATAGAATTGTTGTCCTCCTGAGTGATATTGTGGCAAATTCTGTCCGTTTGGTGCGTTAGATCGTCAAAATCCTGACCTGGTTAGAGGGCTCTACCCATAACGCCCCAAACGTTCTCAATTTAAGAGAGATCTGGAGACCTTGCTGGCCAAAATAGGGTTTGCCAAGCATGACGACCAGCAGTAGAAACTCTCGCTATGTATGGGCGGGCATTATCTTGCTGAAACGTAAGCACGGACCGGCTTGTCATGAAGGGCAACGAGAACGGGGTGTAGAATACCGTAGACGTACTGCTGTGCTGTAAGGGTGCCGGGGATCACAACCAAAGTGGTCCTACTATAAAAAGAAATGTAGTTGTCGAGCATTATGATGGGCAACAGATGTGTTCGTATCCGACCACGGTCTGGGGCGTCTCCAGACACATCTCGGCTGGAATCTCATTGACTGGAGTAGAATTGTCTTTAGTGGTGAGTACTGCTTCGAACTGAGCCCCGATGATCGGCGAAGATGTCTCTGGAGGCATCCCAACAGTGGTGGGATAGCACAGCCCGACAACCAGGAGTGATGATCTGGGGTACCATTTCTTTCCATAACACGACTTCTCTGGTTGTCATCTGCAGAATAAATTTGTGAGAATGTATAGTCGTGGACATAACGAGCGAGACCCCTCGCCTTTTCGTTATGCTGATCCGCACGGCTTTAAAGTCTGCTACACAGCATAACAGGCAAGGCGACCAAGTGCTACCAACATACTATGAACAGGCGTGAAATTGACTAACTATCTCAACATTTTTAGTCTGTTTTCAATAATTTGTAAGTCTATATTAATGCTGATTAGTGTGTTAAATACAACACGTAAATATGAGACAGAACTGAAAGAAGAAACGCTAATTGGTATGAACTGTACCAAAAACATGAATTTCAACTTATCGAGATAACATAACTGTTTTAGTAAGACAAAGAACCCCAGATCGTTACGAATTAGCAAAATATAATCCGCATTCGGCCGCGAAACGGTCTGTGTCAGCGTTCAGACCAGTCACACTGGATTACCGTTGCTGACCTACCATGAAAGTGTGCAAATTTAGCAATGCGTGAAGATTCATAACGAAATTCAGTTAAAAATCATTCAGTGCCCCACTTAAGTCAATTCCATTATTGACAGAAGCGGAAAAAGTAGGCAGTAACATGTATGAAATTCTACAAGAGTGTCATATTGACATCCACAGGGCGCCAGTACAGAATAAAGGTAGAGATAAACCGTATTTGGGGCGCGATAATTTCTTAAAATTGCTTTACTGGTATTCTACCTGCCTCCATCGAGATTAGAACCGAAAACAAACCAGACCTTCCTTTCACTACGCTAGCAGACAACCCAGGCAAACAGCCCTCTGTTATTACGCCAGACATGAATAAGCCGGCAATTTAGCAATGAAAATGGCAAAATGATCTGCAGTTTCTGTTGCATAGAACTTTCTGGACTCAAAATAATGAATTTTCTTCCTTTATGTCACCGCTTATGTGACAATCACTCGGGATGTTTATCGAAATAACAAAATACTGTTATTACAGAGTAAATTTAGTAGGATAATTCTGCACCACCCCAGGAAATAAACGGCTACATAGCTGCCAAACGTATTCTACACTGTTTCGAATTCTCCACTAGACTCGCCACAGCCAGAAAACGTTCATTAGCCGAAGTGTTTCTTAAGCTAGCTAGCAATGAGAATGTTCGCACTTCTAAAACGCGGTGGCATTAATACTGGAATGTGAACTACCACGTGTATAGGCAAATGGATTCTATTTGCATTCCTGTAAACGTGATTTGGATCGAAAGCGTAGCTACGATTAATATGCTGATGTATCGACTGCAACTAGCACATTTCGAATAAAGAGCAGGGAGTGTTATTTATGCGGCCCTCATCTTCAGTAGTTGTAGCTGTTTTCGTTATTAGGATTTCGTCACCTAAACCGGTAAAAACGGAACCCTACTAGTCTCACTTTCCTGACCGTCTATCGGTCTACCCAACCCTTAAAAACCGCTTACCTCGAGAACGGGTAGACATAATAAGCGGAAATGTATCGCACTTCTTGCGGTAACCGGTCCCTTGGTGGTGTAAAAAAGTGAGCTTCTAGGTCAACGCAATCTAAAGATACGGCCGTTTATGTAAAGAAAATTTACGAGAAAGGTCACAAAATGGCTCCAAGAACTATGCGACCAAACTGCTTATATCATCAGCCCCTAGACCTAGAACTACTTAAACCTAGCTAGCCTAAGGACATCACAGACATCTATCCCCTAGGCAGGATTCCAAGCTGCGACTGAAGCAGCCGTGCGGTTCGTGACTGATGCGCCTGGAACCGCTCGGCCACCGCACCCGGCGAAACCCTATTTACCTCATGTGTAATGATAACATATACTGTCTAGTGGGGATAAACTGTATTCGCCAGCAACTTAGATCGTTTGATCACGGAACTTTTACGAAGCTACATTCAAACTTTGTTCGCAGTAGTCTGCAATATCCATTTATAAACACCCTAGGAACGTCGATATCCACTTCTGAAGACGCTGGCAGGTACTGCAGTACCATAACAAGTAGGTAAGAATTTATTGTTATTGGCTGATGCATGAGACTTTATTTCAATATCAATTTAACGCGCCTAGGTGTTCGTATATGGCTGAAACTAATGAACAAAAAGTAAATAAACAGCAAACAACTTCGATGTTCAAATCAAATGAAAGTCACATGTCGCAATTACAACATAATTTCGTTGTTACATCTACATGACTACATCAACAGGATTTGTTTGCAATCCAGACTTACGTTCCTGGCAGAAGGTTCGGACTATTTCTCTACCGTCCAATTCATTAACAGTGTGCGGGAAAAAGGACCACTTAAATCTGTTCTTGCGAGCCTTGAATTACATTATTACTATGGTTTCTTCCTGTGTAAGTTCCCGAGGAAATAATATTTTGGCATTCAGAACAGATGTTGGTGATTGAAATTTCGTGAAAACATCCCGCTGCATCGAAAAACGCTTTTGTTTTCATGAATGTTACCCCAACTCGATTATCAAATCTGGGACCCTCTCTCCCCTATTTCGTGACATTACAAATCGTGCTACCATTCCTTGGACGGTTTTGCGCGCACAGTCAATCACGTCTGTCAAGGATATTACAGCAGTGGACGGACAAACGTAGTGCAGGCAGTGTTCTCAGTTGGCCTGTTGCATATTCTTAGTGTGCGGCCAATAAAACGCAGTCACTATGTAATGACACGGGTACGGGCTTGCGATCTCTCGTTTATACCATCGATTTCCGTGTTACACATACTTGGCCACCGCGTTGTGGCTGCCATCGTGGAGGAGGCAGTCTGTTTCCTGCTAGCGCTGTTTCCGCAGCAGATATTAACCGCGACGAATCATTCAGTCAACGCTAAATAGCCCATCTGGATGAGGCAGACAAGGGCGCTATAATAGCACTCCATGCAGAGGGATCTTCAAATGGCCATACAGCAAGAACTATGGGTCTTCACAAGTCGACGGTAGCCAGGTGGATCAGACGAAAGGAAGAGAGTGGTAACCTGAATGGGAGGCCTCATGGCCGTCGCCGCAAAACAACAGCAGCTCAGGATCAGCAGATACGCCGTTTCAGTGAGAACCACCCATTTGTCAACGCACGACAAATTCAGTAAACTTTGGGTCTCAATGTTAGCAGTAAGACCGTCACTCGTCGTCTAAGGGAAGGTGGACTGAGAGCAAGAAGCGCTGCTGTGAAAGAGACATTAACTGTTTCCCACAGAGAAGCTCGCCTTGGTTTTGCTGCTGAAAATGTCGACAAACCTCTCCAGTTTTGGAGGCGAGTGATTTTCACGGACGAAAAAGTTTTCTCTACAGCATCAACCGGAAAAGTACTTGTTTACCGGCCTAAAGATGCTAGGTATAATCGAAAATATATTTACAGTTGCCGGGGGAGTGGCAGGGAGTCGGTAACGGTCTGGGCATGGATATCGGCCGAAGGGTGTGGGCTCCTGTGGGAAGTGGAAGGAAGATTCGATGTGCGCAATTACATATCAATTCTGGAGAACGTGATGTTGCCTTCTGTGACAGCAAGATTTGGCGATGATCAGATCATGTTCCAACAAGATCTCTCGCCTATTCATATGGCACCTGTGGTTAAGAGGTGGTTCGACGACCAAGGTAATATTACTGTAATGGAATGGCCACCTAAAGGAGCTGACATGAATCTCAAAAAATAGTTCAAATGGCTCTGAGCACTATGGGACTCAACTGCTGTGTTCATAAGTCCCCTAGAACTAGAACTACTTAAACCTAACTAACCTAAGGACATCACACACATCCATGCCCGAGGCAGGATTCGAACCTGCGACCGTAGCAGTCGTACGGTTCCGGACTGCACGCCTAGAACCGCGAGACCACCGCGGCCGGCGACATGAATCTCATTGAGAATATTTGGGCAGGAATGGTCAGAGTAATACGAGAAAAGGGGCAGTCACCGTCGACTCGCCGACAGCTCTCTGATGTGATTCATGACGCTTGGAATGAGTTACTTGAATCTCCTAGTTATGTGGCTTGAATTGTGGGCTCAATGCCCTACAGACTTCGAGCTGTTGTGGAAGCCGAAGGAGGCTATACGCGATACTAAGCAGCATCAGCAGATGTGTTTTTTTTTTTCAGCCCTTCACCAATCAGCTGCAACAGCTGTTTCAAGTTTTTTTTTTTTACAGACGTATGTTTTATATAATTTCAAGGAAACGCAGTAAGTGGAATGTGGACAAACAAATTAATTCACAGCAAGATATGTAATATTTAATTTGATAAGAGAAGAAATGCTCACCTTATATATTCATGCAGTCTCTAAAAAATATATGACACACGTGTATATGCAAGAAGGTTACAAAACAATTCAGGACAAATATTGAGGAGAAGATCGCCGATGAAGGCGTAATTGGAGAACAAAGGTTGGGCTAGAAGGAGAGGTAAGGAGGCCCGAAAAAGCAGAGAAAATTCAAGTACCCAATAGACTTTGAGTCGTTGCCGCAGCAGAGGGCGGTTGGTATATGTGATTCGGAGCAACAGTAGAAGAATAGTTTTATTTACTGATTTTTGAGGCTTTATTTTGTGACGGCTAAACAGTGCTGCATCATGAGACCCACTATTTGTCCACATGTGGCTAAACATCAGAGGTGTAAAAAATCTTGAGAGGTGCCGAAGTTCTCTGGAAGAGTAACGTGTTTTAGACAAGAAGATGATTTTTAGTTCATTTCATTTTAACCATTCACACTATGCTTTGACATTCTAATCTTTGATTTCATATTATTATTATTATGTATCTTTTCATCAGTGAAAGTCAACGATAGTAAGTTTCAAGATATGAAGAATAACTGGAACTTTTTAATTTGTGGAATAGCGTATTTAACAGTTAATATTTTCAACAAATCTATAGTTATAGGACAAATTAAGAAGCAAGTCAAAAAAGGCACTGTGGAAAGATCAGGTTGGTCTCTATAGGGTGACGACGGTAAAATAGCAAATACGAAACTATGGATAACAACTATTGTTGATGGTGAGGAGCCATAATCGATATGCCACTATTCTGTAATTGTATTTCTGAAGTTTATCGTCAATCCTAGGACTGAAACCGAAACTGTGTTTTACGTAAAGAATATAACCTTCAAAATTTATGAAGCAGCGCAGAATATTAAATCATAGTTCATAGACCAGGAACCTAATCCAACTGTCTTTAATTTTATTCTCACGGATGACATTGATACAGTAAATAACAAGAGAAATAACAAAACTCTCAGAATCAATATAAAGAATTCAAGTGTTCAGTGGATTCAAAAGTTTGCTATAATAGCGAATAATTGCTTTCACTGACTCCTTCATGCCTACGTTTTCTGTCAGACAATGTTTGAAACTAGGACTAGCAAGGTAAACAATTTTTCCACAAATTGTCAAATTGGAAGTCGGAGAGCCAGTTACATAAATTACAATGACAACAAACGTTTTCCAAGTAAACTGATCACAGGAGGTGTAACACCATAGCTCTAATGCTGTACTGATTTATTTTGCTTTTGTTTCATTTAATGTTACATTGCTGTGCTTCTGTAAATGTGATCGTTTGAATAGATAACACAAAACTGTATACTCCTTTCTTTGTAAAAACTTTGAGTCATGGTCTGATTCTATGCGATGTAGTATATCTGTCGTTTAAATGCTTTGTCCCATTTGGAGGGAACAAAACTTACTGTATATGATTGTAATTTTGTGTGAATAATTTTTGGTAGAAATGTCAATATGTGCAAATTTTCTGTTTTATTTAATGTATTTGGTTGCTGTTATGTAAACTGCTGATCCTCACTTAGGATTCTTAGTTATTCTGTATGTAAAAGTTATTGTGGTTCCCCTCGGGAACGGAACTGTGTAGCGCGCGCAAATTGTGGCTGGCCTATGTAGAAAAGGTGGAATTGATAGTCAGTCGGGGACGAGCTACGAGTCGGGGACAAGCTACGAAACTGTGCACTGTCATGTAAAAGATGCATATTGTGCTGGTTCCGAGAGAGGCTTTTTCTGCTACTTTCCAATGCCTCGGATGGATGGATAAATAGCTGTAACTATTCTGGAATTTGTATCTATCATCGCCACCAAGAAATGACAGAGTCCAGCAAATCTACCTGCAATTCCACCTGCCAACATGCAATCGCCACCTTATTGCGCAATCATTACATCGGAATGCTACAATGATGTACAGTGAAGGATCAGCTTAATGGATGTGTTAGTGTGCTCAAATATAAGGTAATTTATATCTGAATTTATGTACCTACCTTGATTTTCCTCCTTATCATAACACCTCTCAGGTTACTCTCCGTTTGAACTAAAGTGATTCCCGAGTGTCCTTACTGAAAGTACATTACAGCCCAGTGTTTTGCTAATTGATTCCTCTTTAACATAGTAAAAAGAAAGTTAAAGTTAATGTGGCTTGCTGAAAATAATTTTCCAAGTAAAACTGCTTATTAATGTGTTGTTGCCAACTTCAAATTAAAATTTCTCAAGACTGAGGCTTATAAAGTTTTGCTGTCTGTAGTAAATTCTAAAAGGTGAGTTAGTTTCTTGCAATTTTGCCAACATTGTGTTTCACTGTAGTAAAAGTGGAAAACTGCAGTTGTGAAACTTTATATACTCATGTTTATTAAGTGTATGTCTCTCTCGTGTATAGGAAGTGCATATTAATAATATAACAGGATCCACAGTTTGTCTATTGTATTAATGCTGGGTAACATGAAATGGGAAGGCCACTGATTATAAAAACCATAATTTCTTTATTCAAATGATAATGAGAAGCAACCTGTGAGTGGATTCCAATTAACTTTCATTTTAAATAGTAAAGTATTTAACTGAGAGAGACTTCACATATGTACAATTTATGATCCTGCAGTGAATGTTAATAGTAATGATATAAATACCATTCAGTTTGAACAAGGCCTGAAAGTAATAGTGTGTTTCGGTATCTGTTATAATTTTGCAAATAGTTTGTGCTGCTCCAGTTGTTAGCTTCAATCTTAACATAAACATATGTATGTGTCAGAGTTTATTGCACTCGCGTGTGGCCAAGTATCCATTAGAGTTACTAATAACTATTTTCTTGAACGAGAATGTTAATCATTCTCTTGCCTAGTTAGGCTGGCGACCGTTTTCTTTATCAGTTAAACAGTGCAGATAGGCAAAATTTTGTTTGTTACTGTTCAAATATTTACGCAATTCTGATTTTCATTCCCGATAAGCCACCTCCGTTAGGTACAACACGGTCAACATAACCAAATTCCTCTCAGAGGGTAACACTGCTCTGTCGCTTTATACCATAGTTGCTTTAACAAGATAGTGTTATTTCACGACCTGCTTCCAACTTTAAGGTTATGGTATAACAGTAGCAGACGGGAGTGTTATACGTGGCTTTTCCGTGACAGGACTAATTGTTCTGTTGGGACATCGTATGTACTAAGCCAAACTTTGTATTTGATTGAATAAGCTACGTAAATGCTGTTGCAGTGTTATAGAGGCATCCAACGCATTTATTGTGTGTTACATGCACAGTATGTAAACTGGCAACGCCACCAACACACAATACCACTAACAAGGGAACATCCCCATCGCACCCCCTTCAGATTTAGTTATAAGTTGGCACAGTGGATAGGCCTTGAAAAACTGAACACAGATCAATCGAGAAAACAGGAAGAAGTTGTGTTGAACAATGAAAAAATTAGCAAAATATACAAACTGAGTAGTCCATGCGCAAGATAGGCAACAACAAGGATAGAGTGAGCTCAGGAGCGCCGTGATCCCGTGGTTAGCGTGAGCAGCTGCGGAACGAGAGGTCCTTGGTTCAAGTCTTCTCTCGAGTGAAAAGTTTAATTTTTATTTTCAGGCAATTATTATCCGTCCGTCCGATGCGAGGTAACTGCACCGTAGTATGATGACGCTACACCTAAACAAACATCGAAACACATGGTGTCAGTCGACTGCAGCGCACGGAAGAGAGAGTATTCCTGCTAACGAGGCCCCTGGCTGGCAGTTGACTGTTCGCTACTTTGGACGAGAGTGCATTAAATACGTGAGATGCATTCCGTGGGCAATATGAATCCAGCAAATTTAGCTCGCGACTTCAATAACAATGTCAATGAATATTGTCCGAACTGTAAGGCAACGGAAAGTTCCTTAAGGGATCGAACGATTATCGAACATTTGTGTGATTATTTCCTACATTTGTTGATAAATAGTAC
This sequence comes from Schistocerca nitens, assembly GCF_023898315.1. Lineage (NCBI taxonomy): Eukaryota > Metazoa > Arthropoda > Insecta > Orthoptera > Acrididae > Schistocerca > Schistocerca nitens. The sequence goes on along the minus strand of NC_064614.1, from coordinate 250,316,456 downwards.
GTGTGGTGATGATTGTCTGAAAATAAAAAATTAAACGACTCACTCGAGGGAAGACTTGAACCAAGGACCTCTCGTTCCGGAGCTGCTCACGCTAACCACGCGACCACGGCGCTCCCGTTCTCACACTATCCTTGATGTTGATTATCTTGCATATGGACTACTCAGTTTGTATATCTTGCTTATTTTTTTCATAGTTCAACACAACTTCTTCCTGTTTTCTCGATTGATCTGTGTTCAGTTTTTCAAGGCCTATCCACTGTGCCAACATATAACTAAATCTGAGGAGGGTGCGATGGGGAGGTTCCCTTGTTAGCTATGAAACAACTGTAGCAAAACGGAGCATCCTCGTTATCCATGTGATGGATAAGACGACTAATTCGCAACATATACGTAAATGTAAGCATCAATTTCTGTTGGAACATGCTTCCTGGACCAAATAACATACATTTTCTACGTCTTCAATGCGAATCATGTAGCAAATAAAATTTAAAGGACATAAAAGTATCGAGTGAATTTACTAACATAATTATGAACCACTCACGAACATAAATCGATAGTCACATAGTTGTCAAAAGTATTCTACAATATTGCCATTGACCATTAGACTAGCAGCAGGAAGAAAAAGTTCGCTCAGCTGTGCTGAGATATCTTGCACTGACGAAGCTCGCGCTTCGAAGACGCCACAGCATCGCCGGCCACCATTTCATGGGAAACGAAATATCTCAAGTGTACAGTCTTAGACGTAAAAACTGACCGCCGGCCGGCCGCCACAGAGACTAAGTCCGAGTCGTTCACTTCAAGTGGCCAATAAAGCTGACCGCCCTTGACAACTCTAAGTCCGGCCATCTGCACAATCTGGCAACACTGTTAGATGAGGAAGTGTTAGGAGGAAGTGTTGTCTACTTCCGAGATGCACTCGGATTGTGTCAGCCCGTGGTCTAGTGGAGAGAGATCGGATCAACAAAGAACCTGAACGGCTGTCATCGGACGTCCGCCACGAACAGATTCATGGACGAATATAGAGCAAAATGAGATTTATAAACAAAAATAAAATAAAGTGGTAATCTACGTGCATTCTACACTTATGGTCGCATGTTCGCGTCCAACTGTCACATTTCGGTCTAAAGTTATGAGTCTGATTGAGCATCGAAGATAATTCAACATTCTACCCACCAGCAATAACAAGTATTCCAGAAACAACTCCGCAGGACAGCTCGTGGCTGCGTCGCGATCATAACAGCTTACGCTCGAGCGTTTCCTCGCGCTGCAGCGGCTACCGGCCACCGGCCAGACGCCACCCGCCGCCTGAAATCCGGCGCCGCCCATGTGAACGCGGCGCCACGCTGTCAGTTTATGTATCAACGGTCATTTTCGGATTTGAAGTTCTAGTTATCATCTTGCAGATAAGCATTGGATTTTGCATACTTGAAAATCATGAACTACAGTTAAGCATTGTAAAATTGAGTCGCAAGTGGAAAAAGGTGTAACATCTGCAACACAACGTTTACTTTTGGTATAACAGAGGGGTGAATGCAGAGGAGGCAGCTAGAAAGATTTGAACGGTGTTTGGAGCGAGTGCTTTTGGGAAAAATACGCCTGAAAAAGACATTCGTGTTCCTTAATGTGATTTTCCACATTAAGGAAGTCTCGCCTACTGATATATGTGATAGATTACCATTTTACCATCATGCGACATTTGCGTTCATCAGGCAAAGTTCAGAAGTCCGGTGTAGGAGTACTGCATGCTGTAATTCGAAACAACAAAAATCAACGGAGTGACTATTATTGGACGTCATCAGGTCACTCATCGAGCATTCCTATGCAGTACTGTTACTGGTGACGTGTTATGATGCCTTTATCGTTAACATCCTAAGAAGAAATGAAAGGCTGAGAGCCCCACCAAAAGACGTAAACTCGAGGAAAGAGTAGCGCGAACATAATATTTTACATCTGATAAATCCAAAAGTGTGATTTGGGCTACGAATTCTGCCCCCAGGGTGTGTGCAACACAGCTGGAATTTGTTGGCAACAACTGAGACACCTTTCGGTCGCAGTGTAAGAAAATCGAGCAACAAATTACATCACCTGTGCTACTGCATGATAACGCACTATGTTGATTTGATAAACAAAACTATCCAGGAGATTGATAGGAAAGTCGTCTCTCAGGCACTTTTATTGATAGAGAAGTCCTCTCTCAAGCACTTGTCCCTCTCGTCATATATTTGTAAAATTTTACCTTTCCCGCTCTTGATCGATCAACCGTCAAGGCAATTCATTTCTAGACGAAAACACTCTTAAAACCACTGTGGTTTCATGACATCGTTAGAACCAGTAGGTTTCTACAGGCGTAGAATTTGTAAACAACTTTAGCATTGTCAGATCGTTTTAGATATCGTGAAAGAAAATTCTGCTGCTCATTAATTTCTCTTTGATAATTACTGTTGCCTAATGGAAAATGCAATTAAAATATTCACTGTACTAATACAAATTAAATTCAGCTTACTACAGAAACATCACGACGGCAGTCTATCTTAATAAAGCATTAAGTGTCTGTGAGACGACTGAGACTATTTTAACACGAATTAGTAGGATATTACCGACTTTTGACTTCGAAAAGATCTGTATTTATTTCATTTCCTGTACCATTCGTAAGTATTATGAAAATGTGACATTTCATAGATAAAATTATGTATTCACAACAACAAAAAATATGTCGGCAGAAAACAAAAGTGGCATTATGAATTTGGCAGTACCGTAAGGTTTTCGCTCTGACACTAAGAGTTACTGAAAGTAGCAAGACGAATTTTGCTCGAGCGTTGTCTTACGATTCCCTTTTTGGGTTATTATCTGCCTGCTTGTAGCTGTGCTACAAAAGAATTAAAAATCTGGCTTTCAGCGAGTCTCGAAAGCCGAACGAAAGCGACTTGCACCTGGTAGCTAAGCATGTTACCTGGGAACTGGTTTTTTCCTAAAGTGGGAAGACATCCTTTTGTGGTTGAATTGTTGGTAAATGTCAGTCAGACGTGTGCCTTTGGTCTAAGCGTTTCTGTGTGTTGAATTTGTACCAATGATTTTTCTACAGGTTTTTTCTGTCCCAATTAGACAGTTGAAGTCTCCCATTAGTATTTTCACGTCATCTTGGTATTTTCGAGTGTGTTCCAGAATTTTTCGACATTTTCGGTGTTTTTCTTATTTTCGATGTTAGTGGGGACACGTGCATTGATGAGTGTATATTTTTTACTGGGCCTCTGAATGACCATAGTCATAAATCGCTTGTTCATGGGCTGGCCGGGGTGGCCGAGCGGTTCTAGGCGCTTCAGTCCGGAACCGCGCCACTACTACGGTCGCAGGTCCGAATCCAGCCTCGGGCATGGATGTGTGTGATGTCCTTAGGTTAGTTAGGTTTAAGTAGTTCTAAGTTCTAGGGGACTGATGGCCTTCGCTGTTAAGTCCCATAGTGCTCAGAGCCATTTGAACCTTTTGATTAATGATGGGTATGATTTCTTTGACAGAGTTGATGATAGATCTGTGTTGGAGAAATGCAATACCGAAGACTGGTACGCCTTTCGCTACCTTTTGTTGTGTTTTACTCTTGAAGATGCAATGGTTTCCCTAATGTAACGTTTCATTGTCAGTTAGTCGTGGTTCTTGAAGGGCAAGGATGAGAATTTTTTGTCGGTCGATTTCTTTTGTGAGGTTATTTAGTTTTCGTGTTTGGATCAACGTATCGATGTTTACTTTTAAATGCATGTGTTTTTTGCGTGTAGAGAAATTTACCAGAGATCTTCGATATTGTCTGCCGTGCTAACCTGGACTCCCCAGAATCCGAAAATCCAACTGCCGCCTGTCGACAGCCGGGTTGTGTACCACCTGGGGTAAAGTTGACTTTGCTTGCATAGTTCATGTTTGCTTGTGTTTCATTTGTTTGGCTTGGGTGATACCAGGACCGGACAGCACCAGAGGGCGTTGAAGCCTTTGAAAGCAAATATTTTCAGCCAAGTTCATGGAGCTAACAGACGGTGACCAGAGCAGCGGTGATTTTCACTCATACGTGTCTGGATTTTGGGTTCAACGGATTGAGTAGCCGTTCAGGATTGTGTTAGTATTTGGTTCACCCCTAGTATTTGATTTCCTCGGTACCACCCATATGGGGGAGGGTTACCCCTATTCGACACACGCGATTATTATTATTTCTTTACTTTCTCAGACGTTAAGTCTGGTTGAGAATGGAAAGTGACGCGGACCTTGATCGAGCGTCACTTCCTATTAACTGTACGGTATGTGTTATATTGCATTTAGGAACTTTCGGGTAATTGAACATGTATCAATAATTACGGATTTCTGTAGTTGTATATATATGTTTGGATGTAGCTGTATTGCATTGATGTACTGGTGGATATTGTGTGGTATGACTCCTGTAGTTGATAGTATAATTGGTATGATGTCAACTTTATCCTGATGCCACATGTCTTTGACTTCCTCAGCCAGTTGGATGTATTTTTCAATTTTTTCTCCTGTTTTCTTTTGTATATTTGTTGTATTGGGTATGGATATTTCGATTAGTTGTGTTAATTTCTTCTTTTTATTGGTGAGTATGATGTCAGGTTTGTTATGTGGCGTTGTTTTATCTGTTATAATGGTTCTGTTCCAGTATAATTTGTATTCATCATTCTCCAGTACATTTTGTGGTGCATACTTGTATGTAGGAACTTGTTGTTTTAAAAGTTTATGTTGTAAGGCAAGCTGTTGATGTATTATTTTTGCGACATTGTCATGTCTTCTGGGGTATTCTGTATTTGCTAGTATTGTACATCCGCTTGTGATGTGATCTACTGTTTCTATTTGTTGTTTACAAAGTCTGCATTTATCTGTTGTGGTATTGGGATCTTTAGTAATATGCTTGCTGTAATACCTGGTGTTTATTGTTTGATCCTGTATTGCAATCATGAATCCTTCTGTCTCACTGTATATATTGCCTTTTCTTAGCCATGTGTTGGATGCGTCTTGATCGATGTGTGGCTGTGTTAGATGATACGGGTGCTTGCCATGAAGTGTTTTCTTTTTCCAATTTACTTTCTTCGTATCTGTTGATGTTATGTGGTCTAAAGGGTTGTAGAGGTGGTTATGAAATTGTAGTGGTGTAGCCGATGTATTTATATGAGTGATTGCTTTGTGTATTTTGCTAGTTTCTGCTCGTTCTATAAAGAATTTTCTTAAATTGTCTACCTGTCCATAATGTAGGTTTTTTATATCGATAAATCCCCTTCCTCCTTCCTTTCTGCTTAATGTGAATCTTTCTGTTGCTGAATGTATGTGATGTATTCTATATTTGTGGCATTGTGAGCGTGTAAGTGTATTGAGTGCTTCTAGGCCTGTGTTACTCCATTTCACTACTCCAAATGAGTAGGTCAATATTGGTATGGCATAAGTATTTATAGCTTTTGTCTTGTTTCTTGCTGTCAATTCTGTTTTCAGTATTTTTGTTAGTCTTTGTCTATATTTTTCTTTTAGTTCTTCTTTAATATTTGTATTATCTATTCCTATTTTTTGTCTGTATCCTAGATATTTATAGGCATCCGTTTTTTCCATCGCTTCTATGCAGTCGCTGTGGTTATCCAATATGTAATCTTCTTGTTTAGTGTGTTTTCCCTTGACTATGCTATTTTTCTTACATTTGTCTGTTCCAAAAGCCATACTTATAACATTGCTGAATACTTCTGTTATCTTTAGTAATTGCTTGAGTTGTTGATTTGTTGCTGCCAGTAGTTTTAGATCATCCATGTATAGCAAATGTGTGATTTTGTTTGGGTATGTTCCAGTAATATTGTATCCATAATTTGTATTATTTAGCATGTTGGATAGTGGGTTCAGAGCAAGGCAGAACCAGAAAGGACTTAATGAGACTCCTTGGTATATTCCACGCTTAATCTGTATTGGCTGTGATGTGATATTATTTGAATTTGTTTGGATATTAAGTGTGGTTTTCCAATTTTTCATTACTATGTTTAGGAACTGTATCAATTTAGGATCTATTTTGTATATTTCCAATATTTGTAGTAACCATGAGTGGGGTACACTATCAAAAGCTTTTTGGTAATCAATGTATGCGTAGTGTAGCGACCTTTGTTTAGTTTTAGCTTGATATGTCACCTCTGCATCTATTATCAGTTGCTCTTTACATCCTCGTGCTCCTTTGCAACAGCCTTTTTGTTCTTCATTTATAATTTTGTTCTGTGTTGTATGTGTCATTAATTTCTGTTTAATGATTGAAGTTAATATTTTGTATATTGTTGGTAGGCATGTTATGGGGCGATATTTAGCTGGGTTCGCTGTGTCTGCTTGATCTTTAGGTTTCAGATAAGTTATTCCATGTGTAACTGTATCAGGGAATGTGTATGGGTCTCCAATGTAACTGTTAAATAATTTAGTTAGATGTGAATGTGTTGAGGTGAACTTCTTTAACCAGAAATTTGCTATTTTATCATTTCCAGGGGCTTTCCAATTGTGAGTAGAATTAATTGCTTGGGTGACTTCATGTTGCAAAATTATCACTTCAGGCATTTGTGGTATCATCTTGTATGTGTCTATTTCTGTTTGTATCCACCGTGCATGCCTGTTATGTTGTACCGGGTTTGACCATATGTTGCTCCAGAAGTGTTCCATGTCTGTTATGTTTGGTGGATTGTTTATTTTAATGTGTGTGTTATCTATTGTCTGGTAAAATTTCTTTTGGTTTGTGTTGAATGTTTGGTTTTGTTTCCTTCTATTTTCACTTTTTTTGTATCTTCTGAGTCGTTTGGCTAATGCTTGTAATTTCTGCTTCTTTTCGTCTAATTGCTCTGTCGCTTCTTGTTGTGAGATTTTACCTAACCTTTTTCGTTTTTTTTCCGAGATTTCATTTCTTATAAATTGTGTTAGCTGTCCGATGTCTTTTCTCAGTTTTTCTATTCTGATCTGTAGCCTGTGTTGCCATGCTGGTTTTGTGGGTTTCTTCTGTGTGTTGGTTGGTTCTGATCTCTGTCTAGTGTGTATATTTAGTGTAGTGAGTGCTCCTATATAAACCAGTAGTTGTAACTCTTCCATAGTTGTGTTTTCATTTATTTTGTTGTGTATGATTGTGTTGATAGTTTTTATTGTTGTTTCGACTTGTGGGTTATTTGGTGGTCTATGCAAGAATGGTCTAATGTCTGTATTTGTGTCTTTGTATTCTATATATGTTAGCTGAAATTTTTCTTCTATATCTAGCATCTGTGTCACTTCGTGTTCTATTTGTGCTTGTTCTGGTGGCTGTCTTAAGATTTCGTTTTCCTCTGATTGTTTAATTGGTGCGTGTTGTTCTTTGTTTGTTTGCTCTGGGATGTTTGAGTCCATTACTCAATTTTCTTCTTCTTCTGATTGCACATTATTTTGTTCCAGTATTTGTTGTACTTCTTGTTTGATGTTTTCTAATTCTGACTGGGGTATCCTGTTATTTTTGATTATTACACGGATCTGATCAGCTAGTCGTTGTTCTGTTAAAAATTTTAATTCTGGGTATCTGGTAATAAATGTTGTGTATACTTGTGATCTGTATCCAGTTGTGTTGGCTCCTAGGTTTGTTGCTTGGTAATAACAGAACATGAGGTGTCGATTAACTTCATCTGACCATCTCATCCTCTGCCTTATTTTCCTTCTAGGGTGGTTGCAGGAAGCATATCCTGCAAAACACCTCTATTTGGATTTAAATCATTTTCCAGTTGGCTAGCAGTGTCGTTACCATTGTGGGCGGGCATAGGGTTCAAGCGTCGTCCCCGACCATGACGGCGCTTGTCCGAGGCTTCTTTAGTTCTGTCCTGAACCAACTAATCACACTAAAAGGGGGGTTAGCCCTATTAGTGGTTTGTTCTTTTCGTCGCCTTTTACGACTGGCAGAACATACCGGAGGCCTATTCTTTTCCCGGGCCTCCACGGGGATATTATTATTATTATTATTATTATTATTGTCATTATGTCATCAGCAAATCCGATATGGTGTATCTTCCCCCCACTGAAATAGATGTGTATTGTTCATTTCAGTATTTCCATCACATAAATGTGGGTTATAATTACGTTACATTGCTGCTAGTAGATATATTTCTCACTTTTTCTTAGGCAGCTGCTACCTGTTACTCCATCATAGGAATTTAGGAGCGCAGCATTGTTGCAATATAGACGTTCAAATTATCCGATTTCCGTAATTTCATTTCGATACCAGATCGTTCTAATCGGATTCAGCCAGGCAGTCTTAATGTGGATATCCGACTAAGACTCTCATCATTTGATAGACTGGGTAAACCACATTCTTAATCGGACTGTTGAAACATGATAGACTGGGCAACCCACATTCTTAATGGGACTGTTGAATATAGATCATTTATCTATGACAGGGCCTGAATTCTTAAACGCTGTGGAAAATAATAATCCAATGTGCTTATTACAAATACGTTATTTAAATATAAATATATGAACTAACGAGATAACAGTTTATTTACAGGAGTAGAGCCCCATCCATCATAGCAGAGCAGTGCGAGATTGGTTTCAGGGCCAAGAGAGGATAAAGCTGTTGCCGTTTGTTCCACGATCACCAAACATCAACCAGATACAGAATATGTGGGCAAAGGTAACAAGGCCATTGCCACGTGGATCTACAAAAGCAAGCGACCTTTGGACAAATATAGAAAACATATGTTGGGAAGTAAACCATCACGCTACACTGTCGATGACTTAATGAAATCAATTCCCCTACACCTTCGAGAAATCTTACGTAATGATCGTGGGTGGCTTGGTTACTGAAAGTATAAAAAAAAATGTTCAAATGTTTGTGAAATCTTATGGGCCTTAACTGCTAAGGTCATCAGTACCTAAGCTTACACACTACTTAACCTAAAGTATCCTAAGGACAAACACACACACTCACGCCCGAGGAAGGACTCGAACCTCCACCGGGATCAGCCACGCAGCCCATGACTGCACGCGCCCCAGACCGCTCGGCTAATCCCGCGCGGCTACTAAAACTAGACTCGTCCACAAAACCCATGTGGCCAATTATCTGATAATCGGTCAAGCTTTGCTTTGTCGTAGCTCTTTAGCATACAAGTCCATTTACTTTCAGGCTCCTCCTTATAATTCTTGCAATGCAAGGTAATTGAAAAAACTCATCCACTCGACGCCAACTGAGGAACTGACTGGTGCATGTGTTGTTCAACGCACAGTAGTTGTCACCCTCACTGGAATCAATGACTGTGTGTGTGTGTGTGTGTGTGTGTGTGTGTGTCTGTGTGTTTTCGTGTTCATGCACAATCTGAATCAATACTACTAACATTAGAGAGACAACCAACAATAAATATTGCATCAAATACGACTGTAAAGTATTTTAATGCGATGGGAAGTTACAAACTGAATTTTAACCCAACCCACGTCCATCATATTACGTTAAGTAAGATGTATTAACTCCATAGTATCGTTAGCAGAGACAGTGCACTCTTGTTGTCGAGGCTCGCGACAAGCGCAGCAATCAGCGGTGCCCAATGCCGCCGCGATTTGTTTATGTTGGCTGAGCGTGGACACTGCAGCAGACGCTTCGCCATAAACAGAAAGAAATCACCTTGGCTCTGACTGCACGTGAGTGGATATCACTGCCTGCGTGTTCTTGTAGTAACCAACGTGAGACTCTACTCACAGGTACCATGGAGCAATTGCAACGGGTATCATGTCATTAGTCATCAGAATATTAACCAGTGATGAAATGTCCACTCTATTTGAATCCCAAGAAAATAGGAACCTTCTCTCAAAATTTATCCAACATACAAAAATTCAGGGGATTCTTTGATGACACTGATCATTATTTAATGTGCAGTTAAATTGGGTTTGTGAGGCCGAAAGTGCAGTAGGTCAGGTCCATATGTTGGAGGATAAGAGTGGAGAAACTTCAGAATAAGGAAATCAGGCGCAAGTACATAACAGCGATCTCAGAAAGGTACCAGTTAGTTGAATGTAGTCAATTACAGTCATTGGAAAAGGAATGGACAAGATACAGGGACACAGTACTAGAAGTGGCTAGAGAATGTCTTGGAACAGTAGTGTGTAAAAGTAGGATGAAGCAAACAGCTTGGTGGACTTGCACAGTCAAGGCAGCCTGTAAAATGAAAAAGAAGGCGTATCAAAAATGGCTACATACTAGAACTCAGGTAGACAGAGAAAGTTACGTTGAAGAAAGAAACAAAGCCAAACAGATAATTGCAGCATCCAAGAAGAAATCTTGGGAAGACTTTGGAAACAGGTTGGAGACTATGGGTCAAGCTGCTGGAAAACCATTCTGGAGTGTAATTAGCAGTCTTCGAAAGGGAGGTAAGAAGGAAATGACAAGTATTTTGGACAGGTCAGGAAAACTGCTGGTGAATCCTGTGGATGCCTTGGGCATATGGAGGGAATATTTTGAAGAGTTGCTCAATGTAGTCTCTTGGGTAACCTTGCTTCTCACATGCGTGTAACATGACCCCACCATCTAAGCCTGTTCGCCCTGACTGCTACATCTATAGAGTTCATTCCGTTTTTCTTAGATTTCCTCATTGTGGACACCCTCCTGCCATTGTTCCCATCTGCTAGTACCTGCAATCATCCTAGCTACTTTCATATCCGTAACCTCAACCTTGTTGATAAGGTAACCTGAATCGACCCAGCTTTCGCTCCCATACAACAAAATTGGTCGAAAGATTGAACGGTGCACAGATAAATTAGTCTTGGTACTGACTTCCTTCTTGCAGATGAGAGTAGATCGTAGCTGAGCGCTCACTGCATTAGCTTTGCTGCACCTCGCTTCCAGTTCTTTCACTATGTTGCCATCCTGTGAGAATATGCATCCTAAGTACTTGAAACCGTCCACCTGTTCTAACTTTGTTCCTCCTATTTGGCACTCAATCCGTTTATGTTTCTTTCCCACTGACATTACTTTCGTTTTGGAGATGCTAATCTTCATACCATAGTCCTTACATTTCTGATCTAGCTCTGAAATATTACTTTGCAAACTTTCAATCGAATCTGCCATCACAACTAAGTCATCCGCATATGCAAGACTGCTTATTTTGTGTTCACATATCTTAATCTCACCCAGCCAGTCTATTGCCGGCCGCGGTGGTCTCGCGGTTCTAGGCGCGCAGTCCGGAGTCGCGCGACTGCTACGGTCGCAGGTTCGAATCCTGCCTCGGGCATGGATGTGTGTGATGTCCTTAGGTTAGTTAGGTTTAAGTAGTTCTGAGTTCTAGGGGACTGATGACCACAGCTGTTAAGTCCCATAGTGCTCAGAGCCATTTGAACCATTTTGAACCAGCCAGTCTATTGTTTTCAATATATGATCCATAAATAATATGAACAACAGTGGAGACAGGTTGCAGCCTTGTCTTACCCCTGAAACTACTCTGAACCATGAACTCAATTTACCGTCAACTCTAACTGCTGCCTGACTATCCATGGCTAAATTCAAATGGCTATGAGCACTATGGGACTCAACTGCTGAGGTCATTAGTCCCCTAGAACTTAGAACTAGTTAAACCTAACTAACCTAAGGACATCACACACATCCATACCCGAGGCAGGATTCGAACCTGCGACCGTAGCGGTCTCGCGGTTCCAGGCTGCAGCGCCTTTAACCGCACGGCCACTTCGGCCGGCGACTATCCATGTAAAGACCGTTAATTGCTTGCAAAAGTTTGCCTCCTATTCCATAATCTCGTAGAACAGACAATAACTTCCTCCTAGGAACCCGGTCATATGCCTTTTCTAGATCTATAAAGCATAGATACAATTCCCTGTTCCACTCATAACACTTCTCCATTATTTGCCTTAAGCTAAAGATCTGGTCCCGACAACCTCTAAGAAGCCTAAACTCACACCGATTTTCATCCAATTGGTCCTCAACCAATACTCGCACTTTCCTTTCAACAATACCTGAGAAGATTTTACCCACAACACTGATTAAAGAGATACCTCTGTAGTTGTTACAATCTTTTCTGTTTCCATGTTTAAAGATTGCTGTGATTACTGCTTTTGTCCAGTCTGATGGAACCTGTCCCGACTCCCAGGCCATTTCAATTATCCTGTGCAGCCATTTAAGACCTGACATTCCACTGTATTTGATGAGTTCCGACTTAATTTCATCCACCCCAGCCGCTTTATTGCACTGCAATCTATTAACCATTTTCTCCACTTCCTCAAATGTGATCCTATTTCCATCATCATTCCTATCCCATTCTACCTCGAAATCTGAAACATTACTGATCGCATTTTCACCTACATTGAGCAAATCTTCAAAATATTCCCTCCATCTGCCCAAGGCATCCACAGGATTCACCAGCAGTTTTCCTGACCTGTCCAAAATACTTGTCATTTCCTTCTTACCTCCCTTTCGAAGACTGCTAATTACACTCCAGAATGGTTTTCCAGCAGCTTGACCCATAGTCTCCAACCTGTTTCCAAAGTCTTCCCAAGATTTCTTCTTGGATGCTGCAATTATCTGTTTGGCTTTGTTTCATTCTTCAACGTAACTTTCTCTGTCTACCTGAGTTCTAGTAAGTAGCCATTTTTGATACGCCTTCTTTTTCATTTTACAGGCTGCCTTGACTGTGCAAGTCCACCAAGCTGTTTGCTTCACCCTACTTTTACACACTACTGTTCCAAGACATTCTTTAGCCACTTCTAGTACTGTGTCCCTGTATCTTGTCCATTCCTTTTCCAATGACTGTAATTGACTACATTCAACTAACTGGTACCTTTCTGAGATCGCTGTTATGCACTTGCGCCTGATTTCCTTATTCTGAAGTTTCTCCACTCTTATCCTCCAACATATGGACCTGACCTACTGCACTTTCGGCCTCACAAACCCAATTTAACTGCACATTAAATAATGATCAGTGTCATCAAAGAATCCCCTGAATTTTTGTATGTTGGATAAATTTTGAGAGAAGGTTCCTATTTTCTTGGGATTCAAATAGAGTGGAAATTGCATCACTGGTTAATATTCTGATGACTAATGACATGATACCCGTTGCAATTGCTCCATGGTACCTGTGAGTAGAGTCTCACGTTGGTTACTACAAGAACACGCAGGCAGTGATATCCACTCACGTGCAGTCAGAGCCAAGGTGATTTCTTTCTGTTTATGGCGAAGCGTCTGCTGCAGTGTCCACGCTCAGCCAACATAAACAAATCGCGGCGGCATTGGGCACCGCTGATTGCTGCGCTTGTCGCGAGCCTCGACAACAAGAGTGCACTGTCTCTGCTAACGATACTATGGAGTTAATACATCTTACTTAACGTAATATGCTGGACGTGGGTCGGATTAAAATTCAGTTTGTAACTTCCCATCGCATTAAAATACTTTACAGTCATATTTGATGCAATATTTATTGTTGGTTGTCTCTCTAATGTTAGTAGTATTGATTCAGATTGTGCATGAACACGAAAACACACAGACACACACACACACACACACACACACACAGTCATTGATTCCAGTGAGGGTGACAACTACTGTGCGTTGAACAACACATGCACCAGTCAGTTCCTCAGTTGGCGTCGAGTGGATGAGTTTTTTCAATTACCTTGCATTGCAAGAATTATAAGGAGGAGCCTGAAAGTAAATGGACTTGTATGCTAAAGAGCTACGACAAAGCAAAGCTTGACCGATTATCAGATAATTGGCCACATGGGTTTTGTGGACGAGTCTAGTTTTAGTAGCCGCGCGGGATTAGCCGAGCGGTCTGGGGCGCGTGCAGTCATGGGCTGCGTGGCTGATCCCGGTGGAGGTTCGAGTCCTTCCTCGGGCGTGAGAGTGTGTGTTTGTCCTTAGGATACTTTAGGTTAAGTAGTGTGTAAGCTTAGGTACTGATGACCTTAGCAGTTAAGGCCCATAAGATTTCACAAACATTTGAACATTTTTTTTATACTTTCAGTAACCAAGCCACCCACGATCATTACGTAAGATTTCTCGAAGGTGTAGGGGAATTGATTTCATTAAGTCATCGACAGTGTAGCGTGATGGTTTACTTCCCAACATATGTTTTCTATATTTGTCCAAAGGTCGCTTGCTTTTGTAGATCCACGTGGCAATGGCCTTGTTACCTTTGCCCACATATTCTGTATCTGGTTGATGTTTGGTAATCGTGGAACAAACGGCAACAGCTTTATCCTCTCTTGGCCCTGAAACCAATCTGGCACTGCAAAATATTAACTTCAATCATTAAACAGAAATTAATGACACATACAACACAGAACAAAATTATAAATGAAGAACAAAAAGGCTGTTGCAAAGGAGCACGAGGATGTAAAGAGCAACTGATAATAGATGCAGAGGTGACATATCAAGCTAAAACTAAACAAAGGTCGCTACACTACGCATACATTGATTACCAAAAAGCTTTTGATAGTGTACCCCACTCATGGTTACTACAAATATTGGAAATATACAAAATAGATCCTAAATTGATACAGTTCCTAAACATAGTAATGAAAAATTGGAAAACCACACTTAATATCCAAACAAATTCAAATAATATCACATCACAGCCAATACAGATTAAGCGTGGAATATACCAAGGAGTCTCATTAAGTCCTTTCTGGTTCTGCCTTGCTCTGAACCCACTATCCAACATGCTAAATAATACAAATTATGGATACAATATTACTGGAACATACTCACACAAAATCACACATTTGCTATACATGGATGATCTAAAACTACTGGCAGCAACAAATCAACAACTCAACCAATTACTAAAGATAACAGAAGTATTCAGCAATGATATAAGTATGGCTTTTGGAACAGACAAATGTAAGAAAAATAGCATAGTCAAGGGAAAACACACTAAACAAGAAGATTACATATTGGATAACCACAGCGACTGCATAGAAGCGATGGAAAAAACGGATGCCTATAAATATCTAGGATACAGACAAAAAATAGGAATAGATAATACAAATATTAAAGAAGAACTAAAAGAAAAATATAGACAAAGACTAACAAAAATACTGAAAACAGAATTGACAGCAAGAAACAAGACAAAAGCTATAAATACTCATGCCATACCAATATTGACCTACTCATTTGGAGTAGTGAAATGGAGTAACACAGACCTAGAAGCACTCAATACACTTACACGCTCACAATGCCACAAATATAGAATACATCACATACATTCAGCAACAGAAAGATTCACATTAAGCAGAAAGGAAGGAGGAAGGGGATTTATCGATATAAAAAACCTACATTATGGACAGGTAGACAATTTAAGAAAATTCTTTATAGAACGAGCAGAAACTAGCAAAATACACAAAGCAATCACTCATATAAATACATCGGCTACACCACTACAATTTCATAACCACCTCTACAACCCTTTAGACCACATAACATCAACAGATACGAAGAAAGTAAATTGGAAAAAGAAAACACTTCATGGCAAGCACCCGTATCATCTAACACAGCCACACATCGATCAAGACGCATCCAACACATGGCTAAGAAAAGGCAATATATACAGTGAGACAGAAGGATTCATGATTGCAATACAGGATCAAACAATAAACACCAGGTATTACAGCAAGCATATTATTAAAGATCCCAATACCACAACAGATAAATGCAGACTTTGTAAACAACAAATAGAAACAGTAGATCACATCACAAGCGGATGTACAATACTAGCAAATACAGAATACCCCAGAAGACATGACAATGTCGCAAAAATAATACATCAACAGCTTGCCTTACAACATAAACTTTTAAAACAACAAGTACCTACATACAAGTATGCACCACAAAATGTACTGGAGAATGATGAATACAAATTATACTGGAACAGAACCATTATAACAGATAAAACAACGCCACATAACAAACCTGACATCATACTCACCAATAAAAAGAAGAAATTAACACAACTAATCGAAATATCCATACCCAATACAACAAATATACAAAAGAAAACAGGAGAAAAAATTGAAAAATATATCCAACTGGCTGAGGAAGTCAAAGACATGTGGCATCAGGATAAAGTTGATATCATACCAATTATACTATCAACTACAGGAGTCATACCACACAATATCCACCAGTACATCAATGCAATACAGCTACATCCAAACATATATATACAACTACAGAAATCCGTAATTATTGATACATGTTCAATTACCCGAAAGTTCCTAAATGCAATATAACACATACCGTACAGTTAATAGGAAGTGACGCTCGATCAAGGTCCGCGTCACTTTCCATTCTCAACCAGACTTAACGTCTGAGAAAGTAAAGAAATAATAATAATCGCGTGTGTCGAATAGGGGTAACCCTCCCCCATATGGGTGGTACCGAGGAAATCAAATACTAGGGGTGAACCAAATACTAACACAATCCTGAACGGCTACTCAATCCGTTGAACCCAAAATCCAGACACGTATGAGTGAAAATCACCGCTGCTCTGGTCACCGTCTGTTAGCTCCATGAACTTGGCTGAAAATATTTGCTTTCAAAGGCTTCAACGCCCTCTGGTGCTGTCCGGTCCTGGTATCACCCAAGCCAAACAAATGAAACACAAGCAAACATGAACTATGCAAGCAAAGTCAACTTTACCCCAGGTGGTACACAACCCGGCTGTCGACAGGCGGCAGTTGGATTTTCGGATTCTGGGGAGTCCAGGTTAGCACGGCAGACAATATCGAAGATCTCTGGTAAATTTCTCTACACGCAAAAAACACATGCATTTAAAAGTAAACATCGATACGTTGATCCAAACACGAAAACTAAATAACCTCACAAAAGAAATCGACCGACAAAAAATTCTCATCCTTGCCCTTCAAGAACCACGACTAACTGACAATGAAACGTTACATTAGGGAAACCATTGCATCTTCAAGAGTAAAACACAACAAAAGGTAGCGAAAGGCGTACCAGTCTTCGGTATTGCATTTCTCCAACACAGATCTATCATCAACTCTGTCAAAGAAATCATACCCATCATTAATCAAAAGGTTCAAATGGCTCTGAGCACTATGGGACTTAACAGCGAAGGCCATCAGTCCCCTAGAACTTAGAACTACTTAAACCTAACTAACCTAAGGACATCACACACATCCATGCCCGAGGCTGGATTCGGACCTGCGACCGTAGTAGTGGCGCGGTTCCGGACTGAAGCGCCTAGAACCGCTCGGCCACCCCGGCCAGCCCATGAACAAGCGATTTATGACTATGGTCATTCAGAGGCCCAGTAAAAAATATACACTCATCAATGCACGTGTCCCCACTAACATCGAAAATAAGAAAAACACCGAAAATGTCGAAAAATTCTGGAACACACTCGAAAATACCAAGATGACGTGAAAATACTAATGGGAGACTTCAACTGTCTAATTGGGACAGAAAAAACCTGTAGAAAAATCATTGGTACAAATTCAACACACAGAAACGCTTAGACCAAAGGCACACGTCTGACTGACATTTACCAACAATTCAACCACAAAAGGATGTCTTCCCACTTTAGGAAAAAACCAGTTCCCAGGTAACATGCTTAGCTACCAGGTGCAAGTCGCTTTCGTTCGGCTTTCGAGACTCGCTGAAAGCCAGATTTTTAATTCTTTTGTAGCACAGCTACAAGCAGGCAGATAATAACCCAAAAAGGGAATCGTAAGACAACGCTCGAGCAAAATTCGTCTTGCTACTTTCAGTAACTCTTAGTGTCAGAGCGAAAACCTTACGGTACTGCCAAATTCATAATGCCACTTTTGTTTTCTGCCGACATATTTTTTGTTGTTGTGAATACATAATTTTATCTATGAAATGTCACATTTTCATAATACTTACGAATGGTACAGGAAATGAAATAAATACAGATCTTTTCGAAGTCAAAAGTCGGTAATATCCTACTAATTCGTGTTAAAATAGTCTCAGTCGTCTCACAGACACTTAATGCTTTATTAAGATAGACTGCCGTCGTGATGTTTCTGTAGTAAGCTGAATTTAATTTGTATTAGTACAGTGAATATTTTAATTGCATTTTCCATTAGGCAACAGTAATTATCAAAGAGAAATTAATGAGCAGCAGAATTTTCTTTCACGATATCTAAAACGATCTGACAATGCTAAAGTTGTTTACAAATTCTACGCCTGTAGAAACCTACTGGTTCTAACGATGTCATGAAACCACAGTGGTTTTAAGAGTGTTTTCGTCTAGAAATGAATTGCCTTGACGGTTGATCGATCAAGAGCGGGAAAGGTAAAATTTTACAAATATATGACGAGAGGGACAAGTGCTTGAGAGAGGACTTCTCTATCAATAAAAGTGCCTGAGAGACGACTTTCCTATCAATCTCCTGGATAGTTTTGTTTATCAAATCAACATAGTGCGTTATCATGCAGTAGCACAGGTGATGTAATTTGTTGCTCGATTTTCTTACACTGCGACCGAAAGGTGTCTCAGTTGTTGCCAACAAATTCCAGCTGTGTTGCACACACCCTGGGGGCAGAATTCGTAGCCCAAATCACACTTTTGGATTTATCAGATGTAAAATATTATGTTCGCGCTACTCTTTCCTCGAGTTTACGTCTTTTGGTGGGGCTCTCAGCCTTTCATTTCTTCTTAGGATGTTAACGATAAAGGCATCATAACACGTCACCAGTAACAGTACTGCATAGGAATGCTCGATGAGTGACCTGATGACGTCCAATAATAGTCACTCCGTTGATTTTTGTTGTTTCGAATTACAGCATGCAGTACTCCTACACCGGACTTCTGAACTTTGCCTGATGAACGCAAATGTCGCATGATGGTAAAATGGTAATCTATCACATATATCAGTAGGCGAGACTTCCTTAATGTGGAAAATCACATTAAGGAACACGAATGTCTTTTTCAGGCGTATTTTTCCCAAAAGCACTCGCTCCAAACACCGTTCAAATCTTTCTAGCTGCCTCCTCTGCATTCACCCCTCTGTTATACCAAAAGTAAACGTTGTGTTGCAGATGTTACACCTTTTTCCACTTGCGACTCAATTTTACAATGCTTAACTGTAGTTCATGATTTTCAAGTATGCAAAATCCAATGCTTATCTGCAAGATGATAACTAGAACTTCAAATCCGAAAATGACCGTTGATACATAAACTGACAGCGTGGCGCCGCGTTCACATGGGCGGCGCCGGATTTCAGGCGGCGGGTGGCGTCTGGCCGGTGGCCGGTAGCCGCTGCAGCGCGAGGAAACGCTCGAGCGTAAGCTGTTATGATCGCGACGCAGCCACGAGCTGTCCTGCGGAGTTGTTTCTGGAATACTTGTTATTGCTGGTGGGTAGAATGTTGAATTATCTTCGATGCTCAATCAGACTCTTTTTTTTTTTAAATTTCGCAGTCTGTTCGTTTTTGATCGTTGCATCTGCTCGGGGCGGACCTCGCAAGATACCCGTTTCAGTTCGTCGTTGATCCATTAACTCAGTTTTATTTTATTACAGAGGGCAGCTAACCCTCTGACCGAACACGCTTAGTTACCGTGCCGGCTTACATTCACATATCTGTGTGGCGCTAAAGTGTGGTTATGGATAATACGTATGCTCAGAATGCGAATCTAACATCATAAATAAAGAGAGGGAAATGAATTAGGCGACCTTCGTCTTCCGCAACATCAAATATAAATCATTCACCAGAAGTAAATAACTTGTTAGCAACATCAGATGATATTAATAGATTGCCGGCGCGGGTTAGCCGTGCTTTAAACGGCGTCATATCGCGGATCGCACGGCTGCTTGCGCCGTCAGTTCGAATCCTTCCCCGGTCATGGATGTGTGTTAGGTTAGGTTGGTTTAAGTAGTTCTAGGTCTAGGGGCTGATGATATAAGCAGTTTGGTCGCATAGTTCTTGGAGCCATTTTGTGACCTTTCTCGTAAATTTTCCTTACATAAACGGCCGTATCTTTAGATTGCGTTGACCTAGAAGCTCACTTTTTTACACCACCAAGGGACCGGTTACCGCAAGAAGTGCGATACATTTCCGCTTATTATGTCTACCCGTTCTCGAGGTAAGCGGTTTTTAAGGGTTGGGTAGACCGATAGACGGTCAGGAAAGTGAGACTAGTAGGGTTCCGTTTTTACCGGTTTAGGTGACGAAATCCTAATAACGAAAACAGCTACGACAACTACTGAAGATGAGGGCCGCATAAATAACACTCCCTGCTCTTTATTCGAAATGTGCTAGTTGCAGTCGATACATCAGCATATTAATCGTAGCTACGCTTTCGATCCAAATCACGTTTACAGGAATGCAAATAGAATCCATTTGCCTATACACGTGGTAATTCACATTCCAGTATTAATGCCACCGCGTTTTAGAAGTGCGAACATTCTCATTGCTAGCTAGCTTAAGAAACACTTCGGCTAATGAACGTTTTCTGGCTGTGGCGAGTCTAGTGGAGAATTCGAAACAGTGTAGAATACGTTTGGCAGCTATGTAGCCGTTTATTTCCTGGGGTGGTGCAGAATTATCCTACTAAATTTACTCTGTAATAACAGTATTTGGTTATTTCGATAAACATCCCGAATGATTGTCACATAAGCGGTGACATAAAGGAAGAAAATTCATGTTTTTGAGTCCAGAAAGCTCTATGCAACAGAAACTGCAGATCATTTTGCCATTTTCATTGCTAAATTGCTGGCTTATTCATGTCTGGCGTAATAATAGAGGGCTGTTTGCCTGGGTTGTCTGCTAGCGTAGTGAAAGGAAAGTCTGGTTTGTTTTCGGTTCTAATCTTGATGGAGGCAGGTAGAATATCAGTAAAGCAATTTTAAGAAATTATCGCGCCCCAAATACGGTTTATCTCTACCTTTATTCTGTACTGGCGCCCTGTGGATGTCAATATGACACTCTTGTAGAATTTCATACATGTTACTGCCTACTTTTTCCGCTTCTGTCAATAATGGAATTGACTTAAGTGTGGCACTGAATGATTTTTAACTGAATTTCGTTATGAATCTTCACGCATTGCTAAATTTGCACACTTTCATGGTAGGTCAGCAACGGTAATCCAGTGTGACTGGTCTGAACGTTGACACAGACCGTTTTGCGGCCGAATGCGGATAATATTTTGCTAATTCGTAACGATCTGGGGTTCTTTGTCTTACTAAAACAGTTATGTTATCTCGATAAGTTGAAATTCATGTTTTTGGTACAGTTCATACCAATTAGCGTTTCTTCTTTCAGTTCTGTCTCATATTTACGTGTTGTATTTAACACACTAATCAGTATTAATATAGACTTACAAATTATTGAAAACAGACTAAAAACGTTGAGATAGTTTGTCAATTTCACGCCTGTGCATAGTATGTTGGTAGCACTTCGTCGCCTTGCCTGTTATGCTGTGTAGCAGACTTTGAAGCCGTGCGGATCAGCATAACGAAAAGGCGAGGGGTCTCGCTCGTTTTGTCCACGACTGTACATTTGTAGCTCAACATTGTATGCTACTGAATCATGACCAGCGGACAAATCAAAAAAGAAGAAAATCGAAGCGGTAGAGGTGATGTACTGTGAAGGGGGCTGAAAATTTAGTTGACTGATAAGCCAAGAAATGGGGAGCTTCTTCGCAGAATCGAAAACACTCACAAGACTAAGGGACAGGATTACAGGACATGTGTTAAGACATCAAGGACTACCTTCCATGGTACCACAGGGAGCTTTAGAGTGTAAAAACTGTAGGGGAAAACAGATTGGAATACATCAAACAAATATTCAAGAAGTATTGTGCAGATGGTACTCTAAGATGAAGAGGTTGGCACAAGAGAGAAATTCATGGTGGGCTGCATCCATGACCAATGACTACAATATTTAAAAAAATAGAATACACGCCCAGGAAATTAGAGTAGGAAATGAGTAGATGAGTTCTGCTATTTGGGTTGCAAAATAACTTATGATGGATGAAGTACTCACAATGAAAAACAAACAGACACCGCCCGAACAGGCCTTGAAGGGTAACGTTACCGAGCAATTGCCGTGTCATCTTCAGCACTTAAGACATCAGAAGAATGTAGATATGGAGGTGCATGTGGTCAGCACACCGCTCCCTGGCTGTTGTCCATTTTCGTGACAGGGAAGTACTCATAGAAAGAATATAAAATGCAGACTACCAATAACAAGAAAAGCATTTCTGAAAAACGGTTTGTCTAATCTAAATTTAAGTGTCAGAAAGTCTTTTCTGAAGGTATTTATCTGGAGTGTGGTTTTGGGCAATAAGTAATTCGGATAAGAACAGAGTAGAAGCTGTTGAAACGTGGTGCTACAAAAGAATGTGGAAGATAAGATGGATAGATTGACTAACTAATGAGGAGGACTCGAATGTGGGAAAAAAGAGATTTATGGTACAACTTGAGTAAAAGAAAGAATCAGTTGACAGGAGATATCTGAAGGCATAAAGAAATGGTCAGTGTGCTGTTCGAGTGAAGTGTGTGGGGGAAGGGTAATAAAAATTATAGAGATAGGCCTAGACAGGTAAGTAGGTTCAAATGAAAGTAGACTGCAGTAGTTATTCAGAGATGATGAGGCTTGCCTAGGATAGACTAGCTTGTATATGGGGGAAAAGTGGTTTTCAGGACAAAGATTTCTAACCTGCTCACCTACCTCTCTCTTTCAAGGTCACTGCTCTCCTCTCAACGCTCTTCTGTTTCGACCAATTGGTTAACATATAAATTGCAGGCTCTTACACTATTGATCGGACATCATACATGGAGGGGTGTTTTACGAGCCTTATCTTTGTCATTGTTATTTATTATCGGATTAGGAGTACCTCGTTCCTTATTACTATAATATTACTCAATTAGGATACTATTTTCCTTATAAATACAATTTATTAACCAACTTATCCTTGTTGCTGATAATTATTAACCAGTTACTGCTATATCCTTATCAGTGATATTTCTTACCAGTTAGTATAATTTATGAATTAAGGTGGCCGCACTATGGAAGCACAATCAAACATGGATGCTTAAGATGACAGATACATAAAGTATAAGAATTCAAGTAAGACAGCTTGCATAAGGCATGATCTATTTATTTAGGAATATTTCTGGACCCCTCTGGACATGCATGTAGCAGTTTTATGTTAAAACACACTACTTGTAGCATGCAACACGTCACCAGTGCTTTGCTAAGTCTAAAATTAACAAATCCAAGTTAGATAGCTTGTTTGACAGTTGTATGTTGTATGGTCCACTTACTTAAACCAACTTGGAATTTTCGAGTCCAATGTAACACATCACACCTCGTGTAGGGACATATGTACTCCATCTCCAGGCCACGAGTGGCCTACCGGGACCATCCGACTGCCGTGTCATCCTCAGAGCAGGATGTGGACAGGAGGGGCGTGGGGTCAGCGACCCGCTACTATTCGGTCGAGTAGCTCCTCAATTGGCTTCACGAGGCTCAGTGCACCCCGAAAAATGGCAACAGTGGATGGCGGCTGGATGGTCACCCATCCAAGTGCCGGCCACGCCCAACAGCGCTTAACTTCGGTGATCTCACGGGAACCGGTGCATCCACTGCGGCAAGGCCGTTGCGAGGGACATATGTAGCTGTGCTTTTTAATCCAAATATACTCTTGCTACCTAACATTTGTGCTGTAGAGCTGTTGAGATTCATTTTTTGAACAAATTATACGTTTAGCGCCAAGTTCCATGTTTTAACAACTATCATAGGCGTTGCTTTACACAATCAGGCGGTACCCACAGAAGTTGCCGCGTCCACATGCGTGACAGTGGCAGTGAGCCCGGCACCAGCAGTTCGAGAGAAGGGATCCACACCGCAGTAGTGTCAGGCCTGTCTTGTCTCCTGACCTTCACCGTGTACCCTGCATCAAAGGGCGCATTTTTTGCCTCCATCCACAAAGGCAGCATTTCAAATGCTGTGGTCCAGAAGAGAATATTACACGGTTTCTCTCACATGAAAAAATAACTCTTAGAAAATTCAGTGGGAGTTTAGATCGCGTTTAACGCATTTTCAGGTCATACACTGGTGCATGTGGAATGTGACTAATTTGCAGCAACAGCTAGCGTTTAAAAGACGAACGAGTAATGCTGGAAATGCTAACTCTGTTATGCACTGTATGCAATCTAAATAAATAGACTATGCAACATGCAAGCTATCTTACACGGATATATTTGCTTTATGTATCCATCTTCGGCATCCATGTTTGATGTTGACATCCTAGTGTCAGCCTCCTTGAGTCATAAAATGTATTAAATGGGTAATAAATACCACTGATAGAGATAATACGTTATAGTGATGAGGATGGAGTAGCACTAATTGCACAATAAATATTAGTGATAAGGATAATAACTGGGTAATAAATATAGCGATAAGGAAAGGGGCTATCGTAATTAGGTAATAAAACGTATGGGTCAATAATTTCCCTCCATGCAGGATGCTGAACCAATAGCATAACAGCCCGCTATTTATACATCAGCCAATGCACTGAGAGGTACGGGGGAGCGCTACAGTGGTATAGACTCGAAAGTGACAGATGGGGAAAAGCATCATAAATAATTCTCCTGAAAACCGCTTTGCCCACATACTGGCGTGGAGAGATTCATCAAACCAGACTTTCGGCTGAAGACCACCGCAACACTTTCTGCTTGCAAGTATTGCACTGTACAGCGTTTCTCATAGGTGGTCCTCTTACTCAGAAGGGTGCAAGAAGAATTTTTCTTTTCTAAACATCAGTGGCCTCGTGTTGTTGCTGTGGTCTTCAGTCCTGAGACTGGTTTGATGGAGCTCTCCATGCTTCTCTATCCTGTGCAAGCCTCTTCATCTCCCAGTACCTACTGCAGCCTACATCCTTCTGAAGCCGCTTAGTGTATTCATCTCTTGGTCTCCCTCTACGATTTTTACCCTCCACGCTGCCCTCCAGCATTAATTGGTGATCCCTTGATGCCTCAGACCATGTCCTACCAACCGATCCCTTCTTCTAATCAAGTTGTGCCACAAACTCCTCTTCTCCCCAGTTCTGTTCAATACCTCCTCATTAGTTATGTGATCTACCCACCTAATCTTCAGCATTCTTCTGTAGCACCACATTTCGAAAGCAGTGGCCTCGTATGCAACGGAAAATTTCAAATGGACTGACGCTGTCACCTAGTCGGATAAGCTGTAAATGCTTCATTCAGAAATATTGCATCCCGTATCATTTGTAGCTTACTTAATGTCTAATCTTTGCATAATCAGAGGTTGCCTACACCAACGTGAAAAATGTGAAGCGCGAAAGAGATACGAAGCAGACAGCGCAACGTACGGTCTCATTAACGGAGATTATGTGCGCTACGAGCATTCTCACAATTCGTAATATGTGTTATTACACTGCAACAACTTCGATTCACGTAAGTCGGCATCCTCACCGAGACATTGGAGCAACGTTTGCTTGATAGAAGTCGGCGACCTTCTGAAATAGCAGTGTTTAATAAGAAAAACTTCTTAACACAAGAAAAAGTTTCTCAGACGCGCAAACAAGTAATTGGAGAATTATCTTGAAAAGCATCAAAACTGTGCCATGAGGCAAAAGAACTGATCAGTTTTTCGTATAAGCCTATGGTCTGATGATGGAACCGTATTCTTATCTTCTGATACAAAGCTTCTCCGCTGCAAAATGATATCCTCTAATATCCTTTTTTTTTCTTTTTTAGAACAGCTAAAGTGGTACATAGAATGATCTAGTTTGTAAAATGAATGGCCCAGATTTGCCCAATCAAGTACCTGAAACATTTCGGTCACTTCTGCGAGGTCTACGGATGGGCGATATCAGGAAAAGAACTCCGTTCGACAACATTATACTTCATTTTGACTTCAACAATGTGATTGCCGCATTCATGAGAACTTTAAGAAAGACATTCGTGGATCTTCTTGTGCAACAGATGAAGACTTTGGCAAATATATACGACATAAAGCCTTGCGCAATAAGAAGAGACCGTCTTTTCACAGTGTGGATTATTTGTGACATGTGGAAATGCAGTTTTCCAGCGAAAGCCTGCTTACAAAGTTTCAGTAAAGTGTATTAAGTCAGGAATCTACGAATATACGACAACTTTGTATGAATCGCATCCGTGAAGACAGCGAAGGCAATTTTAAACTAATTACAGTGTGAAAACAGGGAATTAAGCAGTCATTCATTATGCTCTCCTTAAGTGAATGGAACCTGAATAAACTCTAGTACGTGGTACAATAGGAATTATCCTCAGTCATGCATTTCGCAGTGTTCAGCAGAACATGGATTTAGATGCAGAATACAAGACAGTATATTACCCACGTTCTAAGATATGCGGGTCCCTAACTGTTCGCTCGTACCAGAAAATGTACATAACGTTTTTTGGTTCACGATGGCTGTTACAAGGATTTGTTGCGAAAAGTATCCAGTGTACGAACAATACAGCTAAAGCAGCATTTCAAAGGTAATTAGCATGTAGTGTTAAAAAATATTTGTACCCACAAGGTGTGTACGAAATATTATATGAGAAGTTGACATTTTTCTCTCAAAATCCTATCGCGTAAGTTTAGAGAATCGGTATTCGAGGATGATTGTGCCACTATTCTGCTGTCTCCATTGTATAGGGAGTAGGGAGTAGCAGTAGGATTAGGAGATCTCGCTAAGAGGCACGTACCGAGGCATACAAGTCATCTTTCCTCGCTCCAGTGTTATATGTGCTGGAAAGTAATAACTCCGATTTTTTTATGCGACAACGCTTCATGTTTTTTTAAGTAAAACAAACGTTATTAAAATTCTATATCTCTATTCTTCATGTCTACATACACTTATCAGCCAGATCATTTTGAACACCTATCTAATAGCCGGTGTGTCCACCCTCGGCACGGATGACAGCGGCGACGTGTCGTGGGATGGAAAGAATGAGGCCTTGGTAGGTGCACTTCATCTGCACGACACAAGTCACCTAATTTCCGCAAATTCCGGGGTGGTGGGGCGATGAGCTCTGACGCCACGTTCAATCATACCAGATGCGTTCTATCGGGTTCAGATATGATGAGTTGGGGGACCCACATATCAATAGGAACTCGCCACTGTGATCCTCGAACCACTACATCACACTTCTAACCGTGTGACACGGCGCATTATAGTGTTGAAAAATGTCACTGCCGTCGGGAAACATGATCGTCATGAAGAGGTGTACGTGGTCTGGAACAATTGTACAATACTCCTTAGCCGTCACGGTGCCTTGTACGAGCTCCACTGGATTCATGGATACCCATGTGAATGTTCCTCAGAGCATAATGGA
This sequence comes from Schistocerca nitens, assembly GCF_023898315.1. Classification (NCBI taxonomy): domain Eukaryota; kingdom Metazoa; phylum Arthropoda; class Insecta; order Orthoptera; family Acrididae; genus Schistocerca; species Schistocerca nitens. The sequence continues at coordinate 250,289,145 of NC_064614.1, read as the reverse complement.
GCCGCCGCCAGCTTCGTCTCCGTTCCGCAGTACAGGCGTCAAGGGGCTGTTCTTCTGAAAGCCTACGGATTCGCGCGCTGCCATCGGCGTGATGAAGAAAGTATCGGCATTCATCAGACCATGCAACGCTCTGCCACTGCGCCAATGTCCAATGCCGATGGTGACGTGTCCATTTTAGTCTAGTTGCCGATGTCGTGGTGTTAACGTTGGCACAAGCATGGGTCGTCGGCTGCGGAGGCCCATCGATGGGAGTGTCCGGTGCCTGTGTGTTCAGACACACTTGTACTCGGCCCAGCATTAAAATTTGATATTTGTTCTGCCACTGTTCGTCACCTGACCTGTCTTACGAGTCTGTCCACCTACGACGTACGACATCTGTAATGAGGGCCGCGCGGGGTAACCTCGCGGTGTAACCGCGCGGTCTATGGCGTCCTACACGGTTGGCGCAGCTCCCTCCGTTGGAGGTTCGAGTCCTCCCTCGGGAATGGGTGTGTGTGCTGTCCTTAGCGTAAGTTAGTTTGAGTTACATTAAGTAGTGTGTAAGGTCAGGGGCCGATGACCTCAGCAGTTTGGTCCCACAAGATCTTACGACAAATTTCCAAATTTTGTAATGAGGGGTGGCCGCCAAACTCCACGACGTGTGAACGTGGTTTACATTGCTTTCGCCACGTGTTGAAGACACTGATCACAGCACTCCTCGAACACCCGAGAAGTCGTGCAGTTTCCAAAATGCTCTGCCTTCAGTCAAACTGAGATACATCGCGCACCTTCCCCATTCTACACACGCACAGGACACTCACTGATACTACATGCACCGTGCGTGTATCTGACTAGCAGTCATTTTTCTCCTGGTGACGCTGCTATCGCCTGGACGGGTTTATATTTAGAGTAGGTCGGTGGTCATAATGTTTTGGCTGATCTCTGTATTTACTTCTCAAGATAGTCATCCTGGCGACAAACAAATTTCTCCCAACGAGAGACCAATTTGTTGATAGTGTCACTGTAGAAAGATTGACTTTGCCACACTCTCACATCTGCTTGCACCTCTTCATTACTATCAAAGTGAAGTCCACGAAGGGTTCTTTAAAGTCTGGAAATTGAAGGAAATGAGATGAGGCCAAGTCAGGACTGTATGGAGGACGATCGATGACAGTAAACACAAGGCGTCGGATTGTTGCAGATGTAGCGCTCGTGTGTGGTCTGGCATTGTCATGCTAAAGGAGAGGGTGCTCCACGTGTAAACGAAATCTTCGAGTTCGAAAATCGATAACAGCATGTTATTTCTCACGCATCGATGCACTTACGTTAGACTGCCATGTTACACGCTATAATACGGAGCTCTCTGGCGGCAGAGGTCTACAAATATGTAAACATGATGAATAAAGACGTAGAATATTAAAAACGTTTGCTTCATTTTAAAAAAAAACTTCAAGAATCTTCACATAAAAAAATCGGAGGCATTAGTTTTCAGTACGTCCTCGTAGTTGTGGTCTATAGTCCGGATACTCGTTTGATGCAGCTCTCCATCCTAGCCTATCCTGTGCAAGCCTCTTATTTCTGAACAAGTACTGCAACCTACAGCCATTTGAACCTGCTTTCTGTATTCAAGCCTTTGTCTCCACCTATAATTTTTACCATACACGCTTTCCACCATTACGAAATTGACGATTCATTTCTGCCTCAGGATATATCATGTAAATCGATCCCTTCTCTGAATCAAATCATGCTTTAAATTTCTTCTCTTTCCAATTCGATTCTGTACCCCTCGTTAGTTATTCGATTTCACTTCCTTACAAAGCTACACTTCCGGCAAATATCTCCGTTAAAAAATTCCTAACACTTAATTTGATGTTAGGTGCTAACAACGTCCCCTTTCTCACAAACGCTTTTCTTGCTATTGCAAGCGTGCATTTTATATCCCCTCTTTTTCTGTTATTATCAGTTATTTTTCTGCGTGAATAGCAGAACTCATCGACTAACTTAATTCCCTCGACCAATGCGCGAATGCAATCTGACAGTAAGTCGCTAATATTTGCACTATGTGCCCTCCACCGTGGACTGTACTCCGACTTCTACAATATGTGTGTATATTCTCTGGAATTTAACCCAATCGAATGTATGGAGGGCCCCAAAGTAGACTGAGTAAATCTTGCATCATTCCGATTTGTTGAACACGGTGAGCAGGGATCACATCATTCTGTGTATATCTATCAGCAGGTGATTTGTTTAGTTCCTACTTCGGCAGCTGACATGTCAGGTGTATTAAGTGTCTTATTAAATGTGACTGATGAATGCTTGTAGTGGTTTTGTTGACGATGACTCTGGTAGATGAGGGGAAAATGCGGTATAAACACAAGTCTATGTCGCTAACGTCAGTCTGGTGTAGAATTATGGAACATTTTTTACGCTGACGGCTTATGACCTTTTTGGAGAACTAAAATATCCTTTGTGTAAACCAAAATCATTCCATAGACAGAGTACTTGCGGAACTCAGCTCCGCTAGTCCATGAGATCCAGAGCGCCCCCATGTCGACGCCGTGTTCCTTGACTTCTACGAGGCAAGCGATACAATTCCGCATTGTCGTTTGAAATACGGCAGGCCCTTCCGTCCCATCATCTTATGGATGAAAGGCCCTTCAGGGCTATTCCTCTCTCATTATATCGATTATACAAAGTTTATTTATTGTGTGTGGGTCGATGTTTTATATGCGGATACAGCGACTGAGCACGATGTACTATAATGACCTGATACTGCAGTTCCTTTCGGGTTGCGGAGCTCTCTTCTTTTCCTCTGCTTTTTTCTGCCTCCTGTTTCATGGCCACTTGGTACAGCCGACGCAGGCGCTAAGGGATGTGTCAGCTTATCGAGGTCGTCGGTTCTTGGAAGAACGGGAGGAAAGGACGATTGAGCCTTCACTAATAGTCTTGGACGGGGGTAGCGAGCTTTGATGGACGCACGGTACTCGTGTGCGAAATGATGAGGGTCCAGAGAGCCAGCAGGATTTGTTTGCTCCCGTTCCTGGAACTGTGTGTGTGCGCGACCCTCTGGCGCCAGACGTAGGCCGCCTCCATTGTATATTGCATTGGTATGCTCCCAGCCCTGCGGATTCGTTGTTGTTGTGGTCTTCAGGCCTGAGACTGGTTTGATGCAGCTCTCCATGCTGCTCTATCCTGTGCAAGCTTCTTCATCTCCCAGTACCTACTGCAGCCTAGGCCCTTCTGAATCTGCTTAGTGTATTCATCTCTTGGTCTCCCTCTACGATTTTTACCCCCCCCCCCCCCCCGCCCCCCCTCCCCCCCGCTGCCCTCCAATACTAAATTGGTGATCCCTTGATGCCTCAGAACATGTCCTACCAACTGATCCCTTCTTCTAGTCAGGTTGTGCCACAAACTCCTCTTCTCCCCAATTCTATTCAATACCTCATCATTAGTTATGTGATCTACCCATCTAATGTTCAGCATTCTTCTGTAGCACCACATTTCGAAAGCTTCTATTCTCTTCTTGTCTAAACTATTATAGTCCATATTTCACTTCCATACATGGCTACACTCCATACAAATACTTTCAGAAATGACTTCCTGACGCTTAAATCAATACTCGATGTTAACAAATTTCTCTTCTTCAGAAACGATTTCCTTGACATTGCCAGTCTACATTTTATATCCTCTCTACTTCGACCATCATCAGTTATTTTGTTCCCTAAATAGCAAAACTCCTTTACTACTTTAAGTGTCTCATTTCTTAATCTAATACCCTCAGCATCACCCGACTTAATTCGACTACATTCCAGTATCCTCGTTTTGCTTTTGTTGATGTTCATCTTATACCCTCCATTCCGTTCAGCTGCTCTTGCAAGTCCTTTGCTGTCTCTGACAGAATTACAATGTCATCGGAAAACCTCAAAGTTTTTATTTCTTCTCCATGGATTTTAATGCCTACTCCGAACCTTTCTTTTGTTTCCTTTACTGCTTGCTCCATACACAGATTGAATAGCATCGGGGAGAGGCTACAACCCTGTCTCACTCCCTTCCCAACCACTGCTTCCCTTTCATGTCTCTCGACTCTTATAACTGCCATCTGCTTTCTGTACAAATTGTAAATAGCATTTCGCTCCCTGTATTTTACCCCCGCCACCTTAAGAATTTGAAAGAGAGTATTCCAGCCAACATTGTCAAAAGCTTTCTCTAAGTCTACAAATGCTAGAAATTTAGGTTTCCCTTTCCTTAATCTTTCTTCTAAGATAAGTCTTAGGGTCAGTATTGTCTCACGTGTTCCAACTTTGGAATCCAAACTGATCTTTCCCGAGGTCAGCTTCTACCAGTTTTTCCATTCGTCTGTAAAGAATTCGCGTTAGTATTTTGCAGCTGTGACTTATCAGACTGATAGTTCGGTAATTTTCACATCTGTCAACACCTGCTTTCTTTGGGATTGGAATTATTATATTCTTCTTGAAGTCTGTCTCATACATCTTGCTCACCAGATGGTAGAGTTTTGTCAGGACTGGCTCTCCCAAGGCTGTCAGTAGTTCTAATGGAATGTTGTCTACTCCCAGGGCCTTGTTTCGACTTAGGTCTTTCAGTGCTCTGTCGAACTCTTCACGCAGCATCATATCTCCCATTTCATCTTCATCTACATCCTCTTCCATTTCTATAATATTGTCCTCAAGAATATCGCCCTTGTATAAACCTTCTATATACTCCTTCCACCTTTCTGCTTTCCCTTCTTTGCTTAGTACTGGGTTTCCATCTGAGCTCTTGATATTCATGAAAGTGGTTCTCTTTTCTCCAAAGGTCTCTTTAATTTTCGTGTAGGGTGTATCTATCTTACTCCTCGTGAGATAAGCCTCTACATCCGTACATTTGTCCTCTAGCCATCCCTGCTTAGCCATTTTGAACTTCCTGTCGATCTCATTTTTGAGACGTATGTATTCCTTTTTGCCTACTTCATTTTCTGCATTTTTGTATTTTCTCCTTTCATCAATTAATTTCAGTATCTCTTCTGTTACCCAAGGATTTCTACTAGCCCTCATCTTTTTACCTTCTTGATCCTCTGCTGCCTTCACTATTTCATCCCTCAAAGTTACCCATTCTTCTTCTACTGTATTTCTTTCCCCCGTTCCTGTCAATTGTTCCCTTAGTCTCTCCCTGAAGCTCTGTACAACCTCTGGTTCTTTCAGCTTATCCAGGTCCCATCTCTTTAAATTCCCACCTTTTTGCAGTTTCTTCAGTTTTAATCTACACAATAGATTGTGGTCAGAGTCCCCTGGAAATGTCTTACAATTTAAAACCTGGTTCCTATATCTCTGTCTTACCATTATATAATCTATCTGAAACCTTCTATTATCTCCAGGGTTCTTCCATGTATACAGCCTTCTTTCATGATTCTTGAACCAAGTGTTAGCTATGATTAAGTTATGCTCTGTGCAAAATTCTACCAGGCAGCTTCCTCCTTCATTTCTTAGTCCTAATCCATATTCTCCTACTACATTTCCTGCTCTTCCTTTTCCTACTGTGAATTCCAGTCACCCATGACTATTAAATTTTCGTTTCCTTTCACTACCTGAATAATTTCTTTTACCTCATCATAATTTTCATCAATTTCTTCATCATCTGCAGAGCTAGTTGGCATATAAACTTGTACTACTGTAGTAGGTATGGGCTTCGTGTCTATCTTGGCCACAATAATGCGTTCACTATGCTGTTTGTAGTAGCTTACCCGAACTCCTATTTTCCTATTCATTATTAAACCTACTCCTGCATTACCCCTATTTGATTTTGTATTTATAACCCTGTATTCACCTGACCAAAAGTCGTGTTCCTCCTGCCACCGAACTTCCCTAATTCCCACTATATCTAACTTTAACCTATCTATTTCCCTTTTTAAATTTTCTAACCTACCTGCCCGATTAAGGGATCTGACATTCCATGCTCCGACCCGTAGAACGCCAGTTTTCTTTCTCCTGACAGGGACGTCCTCTTGAATAGTCCCCGCCCGGAGATCCGAATGGGGGACTATTTTACCTCCGGAATATTTTACCCAAGAGGATGCCATCATCATTTAATCATACAGTAAAGCTGCATGCCCTCGGGAAAAATTGCGGCTGTAGTTTCCCCTTGCTTTCGGCCGTTCGCAGTATCACAACAGCAAGGCCGTTTTGGTTAGTGTTACAAGGCCGGATCAGTCAATCATCCAGACTGTTGCCCCTGCAACTACTGAAAAGGCTGCTGCCCCTCTTCAGGAACCACATGTTTGTCTGGCCTCTCAATAGATACCCCTCCGTTGTGGTTGCACCTACGGTACGGCTATCTGTATCATTGAGGCACGCAAGCCTCCCCACCAACGGCAAGGTCCATGGTTCAGGGGGGGGGGGGGGGGGCTACGGCTTCCCGCGCGCGAAATCTGCGAGCTCGGTGATTGATTGGTGACTAGGCTGTAGCCTCAGCTCACGTTTGCGGGCGCCGTTTACTCTGGAGGGAAACTTATCAATTGGAGAATGCTGTTTAAGTGTATGTGTGGTAAAGTCCATCGCACTAGTTTCGATGGTATAATTGGCACGGAGTTTGCCGCTCGGCCAACATGGGCAGTTACGGGATTTTGGAGGTTTAGGATGGTTGCTGTGGGGAGCGAGGGCATTTCTCTTCCGGACCATTGGAGAGACTAGTTCGGCGTCATCGCGACCGCTGGACGCATTTTGCGGACGCGCTGCTTTCGTGGACTTTGCTCCGGCGTCATTTGACAGTCCTGGTGTGTAGCCGTCCTGATCGCAGCATCGGCCTCCAACCCTTCATAGCCAAGTAATTAATAGGCTGTTCAAATGTCCCCTCTGTAGCGAATCAATTGTGCATACTCAAGAGTAGTCTTTCACGAGTGATCAATCACTGGTGCATAGTGTACTAATTCATGTCTGATCTCGTTGCCCTCCGGTACACACTATGTTGCACGGTATCTGAAAGAGAGCAGTAGGGACCCCCTGGTGAATACTGCCAACCGCACGGTCTCGGATTTATATATATATATATATATATATATATATATATATATATATATATATATATATATATATATTAGAGGAACTTGGACTTGACTCCAAAACACTAAGGCTTATCAAAGAATCACTGACAGACACTGTATCTAAAGTTAAATTCAGGGGAGAAATCTCTGAACCTTTTCTCATAAAAACTGGAGTACGTCAAGGTGACGGGCTATCTCCATTTTTGTTTAATATAGTCCTGGATAAAGTCATTAAGGAATGGGAAAAAGAATTAAAAAATCAATCCTACTGGAAACCAATCCATCTTGGTAGAACCAAAGACAACGTGGAGATATCTTGTTTAGCATTCGCGGACGACTTGGCCATACTTGCAGATGATGAAGAAATCGCCACCAAACAAATAGAGATCCTTAAGGAATGCGCGGATAAAGTAGGTTTACAAATTTCGTTTCAAAAGACAGAATTTTTCTGTACAAAATTCCATATACACAGTTTGAACACAAAATATCGAAAAATAAATAGAGTAAAACATTTTAAATACCTAGGTGAAATTTTGGAGCCAACCGGAGGAGAGAAAGTTGCACAGAAGATCAGACAACAGAAAATGAAGAGAGCATATGGTATGACACATGAAATATACAATAAAAAATGCATCTCCTCGAACACAAAAATCAGACACTACTGCGCAGTAATTAAGCCAGCAGCACTATATGCTAGTGAAACGCTCACACTCCACACAAAATGTGATTTAGAAAAAATACTAAAAGAAGAACGGAAAATTATGAGAAATATTTTAGGTCCAAAATTAACAGAAGAAGGATACCGGATACAATCAAGAAGAACCACAGAAACTATATCAAACCTGGCAGCAGACATAAGAAGGCGAAGATTAAAATTTTATGGACATGTCACTAGACTTCCCCCCACACGACTCACCAACAGAATTCTCACTTACATAGAAAAAGTCAAATCAACAACACCATGGATTAGCCAAGTAAAATTAGATTTACAAAAAGCAAATATTGAACTTAAAGATGTCAAAGATAGAAAAACTTTTAGAAATAAGGTGGAAAAGTGGAATGTATTGTCGGAGAAGGAAGCACTAAAGAGACCAGGAACAAAATGGACAGAAGAAAGAAAAAGAAAACATGGAGAACGAATGAAAGAAGTATGGAAGAAACGACGTCAGAAAGCTTTGTGTGATCCTTCTGGGTCCATTCGCGATAAGTATATATATATATATATATATATATATATATATATATATATATATAGGGTGTTACGAAAAGGTACGGCCAAACTTTCAGGAAACATTCCTCACACACAAATTAAGAAAAGATGTTATGTGGACATGTGTCCGGAAACGCTTAATTTCCATGTTAGAGCTCATTTTAGTTTCGTCAGTATATACTGTACTTCCTCGATTCACCGCCATGATTTCATACGGGATACTATACCTGTGCTGCTAGAACATGTGCCTTTACGAGTACGACACAACATGTGGTTCATGCACGATGGAGCTCCTGCACATTTCAGTCGAAGTGTTCGTACGCTTCTCAACAACAGATTCGGTGACCGATGGATTGGTAGAGGCGGACCAATTCCATGGCCTCGGCGCTCTCCTGACCTCAAACCTCTTGACTTTCATTTATGGGGGCATTTGAAAGCTCTTGTCTACGCAACACCGGTACCAAATGTAGAGACTTTTCGTGCTCGTATTGTGGACGGCTGTGATACAATACGGCATTCGCCAGGGCTGCATCAGCGCATCAGGGATTCCATGAGATGGAGGGTGGATGCATCTATCCTCGCTAACGGAGGACATTTTGAACATTTCTTGTAACAAAGTGTTTGAAGTCACGCTGGTACGTTCTGTTGCTGTGTGTTTCCATTCCACGATAAATGTGATTTGAAGAGAAGTAATAAAATGAGCTCTAACATGGAAAGTAAGCGTTTCCGGACACATGTCCACATAACATATTTTCTTTCTTTGTGTGTGAGGAATGTTTCCTGAAAGTTTGGCCGTACCTTTTTGTAACAAACTGCATATATATATATATATATATATATATATATATATATATATATATATATATATATATATAAGGAGATTACAGAGTATCAGACCAGATCTGTGACTGGATTCAGAACTTCCTTGCATACAGAACTCTACGCGTCGCTATTAAGGGAACTAAAAGGTGATACCGGGTGCACCCTAAGGGAGGGTTGTAGGGCAGTTGCTGTTTACAGTTGACATTAACAATATAGATGGAGGCTCCGGAAGGCTATTCGCAAACGATGCTTTATTCTACAGGAACCCTGGAAAACTATAGCGAAACGCAGTTAAGACCTACAGAGAATAGACTACTGGTTGCCGTGACTGGCAACTGACCGTGGAACGTACTGCGCACAAATACGGGAAGAGATCCGTTACTGTTCGATTAGACCAGTGGGCATCAAACTTTTCTGCTTAAGAGCCTATTATACAACTGACATTTCAAGGCGATACTTCAGGCGCATAGGAAGTGGGGGGTGGGAGGGGGGCGGGGGCGGTGTGGTAAAGAGATCCAGGCCTCTCAGATTGAGATTCAGTTTTCACCAAACCATGATTATTGATAGTTTCTTACCAGTTACACATTTTGAATACACATATTATGAGGTACCATAATGGAACTACATGCATTTTTCTGAAGGCTTAGAAAGTGATCAGTTTCCCGTACCTATGCGGGAATTGTGCCCAGTGCAATCGGAACAGGATCACATGGGCCGCGTGGTCTGACGCGTCTTGTCACAGTCCGCGCGGCGTCCCCCGTCGGAGGTTCGAGTCCTCCCTTGGGCATGGGTGTGTGTGTTGTCCATGGCATAAGGTAGTTTAAGTTAGATTACGTAGTGCGTAAGCTTAGGGGTCGATGACGTCAGCAGTTTGGTCCTACAAGATTTTACCACAAATTTCCAATTTTCCAGGATCCCATGTTTCTTTCCTGATACACGGATACTTTCATTCCCTAGTACCAGAAAGAATACCAAGTGGCTGCAGCAGACGGTTTACAATCGGACTTTGTATTAGGCCAAATAGAACTGAACATAAACCAGATTAAATAAAATTATTTAATTAATTCAAAATTGTCACAGAGGGACATGATGGCAGATGAAAGCTTTGTATATGAAATGGGTTACATGTCATTTTTTCCGATGCATTATGCATATTTTTTGGAAGTAACGACCTCTTATTGGGGTGAACGCCTTCGCCACTTTTCCAGACAAGTAGTGTGGCAACTTTTCCCCATCGAACGTCATGTCAGCATCAGTGATTCACAGAAGAGGCTATCAAACTGAAATAACTAACACAGAACACCATTTGTAGATCAAAAGACGTTGTCTAACATTGATATTTTAAAACAATTATTACTCTCGATACAAATGAGGTAACAAGAATAATATAGATCACTTATCTTACATTGTATTGTATGTCAACCAGGGACTAGAAACGACGGAGAGGCTCCGTCCCCGCCGCAGCCGCAGTGGTCCACAACCCCACGACGACTACCGCAGTCCACTTCACCCCTCCGCCGCCCCACACCGAACCCAGGGTTATTGTACGGTTCGGCCCCCGGAGTAATGGTGGTGTACGCGTACGTGGAGAACATGTTTGCGCAGCAATCGCCGACATAGTGTAACTGAGGCGGAACAAGGGGAACCAGCCCGCATTCGCAGAGGCATATGGAAAACCGCCTAAAAACCACCCACAGACTGGCCAGTTCACCGGATCTCGACTCAAATCCGCCGGGCGGATTCGTGCCGAGGACCAGGCGCTCCTTCCCGCCCGGAAAGCCGTGCGTTAGACCGCACGGCCAACTAGGCGGGCTTATTTACATTAGACGAGTCAAAAACAAGAACGTTTTGGCTAAAAAATAGCGGAACAAGCTTCCTCTGTTGATCTCGCTGATACAAATTGTGATGTACATTATGTAGGTCTATATTAGAACAAGTCTGGCCACTTCTCGGCAGGCAGTAGCGCTTTTAAGGGCAAAAAATATGCAATAACTATGTTTCTCGTCCTGATCACTTTACCATACCTTACCCTACCGATCCTACTGTTAATTGGTAACCAACATAAAATAGTATGTTATACGGTAGGCAGTATAAACGCCTGGATACTTACACGGAAATTAACATCGTCGGTTGGAATAGTTGTGCACAATGTGCACGGTAACAATTATTGATTTACATGAAATAAAATCGTCATAACTTCTGAACGGTTTGCGTCAGAATGTTCAAACTTCACGGCTGGTTGCGGGTCATGATGGTAATTAGTATGCATTGTGTGGTTTAGTTTAGCGATGAAGCCAACTTTCATCTGGATAGGTTCGTCAATAAGCAAAACTGGCGCATTTGGGGGACTGAGAAACCGCATCTCGCGATCGAGAAATCTCTTCACCCTCAATGGGTGACTGTGTGGTGTGCAATGTCCAGTCACGGAACAATCGGAGCGATATTCCTTGATGGCACGGTGACAACCGAACGGTACTTGAAGGTTTTGGAAGATGATTTCATCTACATTATCGAAAGTGACCATGGTTTCGACAAGATGTGGTTCATGCAAGCCGAAGCTCGACCCCATCGAAGCAGGAGAGAGTATTTGATGTCCTGGAGGAACACTTTGGGGGTCGCATTCTGGCTCTGGCCGCCATATTCTCCGGATCTGAATACATGCGACTCCTTTTTGTGGGGCTGTATTAAAGACAAAGCGTACAGCAATAACCCCAATAATCATTCCTGAGCTGAAAACAGCCATTCAGGACGTCATCGACAGCATCGATGTTCGACACTTCACCGGGTCATGCAGAATTTCACTATTCGTCTGCGCCACATCATCGCTAAGGATGGCAGGCACATCAAAGACGTCAGAACCTAAATCCGAATATCGGTAGTGATGTTTACATGTTGTGTAAAGTGTGTGCACGCTTGTTGGTAACTAATTTACGTTTTCTTTTCATATGGTTCAGTAATTGTCTCCCTGTATATGCAGCAGCATGAGATCCAATATACCGATAAATGCAGTGAAGTGGTATCGCATTTGAGGTCAGTAGCACAGTATATAACAAGACATGAACGATTCAGGTGACAGAGGATGGAAAGCGGTATAAAGGCAGTCGGCGCTCTGTGGTGTTAGTGTGTGCGTATGTGCTTCTACTGCAGATAGGAAACACACACTATAAGTACAGTCCGTGTTGTGTACGTAAAACACGATTGTGAAAATACCACGCGGGACACAGTTATCATGTAATGAAAAAGCAAAAATCGCCACTTACAAGGAAATGGGACTCTCTAATCGTCAAACTGCCACGAAGTTCAACTGTTTAGGTGGAGTGATCGATAATTTCGTTTGGGCGCACGATATAAGCATAACGAACAATTTGGGCAAAGTAGAAAATTATCAGAGGCACCGAAAAGGTTGTTGTTGTTGAGGTCTTCAGTCCTGAGACTGGTTTAATGCAGCTGTCCACGCTACTCTGTCCTGTGCAAGCCTCTTCATCTCCCAGTACCTACCGCAGCCTACATCCTCCTGAATCTGCTTAGTGTATTCATCTCTTGGTCTCCCTCTACGATTTTTACGCTCCACGCTGCCCTCCAGTACTAAATTGGTGATCCCTTGATGCCTCAGAACATGTCCTACCAACTGATCCCTTCTTCTAGTCAGGTTGTGCCACAAACTCCTCTTCTCCCGAATTCTATTCAGTACCTCCTCATTAGTTACGTGATCTACCCATCTAATCTTCAGCATTCTTCCGTAGCACCACATTTCGAAAGCTTCTATTCTCTTCTTGTCTAAACTGTTTATCGTCCACGTTTCACTTCCATACATGGCTACACTGCATACAAATACTTTCAGAAACGACTTCCTGACACTTAAATCAATACTCGATGTAAACAAATTTCTCTTCTTCAGAAACGCTTTTCTTGCCATTGCCAGTCTACCTTTTATATCCTCTCTACTTCGACCATCATCAGTTATTTTGCTCCCCAAATAGCAAAACTCCTTTACTACTTTAAGTGTCTCATTTCCTAATCTAATACCCTCAGCATCACCCGACTTAATTCGACTACATTCCATTATCCTCGTTTTGCTTTTGTTGATGTTCATCTTATATCTTCCTTTCAAGACACTGTCCATTCCGTTCAACTGCTCTTCCAAGTTCTTTGCTGTCTCTGACAGAATTACAATGTCATCGGCGAACCTCAAAGTTTTTATTTCTTCTCCATGGATTTTAATACCTACTCCGAACTTTTCTTTCGTTTCCTTTACTGCTTGCTCACTATACAGATTGAATAGCATCGGGGAGAGGCGACAACACTGTCTCACTGTCTTCCCAGCCACTGCTTCCTTACTGGGAAGGGAACCCAAGCGTTACTGTTGCGCAAAGCAAGGGCCACAAACAGTTGTTGTTCTAAACTTGTTGTTGAGGACGAAAGTCTAATATGTCAACAAGCTAATGCATTTGTTTATGCCTCTGGTACAAGTAAAAAGTGGTTTGAAGGCAGGAAGGCACTCACCCAGAACTGCGCGGCGAGCTGGTCGTATGCGTCCGCGCCGCGCCGCGGTGGGGCCGCCAGCACGAGCACGTGGACGGCGTGGTGGCGCGCGAGGACGGCCCGCGACAGCTGCAGCACCTGCTGCCGGTCCCCGCCGTCGCACGCGAGCGCCTCCGCCGCGCCCGGACCAACCTGCCACAGAGCGCCCCACAGGTCCAGCACTGCCTCCTTCCACCGTCCGCAACGTCTCCTCCCGTTCCAGCTAAGTACGACTGTTGATATTTTTAAAAATATCGCGAATCCGATATATCGATATTTAAAGTTATTATCGGCTCTCAGGATGTCGACATAGGCATCGACAAATCGACGGAAGTAATATCGACCGACTGGCCTAGAAAAATACCGACTGCACATTGCAAATATACTGCCAGTTTTAAGGCTGCATATTTAAGTATTGATTTATTATTAAATATTCTGTACATCAACATGCTAGCAGCCTGACTACCCACCTTAGAGCAGAATTGAAAGGAAAACGATGCACGTTCACGCTTGGCGAGAACCACTTCGCTGACAATAGTGTAATGTTGATGCATTAAGTTGTTCTGAAAGCGGTGCTGATATTCAAGATAATAAAAGCGGGTTAAAAGCTGTGAGCTATCTGGGGAAGTTATCCTTGCATTACTGAGCAACTGTTTCACCAGGTATCCAGTCTAGTTTAGCAAATTGCCAACCAGACTAACATTAATTATAATCTTTTAATAGTCACCTTACTACAACCAGCGATATATATATATATATATATATATATATATATATATATATATATATATAGAATTTAAATAAAAAGAAATAAATCAGTTTATATTTAAACATATATTTTAACATTGATCATTGTACCGTTAAAATTTTGAGCATACTAAACTTGATTCATAACTAAACTGGTGCCTTATTTAGGATTGTGAAAACGTGAGTTTGTAATCTTACGGAACACATCAAATATGGAGCCAAGATTGAGAGACTGCATACAACACCGCATTCATAAAATAACACACAAAGAACGTTGAAACATATCCAAGAGGAAATTAACCACAACCAACCGATTCAATTATCACCCAAAGAAGTTACGTTCGTAGCGCAATCCTGTCCGTCATGTAATTACCACACACTGGTATACTAAATTCATACTAACTCTCTGTGAAATCTTCCCAAAATGAATAGCTGAGGGCTACTTTGATGATTACACCACATGCTTCACGTGGTCAACTTGGTTTACACAAAGATGTAACTCCACAATAATTTTGATAATTAAAATAAATTAGATCGAAAAGCAATTTACAAAAGAAAAACCTCAAACTGGTTACTATCATCTTACTATTAACCTGATGGGTCAAACAATTGTATAAGCACGTGGTACTGGTCTCACAAAGTACACCCCACGTGGGTTGAACAGAAAGAAAAGTTGCTATATTGAAAAATATTGTCAAGACGAGACGTTATAATCTCACGCACATTCGCATTTAAGATTGATGATCTTAGTTAGAGTTACTGATCAACACATGGTTCCACTTTACTAACAAAGTAGTGACAAAGCAACTACTGGAAGATATTCTGAACTTCACACTCGAAATACATTGCACTGCAATTTAAGATAACATTAGATATTTTAGAGCTAAACCTGAAATAAAGGTGATTAAATTTTCAGTTAGGCTGAACTTAAGAAATCCATTGTCCTACGGACTTAGCAGAGACGTGCTTAGCCAGATATCTTACCACTTCAGACGCTCGCCACGGACAGAGTACCCTGTGCTCCTACCGAGCGTGCTTTCCAGCACTGGGCGGTTGTCTTAGGTTAGAGAGCCACAGGGAAACACGGAAACGGATTCAATCTCAAAGGGTGTAGGTCGAACACAAAAAGAACGTAGATCTAGGAACCATAGCTACAACAGTTGTAAATTGTCGTACCTGTGTTGGGAAAATACCAGAGCTCCAGTCGCTAATAGAAAGCACTGATGTCCAAATCGTTATTGGCACTGAAAGCTGGCTAAACCTGGAGATAATTTCAGCCAAAATTTTTGCGAAGGACGTAACAGAGGCCAGAAACGATAGACCAGATGCAGTGGGCAGTGATGTTTTTGTTGCTGTTAGAAGTACTTTATCTTGTAGTGAAATTGAAGTAGATAGTCCTTGTGAGTTATTATGCGTGGAGGTAATTCTTGGCAACGGGAATAAAATAATAATTGGATCCTACTACTAACCTCTCAACTCAGACGATACAATTGCTGAAAGGTTCAAAGAAAACTTCAGTCTAATTTCAAACACGTACTCGACTCATACAGTTACAGCTGGCGATGACTTCAATTTATCCTCGATATATTGACGAACATACATGAACCATGGACCTTGCCGTTGGTGGGGAGGCTTGCGTGCCTCAGCGATACAGATAGCCGTACCGTAGGTGCAACCACAACGGAGGGGTATCTGTTGAGAGGCCAGACAAACGTGTGGTTCCTGAAGAGGGGCAGCAGCCTTTTCAGTAGTTGCAAGGGCAACAGTCTGGATTATTGACTGATCTCGCCTTGTAACAATAACCAAAACGGCCTTGCTGTGCTGGTACTGCGAACGGCTGAAAGCAAGGGGAAACTACGGCAGTAATTTTTCCCAAGAGCATGCAGCTTTACTGTATGATTAAATGATGATGGCGTCCTCTTGGGTAAAATATTCTGGAGGTAAAATAGTCCCCCATTCGGGTCTCCGGGCGAGGACTACTCAAGAGGATGTCGTTATCAGGAGAAAGAAAACTGGCGTTCTACGGATCGGAGCGTGGAATGTCAGATCACTTAATCGGGCAGGTAGGTTAGAAAATTTAAAAAGGGAAATGGATAGGTTAAAGTTAGATATAGTGGGAATTAGTGAAGTTCGGTGGCAGTAGGAACAAGACTTCTGGTCAGGTGACTACAGGGTTATAAACACAAAATCAATTAGGGGTAATGCAGGAGTAGGTTTAATAATGAATAGGAAAATAGGAATGCGGGTAAGCTACTACAAACAGCATAGTGAACGCATTATTGTGGCCAAGATAGATACGAAGCCCACACCTACTACAGTGGTACAAGTTTATATGCCAACTACCTCTGCAGATGACGAAGAAATTGAAGAAATGTATGATGAAATAAAAGAAATCATTCAGATAGTGAAGGGTGACGAAAATTTGATAGTCATGGGTGACTGGAATTCGGTAGTAGGAAAAGGGAGAGAAGGAAACGTAGTAGGTGAATATGGATTGGGGCTAAGAAATGAAAGAGGAAGCCGCCTGGTAGAATTTTGCACAGAGCACAACTTAATCATAGCTAACACTTGGTTTAAGAATCATGAAAGAAGGCTGTATACATGGAAGAACCCTGGAGATAATAGAAGGTTTCAGATAGATTATATAATGGTAAGACAGAGACTTAGGAACCAGGTTTTAAATTGTAAGACATTTCCAGGGGCAGATGTGGACTCTCACCACAATCTATCGGTTATGACCTGTAGATTAAAACTGAAGAAACTGCAAAAAGATAGGAACTTAAGGAGATGGGACCTGGATAAACTGAAAGAACCAGAGGTTGTACAGAGTTTCAGGGAGAGCATAAGAGAACAATTGACAGGAATGAGGGAAAGAAATACAGTAGAAGAAGAATGGGTGGCTTTGAGGGATGAAGTAGTGAAGGCAGCAGAGGATCAAGTAGGTAAAAAGACGAGGGCTAGTAGAAATCCTTGGGTAACAGAAGAAATATTGAATTTAATTGATGAAAGGAGAAAATATAAAAATGCAGTAAATGAAGCAGGCAAAAAGGAATCCAAAAGTCTCAAAAATGAGATTGACAGGAAGTGCAAAATGGCTAAGCAGGGATGGCTAGAAGACAAATGTAAGGATGTAGAGGCTTATCTCACTAGGGGTAAGATAGATACTGCCTACAGGAAAATAAAAGAGACCTTTGGAGAGAAGAGAACCACTTGCATGAATATCAAGAGCTCAGATGGAAACCCAGTTCTAAGCAAAGAAGGGAAAGCAGAAAGGTGGAAGGAGTATATAGAGGGTCTATACAAGGGCGATATTCTTGAGGACAATATTATAGAAATGGAAGAGGATGTAGATGAAGATGAAATGGGAGATACGATACTGCGTGAAGAGTTTGACAGAGCACTGAAAGACCTGAGTCGAAACACGGCAATGGCAAGGAAAGTGTTTCCGAAGAAGAGAAATTTGTTAACATCGAGTATAGATTTAAGTGTCAGGAAGGTATTTCTGAAAGTATTTGTATGGAGTGTAGCCATGTATGGAAGTGAAACATGGACGATAAATAGTTTGGACAAGAAGAGAATAGAAGCTTTCGAAATGTGGTGCTACAGAAGAATGCTGAAGATTAGATGGGTAGATGACGTAACTAATGAGGAAGTATTGAATAGGGTTGGGGAGAAGAGAAGTTTGTGGCACAACTTGACCAGAAGAAGAGATCGGTTGGTAGGACATGTTCTGAGGCATCAAGGGATCACCAATTTAGTATTGGAGGGCAGCGTGGAGCGTAAAAATCGTAGAGGGAGACCAAGAGATGAATACACTAAGCAGATTCAGAAGGATGTAGGTCGCAGTAGGTACTGGGAGATGAAGAAGCTTGCACACGATAGAGTAGCATGGAGAGCTGCATCAAACCAGTCTCAGGACTGAAGACCACAACAACAACACATGTTTAAATCCGGAGGTACGCATAAAACATCATCCGAATTTGTGGTAAACGAATTCTCTGAAAATTATTTCGAGCGACTAGTTCATGAGTCCACTCGAATAATAAGCGGTTGTGAAAATACACTTTACCTCTTGACAACAAATAATCCTGAGCTAATAGCGAGCATCAAATCGGTTACAAGCATTACCGAATAGACGGCTGTCGTACCGAGACTGAATACCGTAACTCACAAATCTTCCAAAAATAAACGAAAAATATATAAATCCAAAAAACCCAATAAAATTTCGCTTGACGCCTTTCTGAAAGACAATATAAGTGTAAACCAGATGTGGCTTGAATTCAAAGAAATAGTATCGACAGCAACTGAGAGATTTATACCAAGGAAATTGACAAATAATGGAGCTGATCCGTCATGGTACACAAAACAGGTTAGAACGCTGTTGCAGAAACAGCAAAAAAAGCATGCGAAATTTAAACATGAGAGGTGGCATGAGCCCCCTCTCATATTTCTATCTTACGATTCTCCTCTCTAGTTGCATGCGGTGGAAGGTTTGCTTTTCCTTAACACGCGGACTTCCCACGCAGCGTCTCTCGTCACCCGGGTGGTCCGGTGACAGGCGGGCTCTGTGGAACTGGAGAGAGTTAAGCCGACGTGTGTGAGGCAGTCGAGTGAATGCTTTGCAGACGCCGACATTGTCAAGAGACACGCCCACTGGGGTGTGAAGTAGCGGCTGGGCTAGAGGTTCCGTTACTTCGGAGAAACTTTGCGAAAACACTTTCTGGCGGGCTACCAGCGAGGCGTGGGAATGACTTGTGTACCCACGCAGTTGTGGCGGGAAAATTCCCGCACTTTCTGCAAAATCAGCACAGAAATTGGCGCCAAGAATCTCCATTGGTGGAATGGTAGTGCTCCGGCAATGGAGTGGAATTTCCGCCGGTTTTCGAGTTGCTGATTGGAACGTAACCACGGCCACTGTCGTGGGGGCGGGAATGTTCGGTGTTCGGCCTGTACGGGTGCTCTGGGTAGTCGGCAGTCGCCTTTCGGTCGAGGACGTCGAAGCAACCAGCCCTCGCCTGCGGTACGCCAGATCGTGTTCTGGGAGATAAGAAGACAGTTTGGTAATGTACGTCCGCAGCACCGGCAGATAGGGATTTTCCTAGGTGATAATCAGAGCTCAGCAGAGCGCGCCTGTTCATCCTTTTCTAACTTTGTTCTGTCTTGAGTAGCAGCAATTACTGTTGGGTTAGCTGTGTGTCTCTCTCGAGATTTGAGTGGAAAGGAATTGGCTCCACATACCACTTCGTCTTAAACCTCACGATCTAAGTTAGGGACAACTTCACCTTTATAGCGTTTGTTTGTGTTTCCAATTCGAGCCAATTTAATGTATTGTAAATGTGTCATGTGTATTGGTTTAGTATTTTGTGTTTAGTCGTAATAAATCATATTGTTATTTTGCACAGAACTTTCATTCTGTTAATCGGTAGAGTAAACCTATCATTCCTCACTAGGTTAATGAAACTTTCCTTTATTTAACTTATTTATCAAATTAAATTATTGCAGGTGCCAAACTCTTTTCTACTCCACTTGCAGGGCTGATTACAGTCAGTGCGCGTATATTTTTTTTCATCCTTGTGCAACAGCAAAAGTCGGAGTTAGAATAGGGGGGCTTAGAGCATCATTTACAGATGTAGATTCAAGAATTTAGTGTTAAATACACTGCTAGCCCCGGCACCTCGCATAATATGGCGACCCTTAGCCTCGGATCTTTCCTGAGAATCACTGATTAACAAACAGTATTCTTAGTACGAACATTCAAATTTTTTTTCTCTAATTTTTTTTATTGATTAATACCCAAGTTTTTTCTGGTAGTTCTGCGTTTAGTTTAAGTAGCGGCGCATGATTACAGTTTTTGTTTTCAGTGTATATATTTTTTTTGTTCATTGTTTTTTGTGTTTCGTTGATGTGGTGTCCGTACCACATCGCACTTTGTCGGATTTGTGTGCGGTTTCTGTACCACATCAAATTGTGTTTGTGATTACAGCGTTGGAACAGCGTTGTTGAAATTTTATGTCTATGTGTAAAAATATATGGAGTAGATCAATTTAATTGTGCATTCTAGATAAATTTGTTTTTCATGAATGATAACGAGGAGTAAGGCACGACTATTATCGATCGAAGCTAAAACAAAAGAGGATAGAATAATGGATAAGGGGCAGTTTACTGACGGGAATAGGTTCGGAGAAGAGATGGGCACATTTTTAGCAGGACAGGACGCCAGGGTCATTGATGAGGAAGGTGATTTGGACGCGATCTTAGAGCAGCGTTGCGGCCGTGATTATGATAGTGAGGTAGAGGATGAAACAGAGACAGTCACACAGGTCGAGACGGTAGCAGAAGTTTATAATCAAACGAATAAGAGCAGACAGGGGCCAGCTCGGCCACGTCAGAGCTCTAGCGCCCAGGTGTCCAGAGTTACATCACCCATGTGTGACGAGGATCAAATTGATGACATTAACCCAATACTGAGCTTCCTACGATCAATGAAAGAAGAAGCTGACGAACAGCGTAAGAAGGAGAAAGAAGAAGGTGACGAACAACGCAAGAAGGAGAAAGAAGAAGCTGACGAACAACGTAAGAAGGAGAAGGAAGAAGATGAGAAACAACGCAAGAAGGAGAAAGAAGAAGCTGACGAACAGCGTAAGAAGGAGAAAGAAGAAGCTGACGAACAGCGTAAGAAGGACACGGAGGCAATAATTTCGCATATAGGGGAAATTCGTGGGGAATTATTAACAATAAAGAAAGAATGTGGAGAAGCAAGACAAATGTCAATGGTAGCACAAAAAGTAGCAGGCCTAGCCAAAACGGCAGCAATAGGGGCAATGAAAGTCGCGGAATCAACTTCTAAACTCGCAGGGCGCTTGCGACGTACAACACAATCCCACTCAAAATCCCTAGCATTCTTAAAAACTCAAGGTAATATCGCGGTTGCGAACACCACGAAACGAATGGAAGAAGTAGAGAGTCGGATAGCAAAACTAGAGCAAAACGGGCACACGAGCACTGCGCGTTCGGGTACCAATGATGGGGTACAAAGAATTGTGTCTCCGAGGAAAAGCCCGCCGTGCTCTAGCCCATTGACCGAGTGCGGAACTAACACTGCACACGCAGAAACAGCGAGTAATAGCTCCAATAATTATAGCCCACTTAGGAGAGTGAATTCTGAGTGCCTCTTCCACTGTGATACAGAGGTAGCACATCACAGTTATCAGCAAGATAGAGCAGGACACACAGCAGACGTGCAAGTATCGGAAACGAGTGACAACACCAGTGCGAGGATCAGAACGGATTTTGATCACAATCACTTCCTGTCGATACTAAAATTCCAGAAGTTCAAAGAAAATGGAGGGTCGATGCATCCGAAGAGCTGGGTGATGCAGTTCACAAATTCATTACCGGCATCATGGCCAACCCAGGCAAAATTAGAATTCATGTGTGGACACATCGAAGGCCAAGCCGCGGAAAAGATGCGGGGTGTGGCAGTGACGTGTCGGACTCATCAGGAATTTGTTGGTGCATTCCTGCGGACCTACTGGTCAAAGGAAACGCAAGACAGGATTAAAGAGGAAATAATATTTTGTCCTGAACTGGAAGTGTCCGGGCATAGGAGCGCAACCAAATTTCTTGATGATTTACTCAAGAAGAATCAATTTTTAGATAGTCCATATAGTAACGGAGAAATCATTAAATTTTGCTTTTCCAAATTGCCAGTTAGGTACCAACAGACACTTGTCGGCAAGTGTGGATCTGACATAGAAGCATTCAAGAGTCTATTGCGCGAACTCGAAGTAGTCTTTGATAAACAAGACGCAAAGGACAGGAAGAAGGGGCAAAGTAACAAATACCACCGGCCAGGAACAGAAGACGACAACAGATCGCATAATCGCACTGGTCAGTTAGGAAACCAGGGTTACGGAAGTCAAGGTTACGCTATTCAAGGTTATGGAAACCAAAGACACGGAAACCAGAACGTCAGGGAGCAGTGTCAATCTAGACAAGGAATCTGGGATAGGAGGAATAACGAACGGCAAAGCGACCGTAATTGGAGAGAGCGAAACCAAGGACAACAGTGGATCCAGGAGATTGAAACTAGACCCGCAAATCCTAATGCACGTCAGAGGAGGGGGAGCTTAACAAGGGATTGACGCCAGACTAGTGCGAACACAGGCCGCCGGAATTTCGCACGTAATCTCGGACCTGGCCAACTACGGATGATACATTACGAAGATTTATCAGAAATCCTGCTCGAGGAACATAAAGCAACTCCTCGACAAGATCGGCAGCCTCTTATCACAGTAGCAATAGCTGAAAAGAGTATGAATGCGATAATAGATAGTGGAAGCTACATAACAGAAATATCCGAGGCAGCATACAAGAGGTGCTCTCAGGAGATGGACTGGCCTGTCCTATCGGTTAAGAAAACCAAAATAAAAGGGGCATTAGCGGGTAAATGTACGGAGGTCACCCAACAAACAAGACTGGAATTCTCCTGCCAAGGACACAAAATAGAGTCTAACTTCTGGATCGTGCCAAATCTTGCGATCGACATGATAATAGGAACGGACTTCCTAAATGAACATGAAGCGATAGTTGATCTAGGACGAGGTGAAGTGGTTTTGAGGAAAGGGAATCCCGTCCACATTAAGTTCGACGACCAGCTGATCCCAGCTCAACTACCGTCTAACTGTGTACGGATAAACTATGCGTGTCTGAAAGGCAGAAACGAAGAACAGGTCGACGTTGCGGGTAAGGCAGAGGACACGGATGAGAATGAAGTCGGAATAATGGGAGAAATAAAGGAGAAAATAGGAGAAAAAGTGGAAGCAATAAAGAATATAAGGAGCGACCACCGCAAAGAACTTCATAAATTACTAGTAGAACATGCGGAGGTCTTCCTTCCCAAGACAGGATCAATAAAGAACTTCCAATATGAATTTCGTGTTCGTCCGCACAACCAGTTTCGTGTGCCACCCTATCCAATCCCCTTGGCATATCGACAGAAAGTAGCAGCTGAAATTACGCGAATGCTGAGTGAAGGAATAATAGAACCTACGGCTTCAGCCTATAATAACCCGTTAAGAGTAGTCGAGAAGGCAGATGGTAGTATTCGTTTAGTCTTGGACTCGCGACAAATTAATACCATAATAGAACCCGAAACAGACAGACCGGAACGATTAGAGGAACTCTTACAAAACTTCCATGGAATATCAATCTTCTCATCAGTTGATCTAAAATCGAGTTTCTGGCAGATCGAGCTCCATCCAAATTGCAGACAGTACACAGCCTTTTTAGCATTTGGAAGATGTTACCGGTTTCGTCGTCTACCATTTGGTTTGAACGTTTCATCTGCCGCATTCATTCGGGGGCTGGACGGCATACTAAGCGATAATTTGAAACGTCATGTCACCAGCTATGTGGACGATTTGCTGATCGCGGAGAAATCTTGGGGAGAGCACAATGCGGTCCTCGGTGAACTCCTAGCGACATTCAAGGAATACGGAGTGACTATCAATATCGAAAAATCGAATTTTGGGACGTCCTCTGTGAAATTTCTAGGACATATCATCACGGGTGAGGGCATTGCGCCAAATCCCGAAAAGATCGAAGCGATTGAAAAGTTTCCCATTCCTACGACAAAGAAGCAGTTAAGGGGGTTCTTGGGGATCATAAATTTTTACAACCGCTTTATACATGTCAAAACTCAGAGCAGTCCTCGGTTGCATCAACTTACAGGAAAGAAGATTCCTTGGGAATGGGATGAGGCGGCCGAATCCGAATGGAAAGCATTAAAATTCGCATTATTACAAGCACCCATCCTATCGCACCCTAATTTAGCAGAAGAGCTTTGCATAGTAACGGACAGTTCATACTGCGGTCTGGGTGTCATGGTGTTCCAAGACTATGTACATGAAGGAAACAGGGTGTGGAAGACAATTGCGTTTGCTAGCAGAGTACTAGCCAAGAGTGAGAGGAATTACTCAGTAACCGAGTTAGAGGCGCTGGCTATTGTATGGGCGTTTGAAAAATTCAGATACCTTCTGTTTGGTCGCAAGACGAGGGTCTACACAGACCACAAGGCACTCGAGTTCTTGATGACTGCAAAGCTTAATCACAGGCGGCTCATTAGGTGGGCATCATATCTGCAGCAGTACAACTTTTCGATAGAATATATCCCCGGCAGTCAGAACATCATTGCAGACGCCTTATCACGGTCACCGATCGGATTTGAGCACAACATGGAAGAAGATCTGGAGGAAAATCACTACTGCCTTTACTATATGCAGAAAGTAGCCTTTGAAAATTTTATTACCTGTAGTATGCAGGACATCAAGAAGGAGCAAGACAAGGACCCTGCCCTAGTGTTATTGAAACAGAAATGGATAGACAGAAGACACGCCACCATCAGGCAGTTCTACCTCTTGCGGAAAGGCATAATTTTCCACCGAAATTATGCCAATGACACTGAATGGGGGGTATGCATCCCTGAACACCTAATAAACAAGGTTATATGGCATACTCACCTCAGCTATGGACACTTCGGACCACGCAAGTGCAATCTCAAGCTAAGGACCATGTGTTACTTTCGAAACATGGAGCGTCGAATTCGGAGGGTACTGTCGGTGTGTAAAGACTGCCAAAAGGCTAAGCACACCACTGTGAGCATGCAGGCACCATTATACCCAATCGTACCGACCAAATTAAGACAATTAGCAGCAACAGATTTGATGGGACCTTTGCCAAGAACAAGAAGAGGATATACTTACGTATTAGTGTTTGTTGAACTAACGTCCAAATACGTTACCTTTACGCCACTGAAGAGGGCGACAGGACGAACTGTATCACGAGCCCTAATCCGGGATTTCCTACCACAGGTTGGTCATGTGAGTAGAATTATTTCTGATAACGGGCCACAGTTTAAGTCAAAAACATGGAAGGAGACGTTGCGTCGATGTAAAATTGATCCCATTTTTATATCTTCACACCATCCGAGCTCGAATGCTGCAGAACGGGTTATTAAAGAACTCGGAAACTTGTGCCGGTTGTACTGTAACAAACAGCACACGACATGGGACGTTTTCCTTAAAGACTTCCAGGAGGTGATCAATGAGGCACCCCATGGGATAACAAAATTGGCACCCATTACAGTACTGAAAAACCGGATTCCTAAGGACTTGATAACCAAGGTCGTAAACTTCCCACCAAGGGCGCGAACGCAGCACCAAGCCATAGTGGATTTGGCTCTCAAGAGGATACGGGCTGCAGCAGAGGTCAGGAAGAGACGTGCCGACAGGGGAGCTCGTCTACGACACTTCCAAATTGGACAAAAGGTGCTCGTTAAGTCTTTCCGACTTTCGAACAAACAAAAAATGAAATGCCAAAAATTCTATTCTGTTTACAACGGCCCGTACCGTATAAGGAGAGCAGCTCACCACAATGCTTATGAATTGGAGACGCTGAAAGGAAAGAAGTCCATAGGCACCACATCTCTCACATAAAGGAGTTCGTGGAATAGTAGTAGTGTAAGTGGTGTACATAGTAGAATAGGCAAAGATATGAACCTTTCTTCGGGGAACAATAACCGTTGCATTAATAGATTAAGATTGCTAAAGTATTAACACGCTGCGTTGTCTTGCATAAGAATTTACTGCTGCTATCCTCTTTTTTTTGTCTATGTTCGGGATCTCCTCTGTCGTTGCGATAAGAGGGACTACCTTTCCATGAGCAATGTTTTTGTCCTTTCCTATCTGGTGTCCATGTTGTGGGATAATGATGAGTGACGAGATGTCGCACAAACGGGCGCATACAAGAACGTGCTCTTAGCAGCGTTCTGAGAAGTCGTGATACGCTCCATAGCGGCCACAACCAGTTCGTGAGTCGTTCATACCAATGCTTGCAGGCACGCGTCAGTGCACTGCAAGATTGTGGTATATTGCGTGATTTCAAGGATGAATATGGGCAGTATAGTTTTTTTTGCAGAGCTGCGTCAGCATCGTTGTCTTGCAAGTCGGGGTGATCCTGTGAGCGTTTGACTCCAATGGTGCCCTAGACGAGAGAAATGCGAGCATAAAGCCTACCATGCCAATGTGCTGGTTGGGGATTTAGCGTGCTGCTCGTGACTGTCACAGATGAATAACCAGGGACTTATACTTGGATATTCGTGACATACTGTGTAGCTGGCGTGTGTTGGGCGACTGAATCCTCAACAGGAACCACCCCTGGCTTGGTCATATTACATTGCTTCTGGAAAGGTGTGCTTTGATCCCGAAAACCGCATCAGATAGAGAAGGAAGTTGCAACTATAAATTTATTGTCGTGTATAGCCATGGCTAACCCAGTCTCTGGAGTTTCAGTGAGGCGTAGTGAGAACTCGGAGGCCATGTCGTACGGCGCGCACATCACTGTCGTCAATAGCGGCGAGCAGCGAGACATCTCAACGTAACAGGAATTATGTGAGAGTATTGTTTTTTTTTAAAAAAAAAAAGTAATAATAATAATAATAGAGTACCATATTCTAGGATAAATTAAACTTTAGGATTTTTACAATAACTAGATTAATATTGTGGGGGTTTTCTACCACAAGTGTTGTGTTTGGCGCGCGCCTGTTGGGATGCTATTTTTCAGATCATGAAACCACAGACCCGAGATGGAGGGACGACCGGCGAGCGAACGTACAATAGTTGCATGTTCGAACGTACAATAGTTGCATGTTCTTTATAGCTCAGTAAAACTTCAGCCTGCATAATAACATAATTTATTCAGAAGACATAGAATGTAGATCGTTGACATATGGTAGTTAATTCTTGAGCATGTCTACTGTCGATCTATATAATTAATAGTAATATTAGTGCGGGCCCGCACATTTAGTTCTTCATCCAATATAGCGTCACACACCATGTACAATAGTGAGATCGGTCTCCACACAAATATCAAGATAAATTATTTCCATGATTTTTGTTATGATAGCTACAGATAAATAACTATAAAAGTAAAATAAGAGTGTCTGAAATGACAGACCATCAATGTTTCATTATGTAAATTTATTATAACATGGAAGGTCATGGGAAAAAGTTAGGCATAAGATTTTTGTAAGAATTGTGGAGATGACGGGGATCGTGGCAATGCGGAGGCCGGCCGGAGCGGGAACAAGAGGTCTGCGGCTACCTGCAAGAAAAGAGCGTCAGCGCGCTACCTGACGTGAAGGGTGCGAGAGCATCCGGTCCTACAGGCTGTCAGTCATGGGGCCGTGTAACTGCGGGATTACGCGGGACCCTCGCCGGGCCACAAGCGAAAGTGAGGCTGGCCCTTGACCCTGACACGCGACCCACACACGACAGCCTGCTAGCTCTCCGGACGCGGCAGCCGTTTGGAGGGACTCCCTGCGGCAGACCACGTTGTCGTGAGTACACGAAGAAGATCACATATCGTGTCAGAACTGCGCCTCATGTGCCTCAGGACAGAAAGGGACGCTCTATACTCACCTGTTTGGGTTTTTACAACTCACTAGCATTGGCCGATCTGCATACACAAAGCAGTATCGTGCCACACTAACAAATGTATGGTCTCATTTCTTACTTCTCCTCTCTATTAGAGAGCAGTTTTAACAATAGTCGCTCCTAGTTCGATCCTGTATGGATGACCTCACACACTTGTGGAGTCACTCCATGTGCCATCATCCCTCATCGAACTGCAATATTGGGAAACGTAAAGTTCTGTCCAGCGAGAGAAGAGACCTAGACTAGTGATGTATCCCAACAAGGAGATCTCAGAGACAATTAATCGACGTGAGGAGAGCCTATCACTGTGTCTTCCTACCGTACTGCCGTGATCATATGCGTGGGTCTGACTACAATCTCAACAGCATACTGCAGACACTCCAGAACACCCTATTGCCGTGGCAACAACGTAGCAACAACACCCGACGTTTAGCCTTATGTGATGTCAGTACTGTAGAATTTGTGAAGTGCTACGGATATTTCAAACAATGTGATTTAGTGCCTCATTCTCAGCACAGTCGTGAACTTTGTGCAATGTGCACGCACAATTTGATGCCCCATGAACCTTGTTTTTTTCTTAAATTTCTTTCTCTTATGTTGTTTTTGTAATGTATGTTATACCTTGTATGCGTTTGTGTTTTACACTGTAATTCTTATTACAGATTACTGTATTGTTCTCCACACCATGTTTTTTTGTATTTTGTGTTTATTGTTGTGTGTATGCAAACAGTGTGCCTGAAGTCCCCATAAACTGAAGCAGATACCACCACTGTCATTGTGAATGGACCATCAGTTCAGGGAACATTTTGTAAAGGTTATTCTTGCTGCAGGGAGACAGAATGAATCGGAGGTTGTAATTAGATTCTGAAAGCTCACAAAGAGATTGTTAACTTATATAGTATCATGAGTGAGTGAGTTCAGGTTAGTTTAATGATTAAAATTGTTGTAACATCTTGGGCATTTAATTGCGGAGCACTCCAACTCTGATTGTAAAGAATAAACTGCTCCATATTTGGCTCAGATGCCCGGGCCATATTTAGAGAGTGAATGTCTGCGTGAATCGGTGTTTGGGAAGGGGCTCCCTGGGTATGGATGTGTGATGTGAGTGTTAGTGTTCCATATTAAGAAGGTGAAGTTGGCTACATCATAAATAATCCTCCCTCTATGAGTTGCATTTTTCAGTTGCAATGATCTTTTTTATAGAGTGCGGTATGTGGAGTCACTTTGTAAGATTGTTCTTGGGCGATTGACTCACTACCTTGCTCCTAAGTGAGCCAACCGCTCACCAATTACAATCTAAAATGGCGTAGGGGCAATGAGAGGTGGCATGAGCCCCCTCTCATATTTCTATCTTACGATTCTCCTCTCTAGTTGCATGTGGTGGAAGGTTTGCTTTTCCTTAACACGCGGACTTCCCACGCAGCGTCTCTCGTCACCCGGGTGGTCCGGTGACAGGCGGGCTCTGTGGAACTGGAGAGAGTTAAGCCGACGTGTGTGAGGCAGTCGAGTGAATGCTTTGCAGACGCCGACATTGTCAAGAGACACGCCCGCTGGGGTGTGAAGTAGCGGCTGGGCTAGAGGTTCCGTTACTTCGGAGAAACTTTGCGAAAACACTTTCTGGCGGGCTACCAGCGAGGCGTGGGAATGACTTGTGTACCCACGCAGTTGTGGCGGGAAAATTCCCGCACTTTCTGCAAAATCAGCACAGAAATTGGCGCCAAGAATCTCCATTGGTGGAATGGTAGTGCTCCGGCAATGGAGTGGAATTTCCGCCGGTTTTCGAGTTGCTGATTGGAACGTAACCACGGCCACTGTCGTGGGGGCGGGAATGTTCGGTGTTCGGCCTGTACGGGTGCTCTGGGTAGTCGGCAGTCGCCTTTCGGTCGAGGACGTCGAAGCAACCAGCCCTCGCCTGCGGTACGCCAGATCGTGTTCTGGGAGATAAGAAGACAGTTTGGTAATGTACGTCCGCAGCACCGGCAGATAGGGATTTTCCTAGGTGATAATCAGAGCTCAGCAGAGCGCGCCTGTTCATCCTTTTCTAACTTTGTTCTGTCTTGAGTAGCAGCAATTACTGTTGGGTTAGCTGTGTGTCTCTCTCGAGATTTGAGTGGAAAGGAATTGGCTCCACATACCACTTCGTCTTAAACCTCACGATCTAAGTTAGGGACAACTTCACCTTTATAGCGTTTGTTTGTGTTTCCAATTCGAGCCAATTTAATGTATTGTAAATGTGTCATGTGTATTGGTTTAGTATTTTGTGTTTAGTCGTAATAAATCATATTGTTATTTTGCACAGAACTTTCATTCTGTTAATCGGTAGAGTAAACCTATCATTCCTCACTAGGTTAATGAAACTTTCCTTTATTTAACTTATTTATCAAATTAAATTATTGCAGGTGCCAAACTCTTTTCTACTCCACTTGCAGGGCTGATTACAGTCAGTGCGCATATATTTTTTTTCATCCTTGTGCAACAGCAAAAGTCGGAGTTAGAATAGGGGGGCTTAGAGCATCATTTACAGATGTAGATTCAAGAATTTAGTGTTAAATACACTGCTAGCCCCGGCACCTCGCAAACAAACGCAAAACCCCCAAGATTGCGATCTTTCACAGAAGCTCATAATAGCTTCCACAACTAAATTTAGTGTCTAAACATGGCACAAAGTTAAAAGAGACTCTGGTCGTATGTAAATTATGCTGGCGACAAGACACAATCAATGCCTTCTCTGCACGATAACAATGGAAATACTATCGATGGCATTGCTGTTAAAGCAAAGTTACTAAACACAGACTTCCGAAATTCGTTCACCAAAGAGGACGAAGTAAATATTCCAGCATTCAATTCAAGAACAGCTGCCAACACGAGTAATTCAGAATTAGATATACTCGGAGTGGTGAAGCAACTTAAATCACTTAATAAAAGCGTCTTCCATTCCAGATGTATACCAATTACGTTCCTTTCAGAGTATACTGAACTCAATAGGTCCATACTTAACAATCATACACTACAGCTCGCTCGACGAAAGATACGCACCCAAAGATTGGAAAGCTGCACATGTCACACCCATATTTAAGAAAGGCAATAATAGTAATTAGAGACCCTTATCATTAACGTCGGTATGCAGCGGAGTTTGGGAATATATGTTGTGTTCGATAATTATGAATTACCTCGAAAAGAACAGTGTGTTGACACATAGTCAACACGGATTTAGAAAGCATCGTTCCTGTGAAAGACAATCACCTCTTCACTCAAGAACTGTTAAGTGCTATCGACGAGGGATTTCAAATTGATTCCGTATTTCTAGATTTCCAGAAGGCCTTTGACACCGTCCGTACCTCACTAGCGGTTTGTAATCAAATTGTGTGCTTATGGAATATCGTCTCAGTTATATGACTCGATTCGTGATTTACTGTCAGAGAGGTCACAGTTCGTGGTAACTGACAGAAAGTCATCGAGTAAAACAGAAGTGATTTCTGCCGTTCTCCGAGGTAGTGTTATAAGCCCTCTGTTGTTCCTTATCTATAAAAACTATTTAGGAGACAATCTGAGCGGCCGTCTTAGGTTGTTTGCAGATAATGCTGTCGTTTATAGTCTAGTTAAGTCACCAGAAGTTCAAAACAAATTGCAAAACGACCTAGCCAAGGTTTCTGTTTGATGCGAAAATCGACAATTAATCTTAAACAATGAAAAGTGTGAGGTCGTCCACGTGAGTGCTAAAAGGAATCCGTTAAACTTCGGTTACATGATAAATCAATCAAATCTAAAGGCTGTAATCCGACTAAATACCTAGGAATTACAATTATGACAATTTAAATTGGAAAGAACGCAGAGATAACGTTGTGGGGGAGGCGGGGCAAAGACTGCGTTTCACTGGCAGAACACGTAGAAGATGCAACAAATCTACCAAGAAACTGTCTCTACCCTTGTCCTTTCTATCGGTATTCTGGAGTGCTGCTGCGCGGTGTGGGAGCCTTACCAGATATGATTAAAGGAGTACATCGATAAAGTTCACAGAAGGACAGCACGTTTTGTATTATCGAGAAGTAGGGGAGAAAGTGTCACGGACGTAATACAGGACGTGATACAGGATTTTTTCTGGACATCATTAAAACAAAGACGTTCCTCGTTGCGACGGTATCTTCTCACGAAATTTCAATCACCAGCTTTCTCCTCCGAATGCGAAAATATTTTCTTGAAGCCGACCTGCATAAGGAGAAATGATCATCAAAATGAAATAACGGAACAAGGTCTCACGCGGAAAGATATAGGTATCCGCTTTTTCCCGCGCGCTGTTTGAGGGTCGAAAAACGGGGAATTATTGAGAAGGTGGTTCGATAAATCGTCTGCCAGGCACTTAAGTGTGATTGCAGAGTAGTCATGTAGAAGTGGATGTAGATGTAGGTGTTGGATATAATCCACAATGATCCACGTTGGTGTATTAGAGAACTGGCAAATGTGATGAACTGTGATCATTCCACCATAGTGCGACATTTACATGTAATGGGGAAAGTTCGAAAATCACGTGTAGGGGTATCGCATGCTCTAAGCCAAAATCACAAAAATCGGCATATGACCATAATTATGTGCATCGCTGCTCACTCGTCATCAATTGGCTCGTGAACGACCATTCCTATCCTATTTCGTTGCTGGTGACTACAAATGGTGTCTTTATGCTAACATAAGGAAAAGAAAGGAATGATTGAACCCAAACAAAGCAGAAACTCCTCGTTCAAAGACATGCGCACATCCAAAAACTTAATTAAAATTAATATTTTAACAAGATTGTATGCTTTTTTTTTTGTTCGGATGTTGAGGGTTTACCGAATTTCTTTAGCATCACTTATGATCCAAGCCAGCGGAGGTTGTTCACAGACTCGTCAAAACGTGGCCTGAAATGTGTACTTTTACACAGGGTGGTCCATTGATCGTGACCGGGCCAAATATCTCACGAAATAAACGTCAAACGAAAAAACTACAAAGAACGAAACTTGTCTAGCTTGAAGGGGGAAACCAGATGGCGCTATGGTCGGCCCACTAGATAGCGCTGCCATAGGTCAAACGCGTTTTTTTTAATAGGAACACCCATTTTTATTACATATTCGTGTAGTACGTAAAGAAATATGAATGTTTTAGTTGGACCACTTTTTTCGCTTTGTGATAGATGGCGCTGTAATAGTCACAAACATATGGCTCACAATTTTAGACGAACAATTGGTAACAGGTAGGTTTTTTAAATTAAAATACAGAACGTAGGTACGTTTGAACATTTTATTTCGGTTGTTCCAATGTGATAGCTTTGTGAACTTATCATTTCTGAGAACGCATGCTGTTACAGCGTGATTACCAGTAAATACCACATTAATGCAATAAATGCTCAAAATGACGTCCGTCAACTTCAATGCATTTGGCAATACGTGTAACGACATTCCTCTCAACAGCGAGTAGTTCGCCTTCCGTAATGTTCGCACATGCATTGACAATGTGCTAACGCATGTTGTCAGGCGTTGTCGGTGAATCACGATAGCAAATATCCTTCAACTTCCCTCACAGAAAGAAATCCAGGGACGTCAGATCCGGTGAACGTGCGGGCCATGGAATGGTGCTTCGACGACCAATCCACCTGTCATGAAATATGCTATTCAATACCGCTTATATCGCACGCGAGCTATGTGCCGGACATCCATCATGTTGGAAATACATCGCCATTCTGTCATGAAGTGAAACATCTTGTGGTAACATCGGTAGAACATTACGTAGGAAATCAGCATGCATTGCACCATTTAGATTGCCATCGATAAAATGGGGACCAATTATCCTTCCTCCCATAATTCCGCACCATACATTAACCCGCCAAGGTCGCTGACGTTCCACTTGTCGCAGCCATCGTGGATTTTCCGTTGCCAAATAGTGCATATTATGCCGGTTTACGGTACCGCTGTTGCTGAATGACGCTTCGTCGCTAAATAGAATGCGTGCGAAAAATCTGTCATCATCCCGTAATTTCTCTTGTGCCCAATAGCAGAACTGTATACGACGTTCAAAGTTGTCGCCATGCAATTCCTGGTGCATAGAAATATGGTACGGGTGCAGTCGATGTTGATGTAGCATTCTCAACACCGACATTTTTGAGATTCCCGATTCTCGTGCAATTTGTCTGCTACTGATGTGCGGATTAGCCGCGACAGCGGCTAGAAAACCTTTTTGGGCTTCATCATTTGTTGCAGGTCGTGGTTGACGTTTCACACATGGCTGAACGCTTCCTGTTTCCTTAAATAACGTAACTATCCGGTGAACGGTCCGGACACTTGGATGATGTCGTCCAGGATACCGAGCAGCATACATAGCACACGCCCGTTGGGCATTTTGATCACAATAGCCATACATCAACACGATATCGACCTTTCCCGCAATTGGTAAACGGTCCATTTTAACACGGGTAATGTATCACGAAGCAAATACCGTCCGCACTGGCGGAATGTTAGGTGATACCACGTACTTACACGTTTGTGACTATTACAGCGCCATCTGTCACAAAGCGATAAAAGTGGTCCAAGTAAAACATTCATATTTCTTTACGCACTACACGAATATTTAATAAAAATGGGGGTACCTATTTTAAAAAAAAGCAGTTGATATCCGTTTGACCTATGGCAGCGCCATCTAGCGGGCCAATCATAGTGCCATCTGGTTTCCCCCTTCAAGCTAGACGAGTTTCGTTCTTTCGTGAGATATTTGGCCCGGTCACTACCAATGGACCACCTTGTATAATGGAACTTTGTTTGGCTCAGTACCTGTTTCGCCCCATGTCAGAAGGAACTTGATGCCGTGAAGCCATCGAAGGAAAACTAAATTATCACATATGTGTTGCGTTTCGTAACAATCAACAGCATTTTTAAATCGGCTCGTCGCATTGTCTATTCCAAATCCGTGTATAGTGTGTATATAGAAGGATACGATATAAATAATTTATTTTAATGCAAAAAATCCATGTTACAAATAGTGATTTCAGATAAAACTTCAGACGTGATCTGAACAAAAATATGATGTGATGCAGAAAAACCAAAATCAGATTTGAAATCATAATGAAAAGTGCTTTCTTATCACCTGACAGTCGTAAAACATGGTTCCAAAATTTTTTCAATGCAGCATAGTGTAATTAGTCACTCACAGGTGGCTTCAGTCTAATACCGTGTAAACACCGCATCTTGGGTCGGTTATGGCCTCATTTCTGCCAGAAAGAGGGATTAAAATTTCGTTCAGGTACCTCTTATCCAACCAACCTCCGTAATGGTGATTTGATCCATGAGAGCAATCAAACAGTCGAAAAATCATAAATTCCTCATTAAAATATGGAATGAGGAACAGCGGCCTGTCTAACTGTCGTAGAAATGCAGGGTGAATCACCTAACACATGCAACACAAATATTTCGGACATGGAAGACGCTATCGATACGCAGTTTTCGTAGAACTGAATTGTAGGCAAAGGCGCATATTTACAACCAATACACAGATTTTGAGACGTTGACGAAAATGCAGCTTTTCAACAATACCGGTAGTTACAAATTTTTAAGTGAGACAGCGCCCACTGGCTATAAGATCCTAAACGTATAGTAAATCTGAATGTCAACGGTGTTTGTTGCAGAAAGCTAGTGCAAGTAGTTTACGAGGTATCGTACTGTGAACATTGTAAACACCGCCAGCTCTTCGTTCCATCCTATTGGTTAGATGCTATTACGTCTCTTTACATTGTGTTGTGTGTACACTGCGATAGCATTGCAACTGTCCCGTCACTTATTGTGTGAAAGTTGACGTAATAGGGCGTGCTTGGAAGATGGTATTTCCCAATGCGAAAAAAGCGCTCATGCTGACGGTTTATGGTGAATATAGGAAGTATGCGGTTCGTTCGTGTACAGTGTACGCCGAAAGATATCCCAATATACGTCAACCTCTTCAAACAATTACAGATGATATGAAAGGGCTTATTACTGTTACTTGCGCTGCAATTTCCGCTGAAATGCTATAACATGTGCAGAAATCGTTGCATAGCAGACTGCAAGCTTGTACTAACGCTGGTGGTGGTCAGTGTGCATAGGATTTGAGGATACTGTTGTATCAACGTTCGATACCACACTTGTTTGGGGTTGCAGTTATCGACCGCGGTCCGTATTACAGGGTTATTACAAATGACTGAAGCGATTTCACAGCTCTACAGTAACTTTATTATTTGAGATATTTTCACAATGCTTTGCACACACATTCACAAATGTTCGATATGTGCCCCTTTAGTGATTCGGCAGACATCAAGCCGATAATCAAGTTCCTCCCACACTCGACGCAGCATGTCCCCATCAATGAGTTCGAAAGCATCGTTGATGAGAGCTCGCAGTTCTGGCACGTTTCTTGGTAGAGGAGGTTCAAACACTGAATCTTTCACATAACCCCACAGAAAGAAATCGCATGGGGTTAAGTCAGGAGAGCGTGGAGGCCATGACATGAATTGCTGATCATGATCTCCACCATGACCGATCCATCGGTTTTCCAATCTCCTGTTTAAGAAATGCCGAACATCATGATGGAAGTGCGGTGGAGCACCATCCTCTTGAAAGATGAAGTCGGGGCTGTCGGTCTCCAGTTGTGGCATGAGCCAATTTTCCAGCAAGTCCAGATACACGTGTCCTGTAACGTTTTTTTTTTTTTTCACAGAAGAAAAAGGGGCCGTAAACTTTAAACCGTGAGATTGCACAAAACACGTTAACTTTTGGTGAATTGCGAATTTGCTGCACGAATGCGTGAGGATTCTCTACCGCCCAGATTCGCACATTGTGTCTGTTCACTTCACCATTAAGAAAAACTGTTGCTTCATCACTGAAAACAAGTTTCGCACTGAACGCATCCTCTTCCATGAGCTGTTGCAACTGCGCCGAAAATTCAAAGCGTTTGACTTTGCTGTCGGGTGTCAGGGCTTGTAGCAATTGTAAACGGTAACGCTT